>NC_084849.1:20681909-20981909 GCF_033115175.1 Lepus europaeus
AAGCATCTTGCTGGGCTTCCTCCATGGGCAGGGCTTGCTTCCCAACCTCTCTCTCTCTCTCTCTCTCTCTCTGTCTCTCTCTGTCTCTCTCTCTGCCTTTCAAATTAATTAATTAATGAAAAATGAAAGATGAAGGCCAAAGACAAAGGTGATGGCAAAGCAGTCCCCCACCTAGGGAGGCCAAGTCTACGCACAAGGCGGCCCCGAGACCAGGGTGGGCCCCAGACACCTCCCTCTGAACAGGGCGTGCACAGGCCGCCACCAGCCCCTGGGAGTCGTCGCTGGACCGCCCTTTGAGGGGGCGACAGCAAGAAAAATGCCCCTTTGTGCTCAGCACACACGCAGTTTCTGTCAAATATTTTTGAACTCTGGTTGGTTGACTCCACGGAGAGAGAATCCCTGGATATGGAGCACCAGAGTGTGTCAGTGTGAGTGTGAGAGTGTGTGAGTATGTGAGTGTGAAAGAGTGTATGAGTGTGAGAGTGTGTGAGTGTGCGTGTGTGTGTTCGTGAGTGTGAGACTTGCAGGAGTGTGAGTGAGTGTGAGTGTGAGTGAGTGTGTGTGGGTGTGAGAGTGTGGGTGTGTGGGTGAGTATGTGTGACTGTGTGTGTGAGTGTGTGTCAGTGTGAAAGTGTGATTGTGAGAGTGTGCATTGTTTTACCCGCTGTGCAAAGTAGCCTGTGATCTGCTGTGTGTGTCGTGTCATCCGCTCTCTGTGACAAATCTACTGCGTGGTATGTGGTGTGGGAGGTCACACACATACATGTACTCACATACACATGCCACACACACACATACACCCATACATGCATTCACACATAGACTCACAAGCACACACACATACATATATGCACACACACATATAGGCACAGGCTCATACACACGTACACTCACACATTTCTACACACTCATACACACACTCACACACTCACACACATGCAGACACATACACATAGGCTCATAAACACATACACATTCACACATATGCAATACTCTACACAGAAACACACATGCATACACACATACACACATGCACACCCACACTCACACGTGCACACACACATACACACTCCCCCCCACACGTGCACACTCTCACACTCACACATGCACACACTCACACACATGCACACTCACACACATGCACACTCACACGTGCACACACACTCACACATGCTCACACGCTCCGTCCCCCACACACTCCCCTTGAGCACAAGCTGCAGAGCCCGGGTGAGCAGGTGCCTTCCATCAGCCACCACCAGGTCTCTACGCACCTGCTACAGCACAGGGCCCTGCTGGGCCCTGAGCGGGACGCCCGAGAAGCCAGCAGTCCTTGGCCGTGGGTCTTCTGCTACAGGACAAGTGCCCCACACTGAGTGGCTTCAATGGCCCCCACCTGCTGTCTCACAGCCCCTGTGAGCCGGGGATCCAGGCACGCTCTGCGGGGTCCCAAGGATGCCATCCAGGTGCCCACAGAAGGATGTCATCTAGACAGGACTCAGGTTTGGCGTGCGGGGCCATGGGGCGTGCGCTCGCACCCAGGGCTGCCATAACCAATGGTTTTCCTCAACACACATCCTCTTCCCACAGCGCCAGAGGCTGGAGGTCCAATCAGGGCCACCTCCTGCCGAACTCTCCGGGGTCGGATCTGTTCCAAGCCCATCCTGGCTTCTGGAGTCGCCAGCACCCCTCGGGGTCCCTTAGTGTGGAGACACGTCCCTCTGATGTTCAACTATGTCGTTGTCGTCCCTCTGATGTCCAGCTATGTCATTGTCGTCAAAGGCTGGCGCTCGTCCTGGGGGTCTCCACGTCCCCTCCCCTTTCCTGATAGCACATTGGGTGACTGATGAATAATCCTATCGCGTTAAAGGTGCATCCTGCTCCAGCCGGCCTCGTGGTCACCACCTCTGCAAAGACCCGGTTCCAATGCAGGTCACAGGGACAGACCCCAGGGCTCAGGGGCTTCAGCAGATCTCCATGGGGGAACCCGGCTTAGTCCTTACCAGACAGCTACGGACGACTTCAGAGAGAGGAGGGGAGCCCTCTGGTTCCTGCCCAGAGAACCGACAGCAGGGCAGGTGTCCAAGCGTGCGCAGTGGTTACAGGAGCACAGTGCCCACCCGACGAAGACAGCTGGGGAGACAGGCTGCAGGGGTGGGGCAGGTGCACTGGGGCAGGCGTGTCCTCAGGGCAGGACCCCCCCCCCACCGCTGGGATCTGACACATCAGTGTCCTGGGGGGAGGGTGTGGGGCAGGAGATGAGGAGGAGCAGGAGGAGATGGGGGCAGGGTCACCAAGAAGGCAGAGGGGCTGGGAGGAGGGCAGTCAGTGGGGTCTTCGCGCAGAGATCCCCTCTCCCCTCCTGCCACGAGTGTGCAGCGGGAGTCACGGCCATTCCTTCCGGGAAGAGTTTGAGTGTCGGTGGGTAGGGGCCATCACGTGGCTGAGCGACAAAGATTCCTGGGTTCTGTCTGGAGGACCAGGTTCAAGCCCAGCTCTGCTTAGAGTTCCAGCTTCCTGCCAAGGCAGCAGGTGGTCGCTCACATAATCTGGTCCCCGTCACCTACTTGCGAGACCTGAATTGAGTTTCCAGCTTGGGGATTTGGGTCAATATGTTGTTGTCCCCACAGTAGCCACGTCCCTAACTCAGTCTGTGCCACACAGGTGCCAAAAGTGACTCTCAGGGGCCAGGCTGTGCTACAGCAGGTGAAGCCACCACCTTCGATGCCTGCATCCCACACCAGTGCTCGTTTGTGTCCCGGATGCTCTACTTCCAATCCAGCTCCCTGCTGATGCACCTGGGAAGGCGGCAGACAATGGCCCAAGTGCTTGGGTTCCTGCACCCACATGGGAGACCTGGATGGAGCTCCTAGCTCCTGGCTTCTGCCTGGCCCAGTCCCACTCATTGCAGTCATCTGGGGAATGAACCAGCAGAAAAACAATATATCTGTGTGTGTGTGTAATTCTGCCTTTCAAACAAATAAATAAATCTTTGGCTCTCAGACTTAGGATCCCCCATTTCCTGTGGGACCTTCAGCAGGTGACTCAACATCCCCCAGGCCCACACTGTCACCTGGAACACACAGGTGACGCCGGCGGTGTCCTCCCTCCTGGGCTGCTTGCGATGGCCCAAGCACATGCTTGAGCGGTGCCACTTATTAGTGCTGTTCTCATCGTTCGTTGTTGGTGGTGGGCAGAGAGCATGTGCTTTCCCGACACCAACTCCCCCATCTGATCCCTTGGAGCTCCACCCCTTTTGCCACGGGGGGCTGGGGAGAGCTTTTCCCATGAGCACCTTTAGAAACAGGGACCCATGCATGAGAGGGGTTTCCAGGGAGAATCCAGGGAGCCCAACAAGGCAATAGCAGCACCCCCAACCCGGTGCTGGCTTGCCGTCTTCCCTGCTGGAAGAAAAGCAAGCCCAGGAAGGGGGCGGCAGGAGCCCCGGAGCCAGGCTGGGGAATGAGCTGGGGGACCTGGCGCTCACGCGGGAGACCCTGCAGCGTCAGGGAGGAGGCCCATGCTCGAGTCACACCTCCACCCACCAGCCCTCCGGTCTGCAGCACTGGGGTGCGTCTGCTGGCCCTGTATCTTTCCTGCCCCCAACAAGCGCTCAAGTTCCCATGCAGCTTCACTTCAATGTTAGCTCTGGCCTTGGAAGATTCTCTCTCTCTCTCTCTCTCTCTCTCTCTTCTCTCTCTCTCTCTCTCTCTCTATCAGAAATCCCTTAACCGTGGCAAGGTTAAGCGTGGATGGCAGGGCACATGGGACACGACTCAGTGGGCACGGGCCTGAAGTCATCTGTCACCTTGTAGTCCGCCAAGGGCCTCTGACCTTTTCTCTCCTTCAAAGTCTTGCTTTGTGCTCTGCCTCTCCGCCCATCCCCCTCCCGCCCATCCCCCCCCAAAAAAAAAACCAGGCAAGTCTCCCAACGGGTGAGCAGAATCAACCTTCTTCCAAATGTCCATACTAATCGAGTTATCTCAGCATCCCTGCAGCCACGCACAGGGCAGCCGCAGGAGCCCCTGCTGGGATTCTAGACAAATCCGTGGCACCGTGGCACCTGCTGTATCAGTTATCTGCTCACTTAGGGCTGCTATGGCACACTGTGGCAGGCTTGCATGGCTCGTGCATCCCGGGTGGAGAGTCAGGGGCTCGGCTGCTCCTCCCCATTCACTCCCCCAGGACTCGGCCTCCTGTGGCTGCGCTGGGCTGGGATACTTGGGGCATCTCTGCTCCATGCACCCCTCATCCTCCAGGCCACCCTGGCCTGCACTTCTCATGGCAATGGCAGGGGGGCGGCCGAGAGTAAGCCTGGCCTCACCTAGGCTGACATCATTGGCACAAGGATGCCAGGTAGGGGGTCTGGAGCCAGCATGGGAGGGCACTGCAGGGTCAAGTGGTAAAAGACCCAGTCCCAGGGTGGAATGCCACGGCTCCACCAGGGCTCAGGGCTCAGGCCATCCTTCTAAGAGGCAAGGCGGAGCAAGCACAGCCCAACAGGGCGGACTCCACGCCAGGCAGTCAGGAGTGCCACTCAGCAGGACGCTGGGTGTCTTCATCTCATCTCTGTCTTTCCCATCTCCAAGATGTTTTTTTGTGCTAAGCAGTGATGGTAGTGGACAGAGGTGTGTGCCAGGCTGCCCCTTCTGGCCAGAGCCTGCACACCGGGATGGCGGCGGGTGAGACAGCAGTGAGTCAGTGACAGGACCTGTGAGTCACGGCCCGAAGGAAGTCGCAGGGGACATCAAAGGAAAGGTACCGCGCCCTAGAAGACGGCAACTGACCCGGAAGAAAGAAAGAAGGCAGGAGGCAGCGGGGAGGAATGGAGACTGTGAAGGAGACGACAACGGTTAAAGAAGGGGTGCTGGGATGAGGATTATGAGGTGATGGGGAAGAGGGTACCAGGTACAGGGAACGGCACGTGCAAAGGCCCCGCGCACAGGGAATCCTGACATCACTGCTTCTGCCACCAGCTGTCCCCGCCAGCTCTCTCCTCCAGCCCTTCCTGGCCCTCTGCCTTTGCACCTCCCTCACCTCCCTCACCCATACTTGCCCCAGGTAACACTCTCCCTCCCCACTCTCCCATGAGTCACACGGGCTTGCACGGCTGCAGAACTGGATTCCAGGACTGTCCCAGGATTTCTCCAGGTGCAGGCGGATGCTAAGAGGTCACGCTGGCTGCCCATGAGTGGTTGCGTCTTGCAGAGAGCAGCCAGCCAAGTGTGAGGGCAGAGGGGCTGCAGGTGCACGAGCCTGGGTCTCGGCTCTCTGAAAGCCATGAGTCTGTGTTCCTGATGGATGCCTGCACACGGGATGGGAGGCAGCCTGGGACGGGGAAGCTTCGTGGGGCCCCCAAGCTGCACCCACCCGGCCCCGCCCCTCAGCTCCCTTGTGCCCGTGGACAGGTCACTTGGCCTCTCTGAGCCCCTGTAAATGAGAATGAGGTTGAGGCCAGTAAGAGTTAGCACAGTTAACAGGTAAAGCCACCGCCTGCAACACCACCGGCATCCTGGATGAGCAGTGGTTCGAGTCCCGGCTGCTCCACTTCCGATCCAGCTCCCTGCTGGTGAGCCTGGGTCGGCGGTGGACGACCCTGCATTCTGCAACCAAACTAAACTTGCTTGTTAGTTCAGGTAGCGGCAGTGCAGATGCCGTAAGACTTTCTACAAAGATCATATTGTTTGCCCATAAATCTGGATTCCCCCTCCCTCTCTTCCTTCCTCCCCCCTCCGCCCTCCCTTTTCCTTCTTTCTCCTGCTTCAGGGCATGGCTGGAACTTCCAGAACAATGTTGAATGGAAGTGCCAATACCAGACAACTTTGCGTTGGTCCTGACTTTACAGGGAAAGTTCTAGTATGTCCCCTCGCAGTATAATGGCAACTGTCAGTTTTTCACCAATGACCTTTATCAGGTGAGAAATTCTACTCCACGGAAGTGGCTTAATTTCTTGGCGTAAACTGTCTCCTGGTCTCCCTTGTTCCCCTCCTAACATCTGCGGGATCTGTACTGCTACGTCTCATTTATTCTTGATTTTGATAATATATATCTCTCTCTCCCCCCACCCCTTGCACATCAGTTATAATCATTTACCAAAGATTTATCACTTAATTTCTGGCCCTCTGGATTTTTAAAAATATTTTCGGTTTCATGAATTTGAGAGATTTCTGCTTCGCCAGTGCTGCTCTCCAGTGCTAACTACTAGCTGATCCCACCAATTTCACCATGTGACGTGTGAATTTTTTATTCCGTTATGATTTTCAGTTTCCCCTTGATTTCTGCTTTGAGCTGTGGATGACGGCTAAGTGCATTACTTTATTTCTAAGTGAGTGAAGATTTCTCCAGTTGTATTTTTGTTGCTAATATCTAATTTAATTGCACTGGAATCAGAAAATACACACGAATGATTTGAGTACTCTTAAATTGACTGTTGTATGGCCCAGTATAATCCTCTTGTCACCTCTTGTGTCTTTACATTTCAAGTCAATTTCCTGTGAGTAGCATCAAGCTAAGTCTAAGAATGTCTCTCTCTTAATTGGGTTTCTAAGTAATCTATGTTTAATGTGACCATGGCTATAGATGGCTTTGCCTATCATCTTGTTACTTTATACTTGCGTATTTTTATTATTTATTTATTTATTTTGGTCTTCTTTTGAACTTGCTGAGTGTTCTGTAGGATTCGGCTTTATCCCTTTGTTGACTTGTCATCTATAACTCTGTTATGTTAACATAGGGGTTTCCTTTGGGTTTCCAGAGTGCAACTTTAATTTCTTGCAGCCTGCTGTCAAATGAGACTCTACCAGCTTGTGCACAGTGTGGGAACCTAGCAACAGTCAGCGTCCGTCTCTGCCCGGCCAGAATGGTGCCGTTGCTGCTCCACTGCCCTGACATGCGTGCTATGAACCCTGCGGCACCCTGTGGATGCCCCTATCCACGCATACTTAGCTGTCAGGAAGGAGCGGTTTCTACACAGCATCCAGCACCTCCCGCTGCCCCATCCAACATTTCCTACACAGGGCTTCTTTCTCCTCTCACCTATGCTGTGGAGAAATCATTCGTTTGCTTTGTTTTGGAAAAAAACTATTTTCCCTAAATAGATAAATCTCAACACTTTTTCCCTTGCATACTTGAAAATGACTGAATGAAGAATCTCCCAGCATGCACTATTTCTAGCGAGAAACCTGCTACAATACTTATCTTTTTTTTTTTCTTGTCCTGCTTTTCTATTGGTTCTTGTGCTTGGAGTCTGTTGAGCTTTCTGAATCTGAGTTTCTACCCAACATGAAGTGCATTCAGTCACAGTTTCTTCAAACGTTTGTTCTGTTCCCTTCCTTCCTCAAGATCCTCCAATCACATGGATTTTAGGCTGAAACTGTCCACAGTTCACAAGTTTAATTTTTAATTTTTTTTTCTGTGTGTGATAGGGTTAGTTTCTATGTCGAGATCTTCACGTTCACCGATCTTCTCTTTAGCAGTGTTTAATCTGCTAATGTCAATTAGTGTAATCTACGCGATGTCTCCATAAATACAGCCCCCCTTCCATGTGGGCAGACTTGATCCGTGGATTCAGCCAACCGTGGGTCCAAACTGGCGCCTGAACATCCACAGATTTTGTGTTCCCTGCACAACACGGGGTGACTGACAGGTGGCTCCCTGGCACTCCCATCCTCTGCAGCGTGCAAGGTCATCTAGAGGTGATCTCAGGTGCATGACAGGATGCACACAGGTCCTAGGCAAACACTGTGCCGCTTACAGCTGGAGACCATTACGCTTGGTCAAATAAGCCAGTCCCCCGAGAGACCAGGACCGCATGTGTGCTCTGATTCGTGGTAGTTAATACAGAATACCAAAGCAACGGCGAAGGATGGAAACAAAGACTTGAGCACCTGCAGATGTCCATGACCTGAGTGAGCGGGGGCCCCAGGTCCGAGCCGTGTGGGAGACAGCCTCTGCGTCACAGGCACAGAATCCTTGAGCTATAGCTGGATCCAGGTCTTGTCCCCTGTTAAAATGTTACTGTTACCTTTACAGTGAATCCGTGGTCAGTGTAGACAAAAAGTGTGTACATACATTAAAGAGCTGGAGGAACCTACGACTCCCCCTGAACCTGGCACCCAGAAGCAAGCATTTGCCTCAAGCTGTTCGCAGCCTCCTACTGACTAGTGGGTGTGTAACAACCGTGAACCTCGAAGCTTGTTCTTCTTACAATCCCAGTATCAGCAAACACTCGTATCCGACATCTGGGCGAGCGAGAACTACAGAGTGGGAGTGATGAGTCAGAATCCAAGCCAGAGAGGTCATTTCTGGGAGCTCTGGACAGTCGCTCTTTGTTGTTGCTGTTGTTAAAGATTTATTTATTTATTTGAAAGTCAGAGTTATACACAGAGAGAAGGAGAGGCGGGGGGGGGGGGTCTTCCAACTGCTGGTTCACTCCCCCAGATGGTTATAATAGCCAGGACTGAGGCAATCCAAAGCCAGGAGCCAGGAGCTTCTTCCAGGTCTCCCACACAGGTGCAGGGGCCCAAGCACGTGGGCCATCTTCTACAGCTTTCCCAGGCCATAGCAGAGAGCTGGATCAGAAGTGGAGCAGCCGGGACTAGAATCAGCATCCATATGGGATGCCAGCAGCAGCTTTACCCACCATGCCACAGCACCAGCCCCATGGGGCATTCGTTCTTCAACTTTCTGCTACTGTGTGTGTGTGTGTGTCTGTGTGTGTGATATGTGTGTATATATATATATATATATATATATATATATACACTGAATATCATAATCTGAGGCTTATTGGAAAGGAAATTAAATAAGTTTATTTTGCTGCCAAAAAAAATGAAATCTATGGATTGTCTTAGCAGAATAAACATTTCCATGAACTTTTTGAATATCCTGTAGGCATGGACTTGCAACATTTTTGGCACTGAAATAAACCCGCTACACCCATGTTCCACAAACTTTCTGAAGTACCCACTTATATATATATACATACATTATATATACACATACATTATATATACACACACACACACACACACTCAAACAAGGATGAAATTGACATGGGAGCATTCAGCAATTCCAGGCATAGAACAAGAGGCTGAGCCGGCCATTGTCACCAGATTTGACCACCACTCAAGCAATCTGTCTTTCCAGTTTCAAAAGAGAAGAAAAAACTCCCCACTGCTAGCCTCAAATATGCCAAAACTGATCTCTCGGCTTCTTGAGTCAGAACAGCAATCCTTTGAGGCTCAGCGTTTGGGGACCCAGCACAGCCATGGCTGCACCCCTCCCCCCAAGTGTCCCAGCCCAGCTCCATGCAAACACTGCCACCATCGCTGCCAGGGGTGTGTGTGTGACAGGTGCACAGATCCTAACCTCCTAAAATGCACTGCATCGTGGAGAATGGAGTTAAAAGATAAGTTAATTTTGGTGCAAAAAAAAAAAGAAAAGAAAAATCTAAACCTGAATGGCAGTGTTTCAGGGCCATCAATGTGACCGACAGCAGGGAGTCTGGGGGTAAGAAGGTTGGTTTGGGATTCTCAGAGATACAGAGACAGACAGGCAGGCAGAGAGACCGAGCACAGACCTCCCATCCACTCCCCAAATGCCTGCATCGGCCAGTGCTGGGCAGGGACCAAAGCCAGCAGCTGGGAGCTCAACCCAGGTCTCCCACATGGGTGTCAGGAACCCAGTAACCTCCCAGGGTCTGCATCAGCAGGAAGCCAGAGCTGGCGCCCAGAACTGGGGGACTCAAACCCGGGCTCGTGAGCAGCATCTTAACTGCGAGGCCAAACCCTGCCCCTAAGTAGGACCTGGGACCCCTGCCAGTCTCGGTGGGCATTCAGCAATCGCCCAGAAAACCTCCGTAATCTCTGGGCCTCAGTACTGAGACTGTTCTAGAAATCACTGAACCCTAATTGAATTTTATCTTAAAGGGATACAAAGGTGTTTGGTTGCCATGAGCGTGCAGACAATCTCCGTTATATGGACAAATTTGGCTCATCAGAGAGGCTGGGACAATGCGGAGGAAATTTTTGCACTGGGGTTGTGGTTGCTGGTTTAAGAATCTCACACACCACTGCTTCCCAGGCAGCTGTAAGTAACCCTGGCCCCAGGAACCAAGCAGACCTTGGGCAAATCCCTGCCTAGCGTTCTGATTTCCATGGGAAGCGTGTGAAGTTCCTGCCCGCCTCTGGCGTTGGGCGGGGTACCTGCTGCTCTGCCCCTGTTGGCAGCAAATCGACTTGCAACACGGCAGTGCAGCCAAGAGCAGTACAGGGACCATGGCGTGCTGTATCAGATTCTGCATGTGCTCCGTTCTCTCCAGGGTGCTGTGGCTGCGAGATGCACCCTTGTAGTTGAAACCCTCTGAGAAAGAAAGCGAAATCACCAGCTCTCTGTAAAACCCCAGCCACTGGAAATCACAGCCCAATTTCTAAGTTGCTGAAATGTATCTTTGCAAAGAGAGGGGAGTGGGAATTGGCCGGAGCAGTGGGGCCCCGGTGGAGGCACCAGCATCCCAGGTCTGAGCGCCCAGGTGCAGTCCCTGGCTGAGGCTCCTGACTCCGAGCTCCTTGCTAATGCAGACCCTGGGAGGCAGTGGTGATGAGTCAGCTGCTCAGGTCTCTGCCACCCACATGGGAGACCTGGCTCCACTTGTAAATCCTTTTATTCATGGCTGAATGATAAACTTCCTAATTTACAGGGTTACAAAAATTAGCTTTTGCAATAAATATGTTTACAGAAATCAAGTGGACCCATTTAAAGAAACATCCTAAGTAAATTACAGCTGCACGAGTACTGAGCCTGCGGATGGCTTCTGCACACCTGAACTTGGGGAGATCCCGCTATGGCTGACGGGACGAGCCTGGGTTCCATGTCATCTCTGAGCCTTCCTTAAAACCTGGGCACAGTCCCCAAAACATTCATGGGAAATAGAATCAAAAAGTAAGTTCAGGGGCTGGTGTAGTGGCATAGCTGGTAAAGCTGCCACCTGCAAGTCCAGAATCCTATTTGAGCACCTGTTTGTAACCTGGCTGCTCCACTTCCGATGCAGCTCCCTGCCAATAGTGTCAGTAGCCTGCGGACAGCAGTGGAGGATGGCCCAAGTGTTTGGGCCCCTGCTGTCCATATGGGAGACCTGAATGACGTCCTGGCTTGGGCTTGGTCCAGCCTAGGCTGTTGTAGCCATCTGGGGAGTGAACCAGCAGATAGAAGAGCTCTCTCTCTCTCTCTCTCTCTCTCTCTCTCTCTCTCTCTCTCTCTTTGTCTCTCAAGTAAATAAATAAATATCTTAAAAAGAGAGACATTCATGCATTTGGATAGAAAAAAATTGAAATGCATGCCATACAATGGGTCTTCAAAAGATGGGAAAATAAATATTATGAAAAGTTACATATGAACCTCAACATTTTTTGCACCAAAATAAGTTTATCTTTTACTCCCATTTTTCCATGAACCTTTTGAAGTCCCCTTGTATCTGGAGCTCCATTTCTCCTTTGATGTTAGGGATACTGAGCTCAAGAGAGATGGAGGAATGTGGCGTCAGTTCTTCACTGAGCTTTAACTAAGCCTTGGAGCCCAGCTGGACTGTGTGGGTCAAGCTCCAAGCTACTGCTTGAGGTAGGGGCGGCTGGGGCATCAGTGTGGGCAGCATCCCTTGTAGTACCTCCTCCTCTCCCCTTTCTTTCCCAGGAAAGAAATTTCTCTCCCAAATTTAAGCTACGCTGTTCACTCTGTTCTTCAGCTGGTCTCTTGCTGGGTCCAAGCCAAGACATAGTTAATGTGTAAGTCCATTCTCATCACTGTTCAGTCATTCTTGAGTTTTGCATTTTGATTTGTTCCTTTGTTGGCTGGAGTACATCCTCAAGTAATTTTCTTGAGATGGGTGTCCAGAGGCCAGCACTGTGGCACAGTGGGTTAAGCCATCACCTGCAATGCAGCATCCCCTATGAGTGCCAATTCAAGTTCCCAGGGCTCCACTTTTAATCCAGCACCCTGCGAATGCACCTGGGAAGGCAGCAGAAGGTGGCCTGGGTGCTTGGGCCCCTGCCACCCACATGGGAGACCAGGATGGAGTTCCAGATTTCTGAATTCAGCCTGGAACAGCCTTGGCCATTAAGGCCATTTGGGGAGTGAAGCAGATGAAAGATCTCTATCTGCCTTTCAAATAAATAAGTAAAACTTTTTTAAAACAAAAAAAAAGTATACAAAAAATATGCTTTGTTCAATCCCTCGATGGGTAAGAATTTTTCCTTCCATGTCTTTGTACACTAAAGACAGTTTGGCTGGGTATAAAATCCTGTATTTCTTGTCATAGCCCTTTTTGGGGGGTTTATTATTGCAGAGGTGAAATCTTAGTCTCTGAAGATAAAACGGTTCTTTTGCTGTTTGCTATCTTTTTCTGTCTGAATCCTTTGGAGGTTTTTAATTTATCTTTGGGATTCAAAGCTAGAATTATTCATCTTTTCAGGGTCGTGTTTTCATTATTTTGTTTACAACGTACTGGTGTTTTCTGAGGCACATTATGGAGTTTTTTTAAACTCTGGGGGGTTTCTTTCCACTGTGTCTTTGATCAATGCTGGGGCTGCAATGCCTGCCTCTCAAGATGGTTGTTACCATTCACTGGGTTTCTCCCATCAAACAACCAGGGCGGTTCCTGGCCCTCACTAAGTACTTGACAATCTTAGTTCCCTTTCCTGCCCCCCTTGAAGTCACTTTCTGCGTGTCTGGGCTTCTTGTGTGAGCAGGTCTATATTTGTGGGGGTGGTTACTTCCCTGTAAGCTCAACCCAACCGGACAACACCTGGCATGGAAGGTGCACCCAGCACACCTGACCTTCAGAACACTGTTGCTTAGCAACACAGCAGCGCAGAGCACAGGTGCTGGCCCTCGGGGAGGCAGCACTAACCCAAGCTCCGACTGCCACTGCCCAACATCACGAGAGCATCTCCCATACCCACAGCTGGCCCAGGAGAAGACCAGATCTCAAACCTCAGACTCTACTGGATGGCTGCTGCCTTCACATCACAAAGCTGGAAATCCTCAAGTTGAGCCACGGTGAGACTGACTGTATCCAGAAATCGCTGTTGCCTCCTGTTATTTTCATCAGATCCCTATATCAGGTCCCCGACACAATGCTCTCTGGTCTTTAAACTCGAGACACCCCCACCCAATGAAAGACACTCTAAAAGCATGGACGTTTAGCCTCATGGTTAAGACACCTGGGTTTGATATCTCACTCCCACTCCAGACTCCAGCTTCTTGCCAGTGCTGACTCTGGGGGACAGCAGGTGAAGTCACAAGCAGGTGGGCCCATTGCCACCCATGAGAGACCAGGGCTGAGGTCCCAGCTTCTGCCCCGGCCCAGCCTGGTCATTACAGGTATTTGGGGAGTGGCCAAGTGGGTGAGATTTTCTCTCTCTCTCTCTCTCTCTTTCTCTCTCTCATCTCATCTAAATAATTTTTAAATGAGGTTTTGATATATGACCCAAATCTTTAGGAGAAAAATGGTCTTTGATTTCATCCAAGCCACCAGTAAACGCGCATGGACACTTTTATATAGAGATGTACATATGAACTTTCAGTTAGTAGAAAAGCTCAAAAATTCAGCCACTAATAAATTCTTCCTATAAGTACAATTAGGTTGGCTAAGCAAATGTAAACAGGATAAGAGAGTATCTCTTAAAAGAGGAAGAACTTTCCTCAAGCAGTTATTAAAGACCTATCTACAAATTGATTCGATGTTAATTATAAATCAAGTACTCTAGAAACACCCACGGGTAAGTGATTTTCATGCAAATTATAAATCATTGAAGAGATCTCATTCACAGCTGATCGGTGCAATAATTACAAATCAAGTAACTTAAGTGTACACTCATACACACACAACTGGTCTATATGCTAATTACAAAAGGCATTTTAGAGACTACTGTTTACAAATCGAACACGTGCTCGTTGGCCACTAAATACTTGAGAAAATTTGATGTGTGATCATTTTCACACGAGTCCCACAGCAAATCATTTGAAACGTATATTTGCAAGTGACTCATGTGCTAATTACACAACACTTCAGAACCACTAATGTCAAAATAACCTATGTGCTAATGACGTACCAAACACACTAGAAATCCCCAAATACAAGCGATTTATGAGTGACAGCAGAACCACCCTTCAGGAACACCTATGTGCAAAGGATACATGTGCTAATTACACCAGAGCTTCCTTTGAAAATTGCTAACGACGTGTCTGTATACTAATCCTGCATCCAAGCATTTGCCATTGATGTACTCTCCAGTGATGAGCTGTCCTTACCTGTTCCCTTCAGCAGCTCACTGTCCTGAACAGGTGGCCAGCTTTCTTCTGCTAGCACTCGTGAATATAAAGAAAGCGGCCAGGTCCATAGTGAGAAGGGTTTGGAATTTTCCCTAACCCTCCTGCCCCTTCCTCAGCCCTGCCTGGGTGTTGGAGCCTAGGAGTCCGGGGAACCCTCCCTCAGTGCCATCTGGGGACTCAACAGCTTACCTTCATGTTGAATGAAGAGGGGTGGGCAATTGGCCTAGAGGTTTAGACGCCAATGCAGACATGCTACTCCTCATTGGGAGTTCTCCAACTTGATTCCCAGCTGTGACGCCTGGCTCCAGCTCCCGGCTAAGGCGGACCCCGAGGGGCAGCAGTGACGGCTGCCACAGCTGTGTTTCTGAGACCCCCGTGGGAGATCTGGATGGAAACCTCGCTTCAGCCCCGGGGCAGGGCTGCTGCCGGCAACTGGGAGCTGAGGTACGGGACGAGAACTCATTCTGTCTCTGAAATAAATTAATGAAGCCAAATGCTTTGAACTTGGATTGGTTAATGACGCACATGTGCTTATGGGCCACTCGGCTACATAGCAATCTTGCATCTGCCCCAGCCTCAATACCTACCCATAAATTTGCATAAAGTCCGTCATTTGCTCTCTCGTGGCCAGTGCCACTTCCTCTCCAGCATGGGACAGCCTACAAGGCTTCCGTGCCCATTCTCCTACCAAGCCCACATCTCAGAAAAGAGGCGGGAGTCAGGAGTAGGGATGAAAGGGATCGGTGTTTGGTGCAGGGGTTCAGTCGCCTCTTGGGGTTCCCACGTTGCTTATTGGAGGACCCGGGTTCGAGGCCCAGCTCCATTCCTGACCCCAGCATCCTGCTGATGTGCACCCTGGGAGGCAGCAGCGACGGCTCAAGTCCGTGGGTCCCCGTCACCCAGGAGGGAGGCCCCGGGTGGGGTTTCCAGCCCCTGTTTTCAGCCAGGCCTAGTCCCGGCTGTTGTCGCATTTGGGAAACAAACCAGCAGATGGAAGAAATCTCCTCTCCTCTCCCTCTCTCTCTTTCTCCCTCCCCCAACCTCTCCTATCCAATACATTTTTGAAAAAATTTTTTTAAAAAAGGCTTTAATCATTTAGAAAGCAGAAGAGAGGCAAAAAGTTGCCATGTTACAGGTGAGAACCCTGGGGCTCGGAGCAGCAATGCCCGTATCTCTGCGGGCAGACACAGCTCCAAAGTCAGCAAAACCGGACGGCCAGCAGTCCTTCTTGCTCCCCATCCCCAGAGAACCGGCGCCGTTCCTCTCCGAGCAGTCCCTGGACCGCACTCACCACCCCCACCTGCGGGCACTCACCACCCCCACCTGCGGGCTCTGCCCTCTCCTGCTACCGGGGTCTGCAGGTGCCTCCCCAGCTCCCGCAGGTGCCTGGCCTCGCACTCCACACCACGCCCACACCTCCCACCCAGACCAGGACTCCCTTCCCCCTTCCCGGCCCCTGGCACACTTCTCACCTCTTTAAGAGTGAAAATGGATCTCCCAGAGATGGCGGCTTAATCGACTGATTAATATCAGGAAGCATAATTGAATACTGCCGGCTTGCATGTAGGATGCCTTTTATGTTGGAGCCTTGGGAATAAACACGCAGCGCCCGCACCTGCGGTCCGAGCCAGCCTGGTTATCCCAGAAGCTGCTCCCTTGGCCCTGTTGGAGCCCGCTCCCGCCAGTGTCCCATGGAACCCGCACCCCAGCCCACCCCGTCTGGGAAACATGCAAATGTCAGCACAGCCCGCAAGTGCGAGCGCCCACTCCTCGTCATTATTTGTTCTCCCCACACAGTAAATATTCATGAGCTGCCATTGTGCGGTCTGTGAAGACGGCGACATGGGGCCCTTGGAGGGGACGTGTCACTCAGCATCAACACCCCCGCCGCTGCGATGCCTCTGAGCCAGGCCCGCAGCTACACACGGGTCCTTGATCCCTTCCCGTCCACCGCCCGCCCCACGGGCCTCACGGCCGATCTCGAGGTGCTCAGAAAGTGATGCTCTGGGTAGGGCCCAGTGGCAAGTCCCGGCAGGCGCACGCAGAATCAGCCCGACGCTGCGGTGCCGAGGGGCCGGCCCTGCAGCCTGCAGGCTGCAAGCCCAAGCCTGGGTCCCTCCGGGGGGAGAGGTGCTGGCCAGAGGCCTGTCCTGCAGGCCAGACGCCCAGCGTCTCGCTCTGTCTGTCTCCTCCCTGGCTGCGTGCTCCCATCTCAGCTGTTCTGGGCGCTCACGGGGGCCCCAAGCATGTTACTAGGTCCTCGTTTTTTAAAAGATCTTTAAAATTTGATTTGAAAGGCAGAGCGACACACAGAAGGAAGGAGAGAGAGAGAGAGAGAGAGAGAGAGAGAGAGAGAGAGAGGAGAGAGAGGTCTTCCATCCATTGGTTCACTCCCCAAAGGCCTGCAGCAGCCAATTCTGGCCGAGGCTGAAGCCAGGAGCCTGGAACCGCACCCCGATTTCCCGCCTGGGTGACAGGGACCCAGGCACGTGGGCCATCTTCCACCGCCTTCCCAGGAGCAGTAGCGGCTTCATTTTAACTAAGGCCCTCGAGAGGCCGCGAGTTACGGCTTCAACCCACAAGGGTATTTCAAAAAGTTCCTGGAAAAATGGGATGCAAAGATCCAGTCATTTTGTCCCCAAAATGTGCAAAGCCCCTGTGTCTGAGGGTCTCCAGAAACATCATGGAAAGCACAGCAAAACCGACTCCTCCACGCCATCTGCCCGTGAACTTGCGCACTGCCCTCCTGGGGTGGATCTGGGGTGGGGCCGGGGGGGGGGGGCGCCGTCCATCTCATAGCAGCACCTCTACTCCGTGCCTCCAGACGCACCCTCGTGACCCAGGGCCTCCGCCCGGGCCCAGTCTCCGTTGAACTCT
Source organism: Lepus europaeus (assembly GCF_033115175.1). Taxonomy (NCBI): domain Eukaryota; kingdom Metazoa; phylum Chordata; class Mammalia; order Lagomorpha; family Leporidae; genus Lepus; species Lepus europaeus. Next base: position 20,699,112 of record NC_084849.1, read on the forward strand.
CCTGTCTAGCAGATGTCACCAGCACCAGCCAGAGGCCTTGGTCCTGGCACAGCCCTTCTCTGACACCTGCCCCTGACTCACCCCACCCCAGCTCCCACAAGCCCCAGTTTCTGTGGGCTCCCCTGGGTCCGCACTCCAGCTCCCGGGGTCTTTTGGCCTTGCACCTGCTCCGGCACCTGCCCCTGACTCACCCCACCCTAGATCCCACATCCACAAGCCCTAGTTTCTGTGGGCTCCCCTGGGTCCACACTCCAGCTCCCGGGGTCTTTCGGCCTTGCACCTGCTCCGGTACCTCCTCCTGCCCCTCCTCTCCCACAGCCCTGCCGCCTGTCTGCTAGGCTCAGCCCCTAGACACCGATGTTCTTACAACTCAGTCCTGTCCCTGTCCCTTCTTGCCACACGCCTCCCTGCCAGCCTCATTCCCTACCAACACCCAAAGGCGCCCATGGGTGACTCCTAGAGAACTCCAAATCCCAAGCACCCCAGCACCTTTCAAGTGCAGACATCCTATGTGTGATGGCCCCAGACCCCCAGGGCTTCTCAGTGAGCAAGCGTGGATTGTATGGTCGGCGGGGCATGGATGCACCTTGTTCCCAGACTAGGGAGGTCCCGGGGGGAGGAGGGAGGACAGCAAAGACCCCTCGGTGGCGTCCGGCCCCGGTTGTAGCCCCCACAGTAACTTCTGGGTGCTGGGGACAAGTGCCAGCCTGGAAATGGGGGCGGCCTCCAGCTGCAGCGCCCTCTCCTGGCCGCCTCTCAAACACAATGGGGAGGTCAGTGGCTGCTGCTAAAAGACCAGCTGAGGCCTTGAGCACCGAGCAGCTCTGTATCTGGAACCCAGGGCTCAAAGCCCAGGCAAGGGCTGCACGCCCCTGCGCCAGGCACGCTTCCAACAGCGCCACCGTGTCTTGACAGCTTTCTGGTGAGGCCCTAGTTGGTTCTCTGCCTGGGGGGCTGGTGCATTGGCCTTGGCGGCTAAGCTGCCAACATCCCAGGTGGACACCGGTTCGAGTCCCGGCTGCTCCACTTTGGATCCAGCTCCCTGTTGATGCACCTGGGAAAGCAACGGAAGATGGCCCAAGTGCTTGGGCACCTGCACCCACGTGGGAGACCCTGAAGAAGCTCCTGGCTTCAGCCTGGCCCAGCCCTGGCCATTGCAAGCATCTGGGGAGTGAACCAGCAGATGGAAGACCCCTCTTTCTGCCTGTAACTCTGCCTCTCAAGTAAATAGATAAAATCTTAGAAGAAAGAGGAGGAGGAAGTGGAGGAGAAAGAGAAACCTTGAACTTGGTGCCTCTCAACCCCCAGGCAAGCTCTCTGGACACTTTGTTGGCCAAGGAAGAGGCCCGGGAGAGAGAAATTTGGCACGTGGAGTTGTGAACAGTGAGTATGGCATATTTAAGAGAGAGAGACTTTGGTTTCACTAAATCGTGTTTTTAAAAAACCGATATTCTCAAGAGCTGGGGAAGACGTGGAGCGAGTGAAAGGCCCCTTCCCACCGGCGGCCCCACAGAGGCGCCGTCCACTCCGGGAAACTGGCGCCTGCTCCCAGAGCTGGACGCACAGGCTGCCACCCACTCCCTTCACACACAAGTGTCCGGATCCTTCCACCCAGATTCCTCCACCAGGATCCTCGCGGCGGGACTCTCCTAAAAATAACAACGCCCCCTCCAGGTGCCCCACCTGGGAAAGCTGGAACAAGCACGGAGGGAGGAGCCAGCAAGGCCCTCTGCAAGCCGGAAGGAGAGCCCTCCCCAAACCTCGCCCGCCGAGCCTCCACCCTGGACTTCCAAGTCCTGGCCCTGTGGGAACATTGATGTCCATGGCTGAGGCCTCCCCCTCTTACGTGGCAACCTGCGCAGGCTACCACAGGTGCACACATGCCCAACACTCCAGCGAGCACGATGTGCCGGCCCCTCCAAGTCGCGCCTGGATTCAGACCCCAGCCCACGAGGGAGCGGGGCACGACCTCCTTTTGAATCTCCCATGCTGGGGAGTGGGCGAGGCAGGTTCCCCACTCCTGTTGGGCCCCTGTGTTTGACAGGCAGAAGGAGGGGCTGTGAGCGGAGGTGAGCTCTGTGACTGCGCAGTGCAGTCCCGGCATGGGGCCCAGCCCCGTGGGGGCCAGGCTGTATCTGCAACCTTCCACCGCGGTGGGGTCCCCACAGGCCGCCCAGCACTGGACAGGGCAGAAGCGGCCATTGCTAAGCCCCGCCCCTTTCAGCGTGTGAACCGGCGCCGCCTGGGGTGTGGGTGATGGAGGTCTCATCGCAGGACAGGGTCCCCAAGGAGCTGGTGTGGGGGCCCAGCGGGGGCCCCTCGGCTGCTGCTGCCCACAGGAGGAAGGAGGTCCGGACCTCCCGCAGACGAGCAGGAGCTGTGTCACCAAGCCACAGCCAGGCCCCAAGCCAGCCTCCGCCCTCCTATCCCAAACCACGCCAGCACCCAGGCCATGCTCTCAGGCCTCTCCTAAGCGGGGAGCCGCAGAGGCCTCCTGATCCTCCTCGAGGCCCGCCGGGGTGGACAGCTGCCCACAGAGTCCAGGACAGCGCACCAGGCCGCACTGGCGCTGCTCTGAATAAGCCAGAGGCCTGGGGCAGCCACACGCCTCCTACAAACCCGGATCCCCCACCCCGTCCTGGCTCCAGCCGTCCTTTCAAGCTCCCAGCCCAGGTAAGCAGGTGCCAGGGGATCCTGCACACCCAGCACGTCTGCCCCTCCCCCCCCAACAAACAGGTGCCTGAGCCTATGATCAGGCAATTAGAGCCGCTGATTGGAAAATGGGCCTCTCACCTGCAACAGAGGCCAGAGGCGGGCTTCCCAGCTCCCAGGCCCCGGACAAAGCCGCTAATTACCTGCTAGGTAGCCGGGCTGTTGCCTGCTGGGCCTTTGAGCCCGGTTAATGAGGCAATTTGCCTGGCTCTTTGTTGTGACTTCTTGGCTGACACGGGTTTTACACACCAGGAAAAGTTACACCAGGACGGCTTAAGCCTGAGATCAGTCATCCCGGGCTTCCCTGGTTCCTCTGCAGGTCAAGGCCAAGGCCACGGCCACCGATGGGGCTCCTGAGAGGAGGTGTGGCCCGCCTGCTCTTGAGTCCACAGGTCCAGCAGGGGGCGCGAGTACTTGCACACGGGTTGTGGGTTACCCCAAGAACTGATCTAAAGGACAGCATGGACGCAGAGGGGCTTCACTTGATGAAATGAGAGCGATGGTTTTTGGTCTAGAATTGAATGGGGCCATATTTATTTCAAAGCACGAGCGTTCTCACCTGTAAGATGTCCCTCATTGCAGCCTGCCTGGGATCCAGGGCTTTCAGTGCTAAACAGGACATGCTGGCCCCTGCTAGAAAGTGGGCACTGGGGATCCAGCCACAAGCAAGACCTGAGGCCCTGCCCTCATGCAGCACAGGGTCTACCCGAGACAAAAGGGAAGAAATGAGTCAGCAAAATAAACAGTTACCAGGAGTCAGTGTTGGGCTGGAAACAGAAGTGCGGCCGGGTGAGTCAGGGAGGCTTCCTCAGGGAACAGGTGGAGAGTTTTAATCACCCGAAGAGGCGTGTGTGGTGGCCGGGGTGGGAAGAGGGAGGGAGGGGATTGGAAGAGGCTGCAGCAGCAGGTGCAAAGGTCCTGGGGCAGGGCAGGACTTGGTGTGTCTAAGGAGTCAAAAGGAAGAGTGGGGCGGGGCACCTGTTGGGGAGCACTGAGCAGAGATAAGGCTGGGGTTGAAGAGCCCAGCAAGGTTCCGGCCACGCAGAAGTCACAGGCCAGGCCTGCTGTCTTCTCCCTGACTTCTCAAGTCAAACACGACCTGGCTCACCGCTCCGCAGTCCCCTTCTCTTGTGCCAAGTTCATCTTTCCTGTCTCCGCACAGCTCCTGCGCCCATCGGGGCACCTTCCTTGGAGCAGTGTCTGTTAAGGTCTCCAGCCCGCCTTTTAATCCGGCTGCTTGTTTTCTTATTGCTGAGTTACGAGGGTGCCTTGTGTAACTTTGGCCAAGAGTCCTTTATCAGATACGTCTGTTGTGAGTGTCTTTCCCCTAGTCTGTGGCTTGTCGCCTCCGTCTCCTGACAGCCCCTTTCAAGGAGCAGAGCTTTTAATTTTAATGAAGTCTGGCTGTCAGTTATTTCTTTCCCAGAAGGCACCTTTGATGACATAGCTAGGAAATCACCACCAAGCCCAAGGTCATCCGGACTTGCCCCTGTGTCATCATCCAGGTCCGCTGCAGTTTTGCACGTTATACAGGTAGGTCTGTGTCCTGTTTTGAGTTCCCTTCTGTGACGAGTGTAAGATGTTGGTCTCCGTTCACTTTTTTCTGCAAGTGTCCGTTATTCTAGCACAGTTTGTTGAAAAGATCGTCTCTGCACCTTTGTCAAAGGTAAGTCGCATATAAGGAGACATGACCTGTGCCTGGGACCTCTAGCCTGTTCTGTCGATGGATCGCCTGTTCTCTCTTCAACGCCGCAGCAGCTCCATTGCTGTTTGCTTTGTAGTCAGTCTGGGAGACAGGACATGGAGTCCTCTCCCTTCCCATGCCATGAGGGTTGTTCTGTGTCTCCTCTCTCTCCATAAGAACTGTGTAGTCATCAGTCAGTCTCCACACAGTCCCTTAAAGTCTTCCATTGGGATTGCACCGAGTTTAGAGCCCAGGTTGGAAGGCACTAGCATCCCAGCACTGCAGGGTCTTCCTATCCATGAATATGGGCTACCTCCCCCTCCTCTCCCTTCCTCCACTTCTTCTTAAGAGCTCTCATGGCCTTGTCATTTTCTTCCTGTATTGTGTTAGATTTGTCCTAAGCATTGCATTTTTAATACGCTGGCCACGTGTTCTTAGTGCCAAATGACACTTGTTCACACTGGTGCATAAGAAAGCAATTGGCTTTGGTGGACTAACATTTTCTCTTGATGATTGGTTTCAGGAAATTTGTTGTTGTTGATTCTCTTAGATTTTCTACATATGAGTACGTTGTCTGCTAAAAACAGACAGTTTGACTTCTTCCTTCACAATCTGTCCACATTTTATTTCATTTTTCTCCAGCGCAAGGTTAAAAGGCAGGGATGAGCAGAACCACCCTAGCCTTCATCCCGATCTCAGAAGGAAGCTTCGAGTTCCTCTCCACTATGTATGGCGCTGCCTGTAGGACTGTCCCACCTGTGCTCTGGAGCACTGACCAGCTGTGGGCACTGGATTGTCGCATGTCTGTGGTGCACCTGCTGATGCGACCAGGCGATGCCGTGTCTTTGGTTCGTGAGAGATACGGTTGTGTGTTTTCCTTCTAAGGCTTCTGTCCCCTGTTGGCATGAAAGCCAGGCTGACCTCAGAGGATGAGTTTCAATCTCCTGAACCAAGTGTCAGAGAATCTTCGATGTCTTTCTTAAGCACTTGGAGGATTGGGCTGAGGAGTCTGTTGTGCCTGGTGCTTCCTGGTTTGGAAGGTCCGTCACTGGTTCAACATCATCAGTAGATGTTGGCCTATTCAGAGTGCCCCCTGTTGTGACTTTGGGGAAACTGTCCACTGGCCCAGGGCCCCTTTCTTCCTGCGCGTTGCTCCTTGTTGCGATGAGAACAGCTACTCCCTGCCTGTCTCACCATGACAGACTGGCCACACGGCTGTCCAGGTCGCAGCAGGAATAGAAATTTGCCTGACGATGAACTTGCACCTTGCTTCTCGCCCACGTCTGATGTAGGCAATGCTCAGTTGAGACTCTCAACCTGAGACCTCGGAGCTGATGCTGCAGCAAACCCAGCTGTGTGCTTTGAAGCTGGGCCCCCCCAACACGGTGGTACTGAGATGGGGTCTTTGGGAAAGGTCCTCAGGTATGGGGTTGGCGACCTTGAAAAGGGCATCCTGTCTGTTGATCCCACGTGGTAGTCTGTATACAATAGGAGCTAACAGTTGCTCTCTCGTGCATCTCACTTCGCACCATGTCTGCGGCTCCCCAGCGCCCTCTGCATGCTTGCAGAGCCCTCGCTGTATCATCATCTGGAGTTCCAGCAGGTGAATGGTTAACAACGGATGCACCCGTTCTAGGACCCCACTGATGGGCGCCGGGTGGCCATGAGGGATCACAGGAGGCACGCGTGCTTTGGCGCTGAGTGTTTGCACTGCAGTGGCACCACCGGGTCCCAGGTCAGTGCACATCCACGCTGCCGGCACAGCTCCGCGTGCCACCCTTGATTGTGCTGCCTTTCCAATAAATAAATAAATCTTTTTAAAAAGAAGGAAAGAAAAACCGGGGCAGACGGAAGTAAAAGGGAGGGAGGGAGGGAGGGAGAGAAAGAGAGAGAGAGAAGAGAGAGAGACAAGGTAAGAGGTGGGGGGATGAACCAGACCAGAGAGGGAGAGAAAGGGCAGGGATGGGGCAGGATGAGAGGAACCTGCAGGTGGGAGGAGGAAGGGGACTTGGGGACAGCCCCGCTCTGGGGCGGCCTCCGTGCCGGCCACTGTCAAGTGGACCGGGGAAGCCTGAGATGCCTGCAACATGGGAAATGCCCAGGCCCTGGGAAATTTGCCCTCGCCACCCCCTGGATGAAATCAACACAACCAGAAATGCAGCTGAAAATCCATTCTGAGCTTCCTGGCAGCCCCAGAGAGGAGCCAAAGCAGCGGGCGAGCAGGTGGGCTGGGGCCACCCCCTCCACGAGCTAAGACCCCGCTCAGCCTGTGTGTGCCCTCCGCCCCCCTTCTCTGGGCTCGGCTGAAGCCAAGGTCACCCGCACACCCAGTCCTGGGACAGCCAGCAGTGTTTGCATTCTGTGCCGCAAGAATTTCACGTTCTTTCAAGGACACAGGAAACCCCCACTGGGGGACTTGATCCTTGGGATAGGGTCTGCTCCACTCCCCAAATGGCCACAATGGCCGGGGATGGACCAGGCTGAAGCCAGGAGCCTGGAGCTCCATCTGGGTCTCCCATGTGGGTGCAAGGGCTCAAGCGCTTGGTCATCTTCCACTGCTTTCCCAGACACATTAGCAGGGAGCTGGATCAGAAGTGGAGCAGCCAGGACTCAAACCCATGCCAACTTTTCTACCTAGGAATCTTTTGAAGCCCCCTCATATATGATACATGTTTCATTTTGTAGGCATTTGTCTCTTGATGTCTGTGGGAGACGACTATTATTTTATTTTTAAAGATTTATTTTATTTATTTAAAAGAGTTATAGAGAGAGGTAGAGACAGGTTTTCCATCCGCTGGCTCACTCCCCAGATGGCCACAACAGTCGGAGCTGTGCTGATCTGAAGCCAGGAGCCAGGAGCTTCTTCCGGGTCTCCCATGCAGGTGCTGGGGCCCAAGGACTCGGGCCATCTTCCACTGCTTTCCCAGGCCATAGCAGAGAGCTGGACAGGAAGTGGAGCAGCTGGGACTTGAACCAGCACCCATATAGGATGCCGGTATTGCAGGCAGAGGCTTTACCCGCCACACCACAGCCCTGGCCCCATGAATATTATTTTAAAAAGCAGAGGACACTGAGTCAGGTTGCTCTTGGCTTTCGGTGCTCAGTGGTTGGTATTTTTGGCTTCATCCAACTTGCTTAGAGACTGATGGCAAGGAGACCGCAGGCCCAGCAGGATTCCTCCGGGCTTTCCGCTCTCAATGACACAGTGTAACAACTCCTTCCCTGGCGCATACATTGTGTCACTATTGGAACTCATCCGGAGATGAGAACAGGCTACAGTTGGTAGGCTTAGGAGATAACCCTGCAGCCTACCATTGGGCACAAGGGCAGCCAGCATCCTTGGATCTGGGTACCCACGTGGGGGTCCTGGAACAAATCCCCCACAGATGCTTGGATACGAATGCACAGAAGATAAAAATCGCATCATAGATGAGGGGCTTTCAGAAAGTTCATGGAGAAAAAAAGTGGATGTTATTTAAAAAATCACCTGCATGGATTTTAAATCTTTTTGCACCAAAATAAACTCCCCTTGGGATTCTATTTTTCCTACCAACTTGCTGAAGCTCCCTTGAATATTAAAAGATGTGTGTGTACAGGTGTGCGCATAGGTACCAATGTCCTGGTAGACATGTGGGTGTATTGTGTTCTGTGAAGTTGCAACTGCTTTTCCCTTACCACGAACCCAATTTTGAGGAAAAAAAAAAAAGAATTTAACGGAAAAGCATCTTAAGCCACCCTTTCCCGATACACAATAGCAAAGATCTCCTCGCGGTGGCACCGGCCCTGCGGAAATCCACTCGGCCACCTCCAACAGGTGTCTCCACCTTAACAGCCGCTCGGAGCAAGCACGCAGGAATCAGCCCAAGCCTTCTTTTTTTTTTTTTTTTCCAGACTGTGTAGACCTTTAGCTTTTACCCAACTGGGGGAGCAGAAGAGGGAGGAGCAAAAGCGAAATGGAGATTTTCGCCTCCTATAACATTTATGTTGTGTCCTAACACGACCTGCAGGGAGGCAGAGCGGGCTGGTGGCAAATTGTAGCTGTCTCAGGTGCACGCCGTGTGCCGGGCACCATGCTGGTGGCCTCTCGTGGGGGCCCTGGGAACGCCCCCAAGGGTAGAGAGCCCTGAAACCTTTCACGGCGGCCACCGCGGGTCCCTGGCCATGCACACGGAGGGTGGCACACGGAGGGTGGCACCTGCTCTGTTTGCCCTCAAAGCCCGTGGCCTTGTTGCTCCGTCCCTGCTCCAGTCTGGGTGCCACGGCTCACAGCCTCCAGGGTCTCAGCCATCTACTATAAAGGGTACCTGTCCATCGGCGCCCGCCCAGGGGCCCTGCCCAGCCCCCCAGAACCCCCCAAGCCGGCCTTCCTGCAGAGCAGGGTGGGGCCGCGGGGTCTCCCCGCCGCGAGAGTCGGCCGACTCCTAGAAAAGGCAATTTCTGCGGCACGCAGCGGGGATAAAAACCATGATATTTTCCCATTCTTTTTCTGCGGGACTTGATGAAAACATGAGACCATCCACAGGCAGGAAGCAGAAAATGATCATTTCACAGCAGGGGGCCCCGCGCCTGTACACAGTGCACTGCGGAGAGGGCGGGCCGGGGGCGGGGGCGAGGGCGGGGGCGGGCTCCTAGCTGGCGCCTGTGCGAGGGGGCCTCTTCCCCGCGGCCCGGCCAGGGCCCCTCCTCACGGGGGTCCTGGGCATCCCTGCTGCAATCCACTCTCTCCAGTACTTGTCTTCTCTGGGTTCCCTGGGTCAAGCGTAGGGCCCAGGGCAGCCTTGCACTTGGCCATGGCCATGGGCGTTTCAGAGGTCAAAGGCGACTCTGAGGGGCATGGGCATGCCTGCCGGGCACACATAAGAAGTGGAAGTGGGTGTGGGCACGCCTGCTGGGCCCCAGCTCTCTGTCTCTCCCCAGCGTCTCACCTCGAGTCTCACTCAGGTTTGATGTCACCAGGCCCACAAGGGCTGTATCTGTGCCCGACGTGCACACGGCTCCCTAAACAACACAGCACAACAACCACTGACCTGGGTGGACACGGCCTGGGGCAGGGGGCGTCATCTAGAGATGATTGACAGGCTGTGGAGAGCGTGCCTAGGTTCTGGGCAGAGATTACATTGTATTGTACCAGGGACTCGGTATCTGCAGGGGGCTCCTGGGACTGGCTCCCTGCAGATACTGAGCGACAACTCAGTGGTTGTTAGCTGAGCACCTGCTATGCGCCAGGCACCGTGCTAAGCTCTGTGCAGCCAGCAGCGAACAGCCAGGTGCAGCCTTGACCTTCCAGGGGCTAAGGGCCCAGACAGGGAGACAGAAAATCCTCCAGGAAGCAGGCAGGGGCCCCAGGTGACGTCAGACAGTGATGAGGGCTCCAAGCCGCCTCAGGAAACAGGGGCACGAAGGGGGACTCCGTGCAAGCGAGGGCTGCCTCCTTCCCACACACACACCTCTCTTTACTAGCCAGAGCCAGAGATCTCGACTTGGGAAAGAATCTTCTGGAAATTTCCTAATGATTCCTTAACAACTCTCCACTGCCTGGAGAAGGCGTTGAGGTTTCCACACCTCCAGGAAGACAAGCAACCCCTTCCAAAAAAATAATGACCCCAGACAGAGCCCCAAGACCAGGAGCTCCGGGACCCCAAAGCAACGGCTCATGAGCAGGGAAAACAAATAGGAAAGGAAGCGAACAAATTATCCTGATAATTTGTTTCAGAAGGGGGGGAAAAGTCACCCAAGAAAAATGACGTCCAACAAGACAGCGGCTTTCTAATGAATGTGCGGGTAATGAAATAAACCCGCTTAGGCCGCTCGGCCCCGGTCTTCGCAGGCCCAGATTAAAAAATGGAACATCTGTGATGATTTAATTTACATCTTAATAACAAACAGGCCTCCAGAAACCCGCGGATAAATGCCTTTTATTGCCGGCGTATCTTTTCCGCTGCAGCTTGAATGAAAACTCTAGTAATTAATTGTTTTAAGCGATTCTATTAAAACGTGCGGGCGAGCGCGGCGTGCCGAATGCTGATGGGGCCAGCCGGCAGCGGGAACGCACAGCAGCCCGGCCAGCAGCCCCAAGCCCACCGCCACCTTCTCTGCCTTCCTTGCACAGCCGTCGCCTTAAAGACTTTCAATTATCTTTTTTTTTTCCCCCAAAAGATAGACAGTAAGCCCCGCTCATGTCTCTTCCCTGCTTTGTTGGTGTTTCTTTTTCTTTTCTTTTCTTTTTTCTTTCTTTCTTTTTTTTTTTTTCACATCTTAATTGTCAGCCTTGAGATTGGTAAATGGATTTTTCGTTCTCTTCCCTAAAGTTTGCTTAATGCTCTCCTCCAACCCAGGCTGGGGATCCCGTTGCACCAGCTTCCTGTCTTCAGGCCTCTGCTTCCACATCTTGGAGGTGGACATGAGACTGCGATCTGTCCATCATCTGTTCCAGCCATTTGGCACTGCCAAAATGTCCCAGGTGCTGACCCAGAATCCGTGGTGGCTCAGCTGTCTGAAGAGACTTGAAAAGTTTATAGGGGGAGAGCTTCCAAGATGGCAGAGTAGGGAGGGAGATTGCTGCTCCAGTCTGGGAAAGAGTGCAGTCTCAGGGAGGAGTTAGAGAGAAAACAGCAGAGGAAACTCTATGCAGATTGGAGGGATACAGTGGACCTACATACATGGCGTGGACACCCACAACTCAGGACCCCAGCAGCCAAGAGCCTCTGCACCAGCATTGGAGAGTGAAGTGAGACCAGACTGTAACTGCCCAAGACACTGGCTAAAAAGCTTCAGGAAGGGCCTAGAGGGAACCCAGCCTAGAGCCCCATCAGGGATAGTGTACCTGCCAAACTAGAGGAGAGAAAACAGAGGGGGATCACATTTCTCTCTCCCCAGTCACCCTGCAATGGTGTCCTGTAACAAGCCGATAGAGAGCAGATGCTGTTTTGGACATACATAACAACTGCACCAGCTCATGCCTGTGCCCAGCAACCAGCCAAGTGGAGACTCCTGAGTCTGGTGGGGAGAACAGACAGGGGGCTGGGTGCTCATGACTGTAGCATGTGTGTAGCATGACTGTAGTGTGCTAGGACTGTAAAAATGCTGAGGCTGCATGGGGGCACTCAGGGTATGGCCGGGAGTTTGGGCAGTCACTGTGGGAGGCTCCACATGCACAGGGCTCCCTGGTTACCTGGTTACATTGCTAGGGAATCTGAGCGTACACTGAGGACGGCACAGACCCTTTGTGTGGTCTTTGTGGCAGAGCAGACGAATAATATACTCACTCAGGCTAGTGCCCAGGCACTGGTCTCCTTTGAGGAGAGGAGCTCAGCTGAGCAGAATAACCATTCCTTCTGATAAAATAAAAAGAGGGTGTGTCCCCTAGACTCGCCCTTCACCCTGGATAACTGAACAGAGCTTCTTGGCCATATCCACATGACTAGTCCTACCACATGGCTCTGGGTATTCACTGACAGCAGACGCTCCACTAATCTACAGAGCACAGTACAAAAAAAGCCACCACAGTGGAAAAACAAAGAAACCAACAAGTATATCCACAAATGCCAAATAACAAATGCACCAATTCAAGAAACAAGAATAAGGAAGACAATATGGCATCCCCAAAAGAACACCACACTTCAATACCAGATTGTGAAGATGATGAGGTGGCAGAAATGTGTCGAACCCCCGCCAGCAAGGATCCAACGCAGTCATGACACGGTCACTGTTTCTCAGTTCTCAAGGAACTTTATTCGTGGAGAGAGAAGGAAAGGGCAAGAGGAGAGGAGAAAGGAGGAGGATGAGCCCCCCACCCAGATCCCAATGTCCCTTTATATCCCAAGTCCCTAGGAGCATGTACTCCACAGCCAATAGTGGTTCTGTTCACATGTGGTTTATGCTAATGTGGTCCAATCCGATGGAAGGGCACGTATAGCCTCAGGTCGAAAGTTCATCTGTTTCATCTAGTTCCTCCTAGTTGTTTGTGCAGAGTCCATCCTGTTTCAACTTGGTTGTTTTAGTAGGACTTGTGGTAGGCACTTCCTGGAGTTGTTTTTCTCGACCCATTGCTGCAAGCTATGTAAATACAGAAATGTGGAGGTTTCCACAGGTGGCCAGCCTGCAGTTCCCCACAGAAATGGAATCCAAAACATTGATCATAAGATGACACAGAAGTAAATGCACAAACTACTGAAATGCATACAAAACAGGAGAGACAATTTCTCCCATGAAAATGAGATCTTAAAGAGAAATCAAAATGAAATGAAAAATTCAATATAACAAATAAAAAAATACAGTGGAGAGCCTTAACAACAGAATTGGTTAAACAGGAGAAAGAATATTGACTTAGAAGACAAAAAGCACATGAAATTATACAGTCAGACCAAAGGCAAGAAGAGGAAATTAGAAAACTGAAAAACACTGTTGGGAATCTACAGCATACAATAGAATGACCCAACATGTGGGTTCTAGGAGTTCCTGAAGGTGTGGAAACAGAGAAAGGATGAGAAGGCCTTTTTAGTGAAATAAGAACAGGAAACTACTCTAGTTTGGAGAAATAAAGGGACATCCAAGACAGGAAGCACATTGAACTCCTAACAGACATGACCAGAAAAGATCCTCACCACAGCACATTGTAGTCAAACTCTCCACAGTAAAACATAAAGAGAAGATCCTAAAATGTGAATGAGAGAAATGTCAGATTACTTTCAGAGGATTTCCAATTAGACTCACAGCAGACTTCTCATCAGAAACCCTACAGGTTAGGAGAGACTAGTGAGATATATTCCAAGTCTTAAGAGAAAAAAAAAAAAAACACTTGTCATATCAGAATACTATACCCTGCAAGGCTCTCATTTATGAATGAAGGTGAAATAAAGACCTTCTATGACAAACAGAAATTAAAGAATTTGTCCCCACCCATCCAGCCCTGCAGAAGATGTTTAAGGATGTGCTGCATGCAGAAACATGGTCATCATTATGAAAGAAGTAAAGGAAGAAAATCTCCCAGTAAAAGTACAAAGAAAATGCAAAGTAAAAAAATGGGAATACTTTTGGGGAAATGACAGGGCTAAGTCGTTACTTAGCAATAGTCACCTTGAATGTAAATGGCCTCAACTCCCCAATTAAAAGGCACAGACTGGCTGAATGGATTAAAACACAAAACCCATCTATTTGCTGGCTACAAGAACCACACCTCACCAACAAAGATGCATGCAGACTGAAAGTGAAAGGCTGGAAAAAGATATGGCATGCCAACAGAAACCAAAAAAGGGCTGGTGTAGCCATCCTAATATCAGACAAAATAGACTTTAACACAAAAACTGTTAAAAGAGTCAAAGAAGGGCATATGTAATGATTAAGAGATCAATTCAACAGGAAGATGTAATGATTACAAACATATATGCACATAACTACAGAGCACATGGCTATTTAAAAGAAATGTTAAGGGACTTAAAGGGAGACTTAGACTCCAATACAATAGTATTAGTATTGGGGACTTCAATACTCCACTTTCAGCAATGGACAGATCAACCAGACAGAAAATCAACAAGGAAACAGCACATTTAATCAACACTATAGAACAATAGACCTAACAGACATCTACAGAACTTCTCACCCTCCAGTTGCAGAATACACATTCTTCTCAGCAGTGCATGGAACTTTCTCTAGGATTGACCACATTCTAGGCCATAAAGCAAGTCTCAGCAAATTCAAAAGAATCGGAATCACACCATGCATCTTCTCTGACCACAATGGAATGAAGCTGGAAATTAGCAACTCAGGAATCCCTAGAACATATGCAAACACGTGGAGACTGAACAACATGCTCCTGAATGAACAGTGGGTCATAGAAGAAATCAAAAGAGAAATCAAAAACTTTCTGGAAGCAAATGAATATAACAGCACAACATACCAAAACTTATGGGATACAGCAAAAGTTAAGAGGGAAGTTTATAGCAATAGGTGCCTACATCAAGAAACTGGAAAGGCACCAAATAAATGAGCTATCAATGCATCTCAAGGACCTAGGAAAACAACAGCAAACCAAACCCTAAACTAGGAGGAGAAAAGAAATAATTAAAATTAGAGCAGAAATCAACAAAATTGAATCCAAAAAAAAAAAATACAAAAGATCAGCAAAACAAAGAGTTGGTTTTTTGGAAAAATAAACAATAGACACACCATTGACCCAACTAACCAAAAAAAGGAGAGAGAAGACCCAAATCAATAAAATTAGAGATGAAAAAGGGAATGTAACAACAGACACCACAGAAATAAAAAGAGTCATCAGAAATTACTACAAAGAGTTGTATGCCAACAAACTGGGAAACGTAGAATAAATGGACAGATTCCTGGACACATACAGCCTACCTAAATTAAACTATGAAGACACAGAAAACCTAAACAGACCCATAAGCAAGTCAGAAATTGAATCAGTAATAAAGGCCCTCCAACAGAGAAAAGCCCAGGACCAGATGGATTCACTGCTGAATTCTACCAGACATTTAAAGAAGAAATAACTCCAATTCTTCTAAAACTATTCAGAACAACTGAAAGAGAGGGAATCCTCCCAAATTCTTTCTATGAAGCCAGCATCACCTAAACTTGAAAAAGATGCAGCAGAGAAAGAGAATTACAGACCAATTTCTCTGATGAACATAGACACAAAAATTCTCAGTAAAATTCTGGCCAATAGAATTCAACAACACATCAGAAAGATCTTCCACACAGACCAAGTGGGATTTATCCCTGATATGCAGGGATGGTTCAACATTCACAAATCAATCTGATACACCACATAAACAAACTGCAGAAGAAAAACCATATGATTATCTTAATAGATGCAGAGAAAGCATTTGATAAACTACAATACCCTTTCATGATGAAAACTCTAATCAAACTGGGTATAGAAGGAACATTGCTCAGCACAATCAAAGCAATTTATGACAAACTCATGGCCAGCATCATATTCAATGGGGGAAAGTTGGAAGCATTTCCACTGAGATCCAGTACCAGACAGGGATGCCCACTCTCACCATTGCTATTCAATATAGTACTGGAAATTTTAGCCAAGCCATTAGGCAAGAAAAAGAAATCAAAGGGATACAAATTGGGAAAGAAGAAGTCAAACTATCCCTCTTTGCAGACGATATGATTATTTAGGGGATCCAAAAGACTCCACTAAGAGACTATTGGAACTCATAAAAGAGTTTGGTAAAGTAGCAGGATACAAAGCCAATACACAGAAATCAACAGCCTTTGTGTACACAGACAATGCCACAGCTGAAAAAGAACTTCTAAGATCAATCCCATTCACAATAGCCACAAAAACAATCGAATACCTTGGAATAAATTTAATCAAGGATGTCAAAGATCTCTACGATAAGAATTACAAAACCTTAAAGAAAGAAATAGAAGATAAAAAATGGAAAAAATCTTCCATGTTCATGGATTGGAAGAATCAATATCATCAAAATGTCCATTCTTCCAATAGCAATTTACAGATTCAATGTGATACCAATCAAAATACCAAAGACAGTCTTCTCAGATCTGGAAAAAAAAAATCATGATGCTGAAATCCATAAGAAGGAACAGGAGACCTTGAATAACTAAAGCAATCATGTACAACAAAAACAGAGCCAGAGGCATCACAATACCAGATTTCAAGACATACTACAGGGCAGTTATAATCAAAACCGCCTGGCACTGGTACAGAAACAGGTGGATAGACCAATGGAACAGAATAGAAACACCAGAAATCAATCCAAACATCTACAACCAACTTACATTTGATCAAGGAGCTAAAATCAACTCCTGGAGCAAGGACAGTGTCTTCAACAAATGGTGCTGGGAAAATGTGATTTCCATATGCAGAAGCATGAAGCAAGACCCCTACCTTACACCTTACACAAAATCCATTCAACATGGATGAAAGATCTAAATCTATGACCAAACACCATCATATTATTAGAGAACATCAGAGAAACCCTGCAAGATATAGGCACAAGCAAAGACTTCTCAGAAAAGACCCCAGAGGCATGGGCAGTCAAAGCTAAAATTAACAAATGGCATTATATCAAATTGAGAAGTTTCTTACTGCAAAAGAAACAGGAAAGTGAAGAGGCAACCGACAGAATGGGAGAAATTATTTACAGACTATGCAACTGATAAAGGGTTAATAACCAAAATCTGCAAAGAGATCAAGAAACTCCACAACAACAAAGCAAACAACCTACTTAAGAGATGGGCCAAGGACCTAAATAGAAATTTTTCAAAAGAGGAAATCCACATGGCAAACAGACACATGAAAAAATGTTCAGGATCACTAGCCATCAGGGAAATGCATATCAAAACCACAATGAGGTCTCACCTCACCCCAGGTAGAATGGCTTACATACAGAAATCAACTAACAGATGCTGGTGAGGATGTGGGGAAAAAGGGACACTAATCCACTGTTGGTGGGAATGCAAACTGATAAAGCCACTATGGAAGTCAGTTTGGAGATTCCTCAGAAACCTGAATACAGCCCTACCACATGCATAAACTCCTTCTAATTTATCCAAGGGAAATTAAATTGGTAAATAAAAGAGCAATCTGCACCTCCACATTTATTGCAGCTCAATTCACAATAGCTAAGACATGTAATCAACCTAAATGTCCATCAAATAAGATTGGATAAAGAAACTATGGGATATATACTCTATGGAGTACTATACAGTGGGAAAAAATGAAATCCAGTCATTTGCAACAGAATGGATGAATCTGTAAAACAGCTTACTTAGTGAAATAAGCCAGTCCCAAAGGGACAAATACCATGTGTTCTCCCTGACCTGTGACAACTAATAGAGAACCTAAAAGGAAACCTGTAGACATGGAATTGACACTTCGAGAAGGGGTGACCTGAGCTGCCCTTGTCTCGACTGTCGAGGAACAGTGTCAGGTTGTTTTTTTTATTTTTTTTTCTTCATACTATTTGTTGAACTCTTTACTTACCATAGAGTTAACCATATGTGTATAAAGTCAATTAAAAATAGATCTCAGTAAAAAATAAAAGTGGGAATAAGAGAGGGAGGAGGAAGTTTGTAACTGTAAAGCTGTGTAGTTCTGCGTACAGTACTGCAGACTTACTTCTAAGGGGACAGTTTAAAATCTTGCTATGGGTCCCAAAATCCCATTAGGCCAAGTGGTAAAAATGCCACCATAAGTGTTAAAGTGACCATATTAAATGTTAATGTGATCATACAGATAGGATTAAGTGTTAAAGTGACCATATAAATAGGATCAAGTGTCTGGTAAGAATAATAATAATAATAATAGATAGATAGAATTAAAAAAGGAGAGAATGTCCAACATGGGGAGCATCCACACAGCAAACTCATAGAATGACAATTGCCTTAAGTAACACTCTGACCTCAGAACCAGCCCTTAGGATTTCCTAGTCTGGCTGAAAAGCCTGTGAGAGCATTTCAGGCATGGAAAGCCAAGACACTGTGGCAAAAAAAAAAAATGTCCTACATGAAGGATCTCTGAGTGAGACCCCAGTGGAAAGAGGTGGTCATCAAAGAAGGAGGTACTTTTCTCTGAAGGGAGGAGAGAACTTCCACTTTATTTATGGTCTTATTTAAATACTGACAGAATTTGTGGACTCAAAAGGCTTCCATATCCTAGGCAACTCATGTCCAGAGCCTCGGTGATCACTGATATCATCCATAAGAGTGTTAATTGTTAAATTAACAACAGGAGTCACTGTGCACTAACTCCCCATGCAGGACCTCTGTCCTCAATGAGTTGTATTATGAGAGTTAACTATAAAACTTGTTCTCTGTTATGTGTGTGTGTGTATGTGCAAATTGTTGAAATCTTTACTTAGTACAGAGTTGCTCTTCTGTGTACAAAGTTAATTAAAAATGAATCTTAATGGAGACTGGGCCTACGAAGGGGAGAGGGAGGAAAAGGAGGAGGGTGGGAGTGTGGACGGGAGGGAAGGTGGTGGGAAGAATCACTGTATTCCTAAATTTGTACTTACAAAACTTGTAGTCCTTAAAAAAAATAATTAATTAACTTGAAAAAGTATATAGAGGGGCAGCCATAGAGGAGGAGAGGAGGAAGAAGGAGGAGGAGGAGACCGGGATGGAGGTCCTCACGGAGCCCAGTGATGGGGGACCACGGTAGCCCAGGGCTGCAGCAGGGCTGAGGTGGGGCCATGGCTGGATTGGACCCAGCTGGATGGGACCGGAGGATGCAGGAAGGAGACGGCTCACGGCGCACTGAGCAGTGGGCGGCCAGGAGTAGCTGCTTCCAGCGAGGCTGGGAGACTGAGCTTCCCCGAGGTGCTTCCCCCACCCTCTGTGCAGCCCAAGCCTGGCAGGGCTCCAATGTCTGTGTCTGGACCCATCCCATAATGAGCGTGCCCTCAGCTCTGTGGGGCGACCCCTGCTCCTATTGGAGTCTCCCGGGCCCTGGGGGCCTTGGGTGTTGGAGGAGCGAGTGTGGCCAGCCTGATGCAACCCCAGGACAAGCTCAGGGTCCGTGGCTGGGTTCCTGGTCTCTGTCTTTTCTCGCTGTTGACTATTTTTCAAGTTCTAGTTGGACTCCAAGGCTATTCTTCCTATAAACAAACCCGTTGCGAAAGTGGAAACGGATCTAACACAGATGGGGGAAAGCTCCACGTAGGAATCAGAGACAAAGAAATTCAAGAAAAAAGCCGCCATTTTCACCTCATTCAAAAGCAAAGCTTCAGGGGCCGGCACTGTGGTGCAGTGGGTTAAACCGATGCCCAGGACGGCAACGTCCCACGTGAGCACAGGTTCAAGTCCCGGCTGCTCCTCTTTCAATCCAGCTCCCTGCTCATGTGCCTGGGAAAGCAGCAGAAGATGGCCCCAGAGGCGGGGTCCCTGCACCCACGGGGGAGACCTGGATGGAGTTCTAAGCTCCTGGCTTCAACCAGCCCCTGGCCGTTGCATCATTTGGGAGTGAACCAGCAGATGGAAAATCAACCTCTCTCTCTCTTCCTCTCTCTCTCTCCCCCTTCCCCCCATCTCTCTGTCACTCTGCCTTTCAAACAGACGAAATAAATCTGAACAAAATAAAAATGACGCTTGGCACAACCAAGCTTCCCCCCAGCATCCCCCACTCGGACCTGGGTGCGAGTCCTCACTCTGCTCCCGATCCCAGGCTCTCGCGAGGAGGCAGCACGTGAGGGCTCAGGTGCTTAGGAGACCTGGACTGAATTCCAGGCTCCTGGCTTCAGCCTGACCCAGCCCAGCTGTAATGGGATCCGGGGAATAACCCAGCAAATGGGCGGTCTCTCCAGTCATCTCTCTCTCTCTCTCTCTCTCTCTCCCTCTCTCTCTCTCTCTCTCTCTCTCATTCTTCGTCTCATAAATGAATGGGCCGGTGCCGTGGCTTAACAGGCTAATCCTCTGCCTTGCGGCACCGGCACACCAGGTTCTAGTCCCGGTTGGGACACTGGATTCTATCCCGGTTGCCCCTCTTCCAGGCCAGCTCTCTGCTATGGCCCGGGAAGGCAGTGGAGGATGGCCCAGGTCCTTGGGCCCTGCACCCCATGGGAGACCAGGAGAAGCACCTGGCTCCTGGCTTCGGATCAGCGCGATGCGCCGGCCGCGGCGGCCATTGGAGGGTGAACCAACAGCAAAAAGGAAGACCTTTTTCTCTGTCTCTCTCTCTCACTGTCCACTCTGCCTGTCAAAAAAAAAAAATAAATGAATGAATGAATGAATGGCTCTTACTTTGCTGCTGTGGATAAGGTGGTGGGCCGGGGAAGCCAGGCTGTGGTGAGAAGGCCCCTTGGGCGCTGCGTCTCTATGTCTCTCACAACTCGCCAGGGCTTCAGCCCCGCCCCTTTCCCAACAGTCATAGATCACCAACATGGCGTCTTTAAAAAAAAAAGATTTGTTAATTAATTTATTTATTTATTTATTTATTTGAAATAAGAGGGAGTCTTCCATCCGCTGGTTCACTCCCCAAATGGCTACAACAGTCGGAGCTGCGCCGAAGCCAGGAGCTTCTTCCTGGTCTCCCATGTGGGTGCAGGGGCCCAAGGACTTGGGCCATCTTCCACTGCTTTCCCAGGCCATAGCAGAGAGCTGGATCAGAAAAGGAGCAGCCGGGACTAGAACCAGTGCCCATATGGGATGCCAGCACTGCTGGCCAGGGCATTAACCTGCTAAGCCACAGTGCCGGCCCCTTGTTCACTTTCCAAATGCCAAGGAGCCAAACTCCATCCAGGTCCCCCACATGGGTGGCAGGAAGCCCAGTACGTGAGCCATCAACACTGCCTCCCAGGCTGCGTGTAGCAGGAAGCGGAGACAGGACTCGAACCCAGGCACCCCAACATGGAGTGTGGGTGTCTTAACCGCTAAGCACCCACCATCAGAGCCAGGATTTGAACCCACATCTCCCCAGACTCTGTGCTGAGAACCCTCTTGGCTTACCTTGGCTTTTTCCCCCAGCACCGACCCCAGCCGCGGCACACTGGGCCCTGGAGGCTCGGGCGGGTGGAGCCGGGCTTCCTGGCTTCCCCCGCAGGCTCACCTAGGCTGCCCCTCTGAGCGAAGCCGCCTCCCAGGCACCCCCAGGGCGTCCTCATGCAGCTGGCACAGCTGTGGCCACCCTGCCCCCAGCCTGAGCCAGCGGCCAGACCCATGCCTGTGTGTTGGGCAAGGCTACAGCGAGTGGATTTATCACTCAGCAAATCACCGTGCCCATCTCCCGGGGAGAGTGGGACCGTGGGTGTGACCGGCCATCTTTCTCTCCCGGGTCCAGACCTACAAGAAAGAAACGGTTTTCCCTGCGTCGCTTGGAGACAGCAGTGAGCAGGGGAAGCAGAATAAAAATGGAACGCAGAACGCATCCATCAGCCACAGCGTGCGTGTGCGTGTGTGTGCACGTGTGTGCGTGCGTGTGCAAGCATGTGCGTGTGTGCTTCCTGCAGCCGCTGGCTGTCTCCTGGAAGTTTGTTTCCACTAGTTGGTGGTGCAATTAAAACCTCAAGGAGAACTCGACTACAAATCAAATTTCCTTTCGATGTCACGGGAAAAGATGGCCCACTGCCGGCTGTGGCTCAGATATGTGGTCCCCTTTGGCAGGAGAGGCAGAGATAAGCAATTTAGGCTCTTAAAAGATAAAAGATAATAAAAGTAATTAAGATAATTAACCAGCCTGAAGAGAAAGAACTTACTGCTGTAAATTTTGTATTTGGTTTCGCCTGGCAATATCACAGATGTCAGTCTGCTTAATATACGGCACATCCAGAGCCGGAGTTGCTGGCTGTCGGAAAAAGCCACATGTAACAGAAGAGTTCAAGAGAAAAGGAAGGGCGGGGCTGCACTTACCACTGTTTTACAAACCGGGGCCGGCGCTGCGGCATAGCGGGTATGGGCGCCAGTTCAAGTCCCAGCTGCTCCACTTCCCATCCAGCTCCCTGCTATGGCCTGGGAAAGCAGTAGAAGATGGCCCAAGTGCTTGGGCCCCTGCACCTGTGTGGGAGACCCGGAAGAAGCTGCTGGGTCCTGGCTTTGGATCAGCTCAGCTCTGGCCGTTGAGGTCATCTGGGGAGTGAACCAGCCGATAGCAGACCTCTCTCTCTCTCTCTCTCTCTCTCTCTGGCTTTCAAAAAAATAAATTAAAAAAAAAACACCTAGCTTATAGCACTGGGAGCCAGGTGGGCCCCACAATTAGGGGGCTAGGGCGCCCCTGTGCCTTTTGAGTCCAAGTCCGGTCTCTGCAGCCTGGAGAGAACTCATCTGCTGAAGCCGGCGCTCACTGCGCAGTTCAGGCGCCACGCAGGACGCCGGCTTCCCGTGTTGACGGCCTGGGTTCCAGCCCCCGCGCTGCTCCCAGTTCCAGCTTCCTGCTAACGGCCCGCTGGGAGGCAGCAGGTGTTTGAGCACCTGCTACCCAGGTGGGAGACTTGGGCGGAGCTCCTGGCTCCTGGCTTTCCCAGCTGCTGCAGGCATTTGGGGAGTGAACCAGTGGATGGAAGATCCGCTCGCGTGTGTGTGTGTGTGTGTGTCTGTGTCTGTGTCTGTGAGTCTGCCTTTCAAATCAGTCAGATATAATCAATACAACTTTCAAGAGAGAAAGGTCATCTGCGGCCCGCAGCCCTCCCTAGTCCCCAGGGTCACCAGCCCTCTTGTCTCCCTCTGGGACAGTTGCCCAGCCTGTCTCCCACACACCCTGCAGAGTGCACACAGCCACGTCTCAGCTCAGCCCAGGACCTCGGGAGCAAACGCCAGCTCCCAGCCTGGCACCTGAGGCTCTGCAGCCCTGAGAGGGGGCCCCTGCCTCAGCCCGGAAGACACTGGGGCCTCTTCATGGGACCCCTACCCGGCCCCTCCCCAACCATCGGCCACACTCCTGCCCATCCTGTACGGCTCATGTCCCTGCTTGCAGATCCTCCACCCCCTCCTGGAAAGCCCGCCCTCCTGTAGCGCCTGCGTGGTGATGCTTGCCTCATTCCCACACGTGATCTGTCCGCGGCCCCCACCCCTCCGTCCCTGCAGCGAGCTGCTGCTACTGCAGCTGTGTGGGTTGGAGAGGTACATTCAGGGCACCGACACGGAGCCGAGTGGGGAAGGCAGCCACCTCCCACATCCGGGTACCTGGGCCGGGTTCCTGGCTCCAGCCACGGAGTCCGGGGTCCCTTCCAGCACGGGCCCTGGTAGACGGTGCTTGGGTTCCTGCCACCCATGTGGGAGACCTGGATTGAGTTCCCAGCTCCTGGCTTCAGCCCCAGCAGCCATTGTGCACATTTGGGGGATGAGCCAGCGGATGGCAGCCGTCTCTCGATGCATCCATCCATCAATCTACCTGATGACTTGTTCACCATCCTTCTGTCCATCCATCCATCCGTCCACCCACCATCTTCCTGTCGGTTTGTCTGTCTGTCTTCCTTTTCGGATACTTTTTAAATGTACGTTCATGTATTCACCCCACAGCGCTTGGTCTATTAAACACTCCTTACATTCCAGCCACCATCCCAGACACAGAAAACACAGCTGGGAAAGAAAGAGACAAAACACCTGCCCCAGGCAGTTGGAATTCTAGTGGGGGAGGAGGAGCTGCAGACAGTCCAGGAAGAAACAGCGCAGCTCTTGGGGAGGCAGGGAGGGGGGCTGAGAAGAAATCCCGGATGGAGCGTTAGCATCAGCAGCGACAGCACAGAGGAGGGAGCCCGGCTAGGCCGGCATTCACCTGCGAGCCTGGCAAAGACAAAGGTGCTTAACTGGCAGTGCAAAGGCCCTGGGGTAGGGTGGAGTCTGGAGTAGGGGAGGACCTTGTGGAACATTCTAGAGCTCTGGCTTCTCACAGGGAAGGTGAGGGGTGACCTGGTCTCTGCTACTCTCTGGGGGCACTCCCTGGGCTGCCATGTTGGGGGGCTGGGGGTGGGTTCCACGCAGGCGCTGGAGAGGAGAAGGGGAGAGACCATGAAGGGTGTGGCTGCCACCCCCAGGTCCCAGAAGAGTGACCTGCAGGGGACACTGAATGCTCTGAGTACCTGACACCCTGCCGGGGCAGGGGACACTTTCAGTGTGTGTGTGTGCATGCGTGCGTGGGCATACACTCGAGCACACACGTGCACACACGTGCACACGCGTGCACCCCGACATCCTGGAGCTCAGGTAGTGGGCAAGGCAAGGTCCCATGGCGTTGAGAGCGCACAGCTGGGTTTGTACAACAGAGCCGCACGATGCGCCAGCTGTTTGCCACGCGCAGGAGGGCTGAGCCTGCCGCCACCTCCCTGTCGCAGGAACAGTCCAGGGCGGAGAGAACCGGGAGCAGACAGACAGACATGAGGCGACAGCCCTCAGCCACATCGGCACCATGGCCGCGGGGCTCGCGCCGCCGCTGCAGGAACCCACAGGAGAAACCGGCGCCCCCAGCCCGCACCTGCGCCCCGCAGCGGTCCCCATGGAGACGCCTGCCCAGTCCCGCGTAAATCTGGATCCAAATGAGACGGGTGCCTCGGATTCCTCCTTAATTAGACACCAAGTGGCCCCGTAACTCAGCGGCTAATTACTCTCCGCGGTGGCCGCCCACTGGCCCGGCCCATAAAAATCCCTCAGGGCGCAGGGATCCGCCGCTTGCATTTGCTGGGACTGGGGGAAATACACCTGGCGCCCGGGGGCCTCGGGCCACGGGGACAGAATTTCGCGATGCGGGAGCGTGCCCAGGCTTCTGCTCTCACAGGTGGAGAAAAGACGCCTCGGGTAAGCTGGGGCCGGCCGGGGTGTGCTGCGCCGGAAACAGCGCAGGGTCGGCAAAGCCCCTCCCCTCCCCCTGCCCCCGGTTCCACTCTCCCAGCAGGTTCGTCCCACCCCTGGGCCTTTGCACCTGCTGCCCCACTGCCCGAGGCTCTGTGCCCTGCACCCTGTGGAAGGCTGCTTCAGCTCGCCCATGGGGTCGTTCCCACCTCTTCCTGGAGGCCACCCCTGCTTCCCTTTCTAACCCCACTCCCTGGCCAAACGTGCTGCTCCCTCACCTGCTTCCAGCTCCACCGAAGTCCTCTGAACAGCGCATTCGGGAACTGCACAGCACTTTACCTCTGTCACCTCTGTGATCCTAATGCGTAGCCCTGGGCCAGGCTCCTAGCAGGAGCTCAGTGCACCCTGCATTTGTCGAGTGAATAAACGACCACACTTCACAGAAGCGGACGGCAGCCCCTGGGCTCGTGTTCAGTCCCCTCTGCTGCCAGGAGCGACTTTTCCAGTTAGTTTAAAACAGCACTCACAACAGCCCAGGGAGGTCCGAGACTCACTCATTCCCACTTTACAGGTTGGCAAACTGAGGTTCCAAGGGGTTAAGGGACTTCCCAGCAGTTGTTTGTGGGAGGCATTGTGCTGGAAGCTGAGCCAGGAGCCACTGTCACCACTCCTGCTGTGTCAGCCGTGGCACAATCAGCGCTGGCTCCCTGATGGCCACAGCCTTCCACACTGTGAGGGCTGATCTCCCGACACGAGCTGAATGGAGGCCACGAACATGCTATGTGTGACAGGTCACCCGATCCGGCCCCTTCGGAGCAGGCGCCCACTGACCGCCCTGGCCAGGCCAGGCCTGCACCGAGCACCTCACAGAGCAGCTGATACCAGACGCCCTCACAGGTTCAAGAACACAGGGAGGAAACCCCGCCCAGGCCTTAGCCGATTGCCTGGGGCTGCACAGCCAGCCAACGGTGGAACCAGAATTTGAGCCTGGCTCCGTCTAACCTCGGAAGCCAGTGTGCTGTCACTCCCCCTGGAATGGTGGTTTTCCCATTCATAAAATGGGAAGAGCAAGACCATGGGGCATCTGACAAACAGTCGCTATAGACTGGGAAGACAGCCGGAGTAGGGTGTGGATGGATCAGAGTGTGATAGGTGGGCGGATGGGTGGGTGGATGGACAGGTAGACAGGTAGATAGACAGGTAGTTGGATAGAGGGGTGGGCGGGTGGAAGAGGGGATGGAAAGGCAGGAGGGTAGGGGGCTGAGCGAGTAGGTGGATGTGTGGGTGTATACAGGTAGAGGTGTGGGTGGATGGATGGACGGATGGATGGGTGAGTGGACAGGTAGATGGGTGGATGGGTGGATGGGTGGGTGGGTGGGTGGATGGGTGGATGGGTGGATGGATGGATGGGTGGGTGGATGGGTGGATGGATGGGTGGGTGGGTGGGTGAGTGGACAGGTAGATGGGTGGATGGGTGGATGGGTGGGTGGGTGGGTGGGTGGATGGATGGGTGGATGGGTGGATGGGTGGGTGGGTGGATGGATGGGTGGGTGGGTGGGTGGATGGGTGGATGGATGGGTGGATGGGTGGGTGGGTGGACAGGTAGATGGGTGGATGGATGGATGGGTGGGTGGATGGATGGGTGGGTGGGTGGGTGGGTGGACAGGTAGATGGGTGGATGGATGGATGGGTGGGTGGATGGATGGGTGGGTGGGTGGATGGGTGGATGAGTGGATGGATGGATGGGTGGATGGGTGGGTGGATGGGTGGATGGGTGGGTGGATGGGTGGGTGGGTGGGTGGATGGATGGATGGGTGGATGGGTGGATGGGTGGATGGGTGGATGGATGGGTGGGTGGGTGGATGGGTGGATGGATGGATGGGTGGGTGGATGGATGGGTGGGTGGGTGGGTGGGTGGACAGGTAGATGGGTGGATGGATGGATGGGTGGGTGGATGGATGGGTGGGTGGGTGGGTGGGTGGACAGGTAGATGGGTGGATGGATGGATGGATGGGTGGATGGATGGGTGGGTGGGTGGATGGGTGGATGAGTGGATGGATGGATGGGTGGATGGGTGGATGGATGGGTGGATGGGTGGGTGGATGGGTGGGTGGGTGGATGGGTGGATGGATGGATGGATGGGTGGATGGGTGGATGGGTGGATGGGTGGATGGATGGGTGGGTGGGTGGATGGATGGGTGGGTGGGTGGATGGATGGATGGGTGGATGGGTGGATGGGTGGATAGATGGGTGGGTGGATGGGTGGATGGGTGGATGGATGGGTGGGTGGGTGGATGGATGGGTGGGTGGGTGGATGGATGGATGGGTGGATGGGTGGATGGGTGGATGGGTGGATGGATGGGTGGGTGGGTGGATGGATGGGTGGGTGGGTGGATGGATGGATGGGTGGATGGGTGGATGGGTGGATGGGTGGGTGGGTGGGTGGATGGATGGATGGGTGGATGGGTGGATGGGTGGATGGATGGGTGGGTGGATGGGTGGATGGGTGGATGGATGGGTGGGTGGGTGGATGGATGGGTGGGTGGGTGGATGGATGGATGGGTGGATGGGTGGATGGGCGGATGGGTGGATGGATGGATGGGTGGGTGGATGGGTGGATGGGTGGATGGATGGATGGGTGGGTGGGTGGATGGGTGGATGGATGGATGGATGGGTGGATGGGTGGATGGGTGGATGGGTGGATGGGTGGGTGGATGGGTGGGTGGATGGGTGGATGGATGGGTGGGTGGGTGGATGGATGGATGGGTGGATGGGTGGATGGGTGGATGGGTGGATGGGTGGGTGGATGGGTGGATGGGTGGATGGGTGGATGGGTGGATGGATGGATGGGTGGGTGGGTGGATGGATGGGTGGGTGGGTGGATGGGTGGATGGATGGATGGATGGGTGGATGGGTGGATGGGTGGATGGATGGGTGGATGGATGGGTGGGTGGATGGGTGGATGGATGGATGGGTGGATGGGTGGATGGGTGGATGGGTGGATGGATGGGTGGGTGGGTGGATGGATGGGTGGGTGGGTGGATGGATGGATGGGTGGGTGGATGGATGGATGGGTGGGTGGATGGGTGGGTGGATGGGTAGGTGATTGAGTGGACAGGAGAGCGGACAGATGAGTGAGGAGCCGGGGGATGGGAGGAAGGATGGAGGGAGGTAGATGTGCCTTGAGATACCGCCTGCAGGGCAGAAGTACTTCTCCCTGTCTACACGGCAACCATCGCCTCTCATCCCTGGGTCCCCCACAGGCACATGAAGCACAAGCAGAAGCTCCAGACTCCTTCTGGGGCTCTCTGCACACACACACACACACACGTAACCATACACACAGAGTGCACATCACACATGTACATACACACATAGCACACACATACACACACATAGCATGCATACACAGTGCATACAACATAGCACACACACAGAGTGCACACCACACACAACACAGCACACACACATGCATGCACACTCATGAACATGTGAGTGCGTGCAGAGAAAGCACATGGGGCACACACATGCGCACAGAGCATGCACACACATGTACATGCACGTACATACATGCACACGTGCACACACAGAGAGTACACCTACATACACACCCATGAACATGTGCGTACACAGAACACACACATGCACACACAAAGGCAGCACCGCGTGTCTGGAGCAAGGCCACCCCTCAGGTGGTCTCTCCAGGCATCTGTTCACAGAGCAGCGAGACCCCAGGAGCCGAGAGACTCAGAGACCTGGATTTGCAAACAAACAACTCCCTGAGCTGCTCCCAAGCAGCCTCAGTGCTGTGCACGTGGCGCCGGCCCACCCTGAGCCCAGCCTGCTGGCCGCCAGGTGCCTCCCAGGGCGAGAGGGCGGGGTCTCACCTGGGCGAGAGCTGGCCCCTTGCTGGAATTTTCTCTGAGGTCAGACAGATCTGGACTCGGCCGTGTTACAGGGGTCACGGTGTGGGCCAGCTCGGCTGCTGTAAGACCATCTCCCTGAAAACTCATCCACTGGCTCACTCCCCAAATGGCCACAGTGGCTAAGGCTGGGCCGGGCTGAGGTCAACAGGCAAGAACTCCATCCAGGGTCCCCCTGTGCAGGGCGGGAGCCCCTGCTTGGGCCATCGGCGCTGCCTCCCAGGGTCTGCTCAGCAGGAAGCCATAGTGGGAGCCAGGAAGGAACCCAGGCACCACAGTGAGTCCTGCTGGCACCTGATCCACCAGCCCTGCTGCCCGCGAACTTGGACCTGGCAGGAGAACAGCCCTGGGTCTTACTCCCCTTCTTCTTACCCGCCTAGTGAATGAGCAAACAGGGGCTCGCTCTCCCTCTCCCTCCCTCTCCCACTCTTCCTCTCTCTCCCCCTCCCTCTCCCCCCCCCCGTTCTCTTGCTCTCTCTGCCTCTTACAAATAGAAAGAACATAAAATGAGTTTTTCTTAAAAACAGCAGTAGATGAAACACAAAATAAGGAATGGCTGTGTTCCAATAAAAATTTAATTATGGACACTGAAATTTGAATTTCATATAATTTTTCACTTGTCACAAAATATTATTCTTCTATGTTTTTTTAAAGATCTGTTTATTTGGAAGGCAGAGTAATGGAGAGAGGGAGAGAGAGAGAGAGAATCTTCCACCCGCTGGTTCACTCCCCAAATGGTTGCAATGACCAGGGCTGGGCCAGGCTGCAGCCAAGGGCTTGGATCTCCACCTGGGTCTCCATCACGGGTGGCAGGGACTGGTTTCCCAGGCTGCAGGTTAGCAGGGAGCTGGGCAGGAAACACAGCCCGGCCTGGACCCAGCACTGCAGGAGCAGAAGGCGGCATCACACGTGGTGCCTTAACCCGCTGTGCCACAGCGCCGGCCCCTCTGAGTTCCTCGGTGATTTAGAAAGGCGAAGTTGTCTCCCGCAGGTGCTGGGAGCGCCGGCATGGCCGGGGTCTGTTGCCGTCTGCACCTGGCACACGGGCTCCCTGTGAACTCATGTTCGCTGCGGCCACCTGTCTGATGCCAACTCCTCCTCCGCCAGCCCCTGCCGGCTGGCCGGCTGCTGGCTTTCTGCACATCTGTCTTTGGGGGGGTGGCGTCCTTGCTTTCAGCCCCCCCACCCCCAGTCCCTCTCCGTGTTCTGGGCAATGGCTCTGAACAGAACTCCCAGAGAACGAGTTTTCTTGCTTTACAATTTTTATCTCCCTAAACGCTCACAACGCCCTGTCCTCATTGCCCCAATCTTAAGATGAGAAAAGCTGAGGCCAGAAACTGGTAATCAGCCTCCCCGAGCTCGGCAGGGGGCCCCAGGCCAGGCCGGACACAATAATGGGGCTCCATGGTGCCCAAGCTCCTTCCCCTTCTGAGGGTCCCCAAATCCTCCCCTCTCCTGGTGACGCCACCTCCAGGTGGCCCTCAGTGACTCCCACTCTCCAGGATTCTGTAACAGCATCCTCCCTGCCGGGTAGTGTTAGGAGGGGTGGTGGCGTGGGGGTGCGGAGGCAGGAGAGAAGCCAGCACGGAAACAGTGACATCAGGCTGGGGAAACGCGCGTGGGGCTGCTGCTCCGTCCCGGGAATACAGGGGCCAGCCCAGCTCCTGCAACCCCAGTGGGACACAGGGGGAGCGGAGGCCACAGCCGGTGATCACCGTTGTCTCCCCCAGCAGGCGAGTGTGGGCAGCTCTGCACGGATGTCCCCCAGGGCAGCCGTGATGGCAACAGCGACACCCGTGTTTGTATGGGGGGGGGGGGTTAAGATAGGATGGACGCAGCTGCTTCCCCCCTCTGCTGTTCTTTGCGCATCCTCAGAGAAGCCCCTAGTCCTCCCTGACAGCGGGCGAGCAAGCAGGGAGGAGGCGACCAGCGCGTCTCCTTCGGCAAAGGAACACATCAGACTCTGTCTTTCATCACCACGCACGATCAAGACAAACTAACTGCACGGGAGGCGTGACACGCAAAGGTCCAGTCTCTCTCCCCGGAAGTAGGAATTCCTTACAACGGACAAGGGTGTGCTGACCGCCTACTGTGCACCGGGCAGTCTCGGGCACCGACTGTGTCTTCAGCTCCAGGGATAGAGAAGGGAGAGGGACAGCAGAGTCCCTGGCCCGGGTCCTCTCTCCCCAGAGGCAATCACTGTGAAGTGTTCCTTCTGTCCTTGGCATCGTCTTTCCAGAAAGTGCTTGTGCATAATCTCTCTCTCTCTCTCTCTCTCTCTCTCTCTCTCTCTCTCTCACACACACACACACATGCACACGCACACGAACACATATGCACACATACGCACGCCTTTTAAAAATAAATTAGAGGGACTGGCACAGTGGGCTAAGGCACTACCTGCAATGCAGTCAATCCCATATGGGCGCCGGTTCAAGTCCTGGCTGCTCCACTTCCAATCCAGCTCCCTGCTGTGGCCTGGGAAAGCAGTAGAAGATAGGCCAAGTCCTTGGGCCCCTGCACCCACGTGGGAGACCGGCATGGAGGTCTAGGCTCCTTGCTTCTTGCTGGTCCAGCCTGACTATTGTAGGCATTTGGGGAGTGAATCAGTGGATGGAAAGTCTTTTTCTTTCTCTCTCCCTCTGTCACTCTGCCTTTCAAATACATTTTTAAAAACTATTTAAAAATATATTAAAAATTAGAAGGGCAGATGTTAGGCGGAGCAGTTAAGAAGTGCTCATTACACGTGGACGTGTCTGGGTTCAAAGCCCCACTCCTGCTCTCGACTCCAGCCCCTTGCTCAAGCACCCTGGGAGGCAGCAGGTGGCCGCTCAGATACCAAGGTCCCTGGCACCCATGTGGAACCTGGGTGGAGTGCAAAGCTCTTGACTTCAGCCGGGCCCAGCCCTGACCGCCGTGAGCATTTGGAGAATGAACCAGCGCCCGGGGATCATTCTCTCTCGCTCGCTCTCTCTCGCTCTCTTGCTCTCTCTCTCACTCTCCTGCTCTCTTGCTCTCTCTTTCTTGCTCACTCTCACTCTCGTTCTCTGTGTGAGCGTCCCTCCAATAAATAAAATAGAATTAATGGGTAATTCCATGTTACATGAATTTCACTTCAATTGTTAAAGAAATTAACAACCCAATAAGGCAGCAGGTGCATTGGCTGCCGGTGCGGTGGGGGCCAGGCAGGTGTCCAGGGCGATCTCCCTTCCCCAGGCCTCCTGCGGAGACTCAGGGCCAGGGAGGCAATAGGGGAGCAATCAGGGAGGGGGGAGAAACCCCACGGGGAACCCCAGCAAGGGGTGGTGAAAAGCCCCACAGAGAGACCCAGCGAGGGGGGAGGAAGCCTCACGGGCAGACCCAGCGGGGCGGGGCGGGGGGGGGGGGTGCGGCGCACAGGGAACCCAAGCGAGGGGGAGAGGAGAAGCAGTCCCGAGCCAACTTGGGGGGTGGAGGCAGGCGGAAGAGAGCATAGGGGTCTGGGAAGGGCCAAGTCCCCCCCAGGAGGGCCCGAAGCCCCCACCTGCCCCACCCTGAGCCACGAGGGAAGAAGGAGCCGAGAAACGCGCCACGGAACCCGGGCCGTCATCTCCATCCGCGGACAGAGACGCAGCTGCAGGCCCCTGCACACTTTGGTGCGGGGTCGCATGGAGGCCCCCCGGTTGGGGCCCCTGCCTGGGGCCTGGGCACAGCGCAGGTGACGGCGGGGGTGGCGGCCGACGACCCAGGCTGCGTGTGCTTGGCCACGGCCTCCTCTCTCCGAGCGCCACTCGGCTCCCTGCTGTGGGAGCCACGCGTGTTTCCCAGAAGTGACCATGGCAAGGTTCCGGAAGCTTCCGACACGCGGAGACAGCAGCGGTCTTTTTCTGAGGCCGGGCAGGAGCCACGGAGGCCGGGTGGATCGGCGAGCAGGGCAAAGCGGCTTCCTCCGGGCTCTGTGCTGGGCCGTGGGCGGTGGTCTCAGCCCCCAGCCCCCAGCCCCCGCCGGCCCCAGGGCCCAGCCCCCAGCCCCAGCCCCCAGTCCCTGCCAGTCCCAGGGCCCAGCCCCCCCCCCCCCAGCCCTCAGTCCCTGCTGGCCCCAGGCCCTGGTGCGCAGCAGCCCTGCAGCCGCCCCCCCTGCCGTGCGCGGTTCCCAGATCTTTGAGAATAATTAGCTTTCAGTGAAATGCATCATTAATGATGGTGTCTGTGGTTGATTTTAGAACTGTGCCTTTTTTAAAGATGTATTTATTTACTTGTAAGGCAGAGTGACACAGGGGGAGAGAGAAAGAGCGAGAGAGCAGAGCGAGAGGGGAGGGGTCTTCCATCTGCTGGTTCACTCCCCAGATGGCTGCATTGGCCGGGGCTGTGCCGATCCGAAGCCAGGAGCCAGGAGCTTCCTCTGGGTCTCCCACGTGGATGCAGGGCCCCGGGCACGTGGACCATCTTCTACTGCTTTCCCAGGCTACAGCAGAGAGCTGGATGGGATGGGAAGTGGAACAGCCAGGGCTCCCTATGGGGTACCAGTTTCACAAGCAGAAGCTGACTCCCGTGCCCCAGGGCCCCCGCTGTGTTTTCCTGAGCACTAAGCAGGGCTGTGCAGGGACAGGCGGGCAGGTGGCAGGGGCATCTGCCTGCACTTGAACTTGACCCTCACCTTGGCCTGGCTTCCTCCAGGACCCTGAGGACACAAACATCTGACGTCGCGGGCTGCGCTGCTTTATCTCTGTTATCCTAGCAGATGGATGGAATTATTGAGCCCATCTTCCAGATGGCAAAACAAAGATCCAAGAGTTGCGCCTCCCAGGCTGCACAGCCAGCCAGCCACAGAGTGGGTCTGGAGCCTCCCTGCCACTCGGCCAGAGATGGCGACCACAGAACCTCACCCTTCCCTACCACCCCTGCAGGCTGTATCCAGGGCAGACATTACCAGTACATCCCAGAGTGCTTTCACCTGGCCCAGATGTGACCACGAGTCTTTCATTAGCCAGGAAGTCCCACAAGTGGCCCAGCCATGCTGGCTGGAGGAAGACGCTCCTGGGCACAGCTGTCCTGTTTGGGTTGGGGGAGGGGATCTTGAAGGCTCTGTCCTGGTGTGACGCTGACCTCAGCCAGGCCAGCATTGGGCCACCAAAGCAGAAAGCAGTGACCAATAGAATCCTGAAACAAAAGCAAAGAAAAACCCAACCTCCTCCCAGCTCAGCGCTCAGCGTTCAGGCCAAGCAGCCGCGGAGCCTCGGGGACCCCCAGGCTGCCCCCAGGCCACACCCAGCAAGACCCGAGCCAGCCCCTGTGCAGACACAGCTCCTTGGGCGTGGGTCCTCTCCTCGCCATGCCTGGTGCTTGTCTCAGAAGCTGGGAACACCTCCCGCACACGGACCGCCACGCTCACCAGGGCCTGAGTTCCCTTGCTCCTCTGCCACAGTGCCTTTGCACAGGCAGCTCTCACAGTGTCCACCTCCTGCAGAACCCCCCCCAGCTTCCTCCAGGCTTCTGTGTGAATGCCACCTCCCCCAGGCCACCTGCCCCCGCCTTCCCACCGCTGCCCCGTCCCAGCACATCAGTTCTCTCCAAGCACCATTGTTCTGAGGGTGGACCGAGCTCCTTGCTACAAGGTGCTGAGAAGGTTCCCGCTCGTGTCCCTCCCGCGAGCTGGTCCTGGCCACTGCACAGGGCGAGGGCCAGCCCGGGACGCCTCCCTCCGTCGCCACTGGTTCCTGGCATCCTCACCATCAACGCGGCATGTCCCGAGCCCCACTCAGAGCCGGCATCCTGCAGCCGGGACCCAGAGAGGGCGCTACTCCCCCCAGCAAATGCAAGGCGGCCTCCCCGCCAGGCCCCGGGCTCCCCTCTCCACACAAGGCTGCGCCCCCCCCGGACAGCTCCCCCGACCTTGTTGCTGTCGCCCAGAGAATGGGTCTGGGGGCTCTCGCGGGGTCAGAGAGGTCAGACACTCCCCTAGCCCCCAAGCCTGCCCCACGTTGACCCAGGTGTCCACTTGGTGGCACTGTGGAGTCGCCACCAACCCCGCAAGCCCAGGCCGGTCCAGTGGTGCCAGAAGATGGCCGAGGGGGCTGGCACAGGGTGAGGGGAAGGGGCCCCTGCACTGTCTCCCACGGCTCACGAGAAGCGGCCTCCCTGTTGTCCTTGGCGGCAACACGGGGTGGGCACGACTCACTGAGGGCAGTGCGTGGGGACAGTGCCACGCCCACTGGTCCAAGATGTGGAAGACTACTGTTGACCCATTTTACAGAAATGCAAACCGAGGTTCAGGGAGGGGAAAGCCGTTTACGGAGACCACACAGCCAGGAAGCATCTGTGACCAGGACATGTTCCTGCCTGGAGTGGATCGACCCAACTCCTGGCCTCTCCCCCTGCCCCCAGCCTCAGGGAACCCCCAGCCTCAGGCCCCAGCACCTTCTCAGAGCCCACAGGCCCTTCCTGCCGGGCTCAGGCAGGGCCTGGGGTCCCCCTAGGATCCAGGGGTGCAGAGGGGGCCCTGCCTCTTCCAGGAGGAAGCTGCAGAGCCTGGCAGGCATGGGGTGGGGGGGCACAGAGCCGGCGAGGATCCCGCACCAAGGGGAGCTGGGCAAGTGCTCTGGGGGTCGGGCAGGGGAGGGAGGAGGAGGAGGAGGAGTAGGGTGGAGGCCGAGGCAGCAGAGTGGTGGTGGGGTCAGGGGTCCTGGCTGGCCTGGTCACTGGGGAGCCAGGGGCCCTGTCCACCCTGCTCTCGCACTGGGGGCCTCTGCTCCCAGCGGGAGCCCTGGGGAGGCGCCTTCCTCGCCCACGCAGCAGGCCCAGGCCCCGCTCCTGCAGGAGATGCTAATGCGCCCTGCTATTTTTGCCTCTCCTGGATGGTGATTTGCATGCATTTGCATACCCTGGGAGAATTAAGCTGGGATCATGGAAATGAGCCCATGGGCCTGGGGGCCAGAGCAGGGACTCAGGGGCTCCCTGCCTTACAGCAGGCTGCGCTGGCCCTGGCCTCCCCCCAGGGGACCCCCACCCCAAGGCTTCTGTCCAACCTGTGGTTGGGGCAGCTACAGGGAGTTTGCAGAAATCAGGGCAGGAACGTGTCAGATCCTCCTCTTACGCTTTCTATGGCTCCTTGAGTCTTAGAACAAAGGACAAAGCTGCACCGTAGCCACACCCACCCGTCCCTACTAGGCCCCACCCCCTACCCTCCACCGGCAATGCAACTCTCTCTTCTCAGGGCACCGTGGGCCACAGGACCTTTGCACAGGCTGCCCCACTGGCTGCAGCATCTTCCCTCCTCTTCTTCACTTCCTGAATTCATCATTCAGACTCCAGAGCCAGTGCCACTTCTCAGGGAAGCCCCCCTCCCCCCGTCATCTCTGCTCTCAGCCCCCATGAGGGACTCCTGGTGGCCCATAGACAGCTGGGAACCTCTGTGTGGCCAGCATGCGAGACTGGCAGCCCCCCACCGGCATGGTCCCAGCCCCAGGAGCTGCTGTATGAAGCTCTGGGTGGACGTGAAGGGGATGGCTGCTCCCCAGAGGCAGGGTGCAGGCGGGCGCCAGGGCCTCCTGGGCCACGGCGGCCGCAGGCAAGGGAAGACACGAGGACCAGATTCCTCTCAACACCAAGCCCCTCCCACGCACCTGGGGCGACAGCGCCACAGCGGGTTCCAGGCAGGAACTGCAGCAGGTGCAAAGGCCCTGAGGCAGGGGCAGGCTAGCACATTCAAAGCCAGGGAGGAGGCTGGATGGAGGGTGCCCAGGTGAGGGCTTCTGTGAGACTGGCGAGCGAGGCCATTTATGGAGCACAGGGGTACTTTGAAAAGTTCATGGGAAATGCACAGTAAAGATTTACATATTTATTTGAAGGCAGAAATCGACAGAGAGGAAGCAGAGAGAGAGAGAGAGAGAGAGAGAGAGGGAGAGAGAGGTCTTCCATCCTCTGGTTCACTCCTCAAGTGACCACAAAACCCAGGGCTCGGCCAGGCGAAATCAGGAGCTAGGAGCTTCTTCCGGGTCTCCCACGCAGGTGCAGGGGCCCAAGGACTTGGGCCATCTTCCACTGCTTTCCCAGGCCATAGCAGAGAGCTAGATGGGAAGAGGAGCAGCCAGGACTCGAACCCAGCGCCCCTGTGGGAAGCTGGTGTGGCAGGGGCAGCCCCACCCCCACCCCACGGCACGGATCGCGCCGCAGAGCCCAGGTCCATGTGGCTCCGGGGCGGGGCAGGAGGAAGTGACCTTGGGAAAGCCGGGCTGGGGGAGGCGTGGACCCCCCCGCTCCGAGAGCTGGGTCTGCTCGCAGGCTCACAGGGGCGCCCACGCGTGTCTTCCAAGGCACCCGCAATAAGCAGAACCCGGCAGGCGCCATCCCTGTGTGCGACCAGGGTCACCGCAGTGCAGCCTCGCGGGAGACGCCCTGGCAGCGCCGGCCATGGCCGCTGACCAAGAGGCGCGCTGACCACGAGGTGCACTAACCGGAGCCTTCCGCTTCCCGGCCTGGCGCCACCAAAGTCCCCGGGATCGGCCTCACTGCGGGCGGCACCAGGACTAGGAAGTCACCGCGGGAAGTCCTGGGCTTGGGGGGCCTTGGAGGAGAGTGCCTGGTGGGTGATGACGGAAAGAACTGGGGGTCCCCCTGTGCAGACAGGAGGCAGCCCGGAGGAGGGGGCGGGGGCTGTGGTCAGCTCCCCAGAGGCTGCCTGGATGCAGAGTGGGAAGCCGTCAGCAGCTGTCTGGGCAGAAGGTGAGCTCCCCATCCCCAGGGATATGCAAGCAGCAACCGGAAGACGATTGCACGGAGCCTCCCGAAGTCGGCTCCTCGGATCCCTGGGCCCCGGGCGAAGCCGCTGCACCCAGCCCCGGGCCGTGCAGAGCCCCCTCGCAGCTCTCCACGCGGGCCAGGGAAGCCGGGCATGTCACATCCATCTGCCGTTAGGAAAATTCTTATGAATAAAATACTTCCTATAAAAGCTGTATGAGCTCGCTGCGGCCCATCTCATGCCGACAGTCAGAAAGCCGAGCCCGGACTCCAGCGCCCGCTCGCCCTCTGCGCGGGGAATCGCTCATTTTACGAAGTCTAAAAAGAAAAGTAATTTACAGCCTATTAACATTTTACAAAGTGGGTCCGCGAGGAGGGGGAATCCATCACCGGCTCTGCGAGGGACCCCCGGCACCTGCAGGGCACTCGCCCTGAGAAGACGGCGGGCAGGGGGCGCGGGACAGCCGAGCGGGCATGGGGACAGCCGGGGGGGGGGGGGGGGGGGGCGAAGGGAGCGTGGGGGCAGCCGGGTGGGCGTGGGGGTGGCCGGGTGGGTGGGGCAGGAGACTTGGGGGCGCTGGGTGGGCGGGCGAGGGGGGCGCGGGAGCGGCCCGGTGGGCGAGGGGCACACGGGGTGGGGGGCGGCCGGGTAGGTGGAGTAGGGGGCGTGGCGTGGGGGCTGCCGGGTGGGCGAGGGTAGAGTTGAGTTCCTCCCGGGCCCGGCTGCTCCAGGCTCGCGTAGGAACCCCGGGGTCCCTCAGTGGACAAGGAGTCCCAACCTCAGAGCGAGGAGCGCAAGGCCATGGAGGCAGCTGGGGCCCTAGGTGGGTCCTCCGCCCGCCCTCACCCGACCCACGTCGTCCGGGCCCAGCACAGGGCTCCTCCTGCCCCCCGCTGTGCTCCCAGCCCCCAGCCAGAGTGGAGAGCAGGGGCCCCAGCCCGAGCCCAGGGTGGCCGTGGGAACACTCAGGGAAGCTGCACTTGCAGGGGAGCAAGCAGTTTCCCCCCAGGAATGCGGCCGGCGCTGGAGAGCGGGGTCCCAGGCGGTACCAGGGGCAGGGGCACCCGGGTGGGGGTGCGGGCGCCAGGGGGGCCCCCACCTGCTGGGCACCAGGGCGCTGGCAGGAGCTGAGCCCTGACTTGAGCGCTTACCTGCCATGACATCACAAGTGAGCCCTCCCCTTGCTAGCAGGGACACACAGATACAGACGTGCACAACACACACTTGCATGCACACACTGCACAACACATAGACATGTATGTGCAGAACACCATATGCATAGATGCACTTGCACATGCAAGTCTGTCCAGTGCATGCACATATACATATATATGTATATGTGTATATATGTATATGTGTATGTGTATATATGTATATGTGTATATATGTATATGTGTATGTGTATATATGTATATGTGTATATATGTATATGTGTATGTGTATATATGTATATGTGTATATATGTATATGTGGGCAAGATGCACGTACATGTGCGTGTGTACATCGCACCACATGCACACACACGTGTGCACGCCCTGGTGCCCACACAGCCACAGGCCAGCACAATGTCACCCGTGTCCCCGTATGTGACACACACACAACCACAGCCGCCTGCGGGTGCACACAGTGTGACATCTGCTCCTGAGCCCCTGGGGACACGCACGTGTGTCTTCCTTCATCACACAAGCCCCCTTCACGTGCACTCACATGTGCGTGTCCACACGTGCGCACTCACAGCCACTTGCATTACACAGGTGTCAGCCGAGAATGTCCGTGCTCGTGTAACGCACACGTGCTCACGGAAACACACAGGCGTGCACGCACACCTAGCACACGCACACGCAAATGCACAGGCGTGTACACACACGCCCATGGAAACACACAGGCATGTACGCACGCACAGGGAAACACACAGGCGTGCACACACGCACGCGCACACGCCCACTCCTGCAGCAGCCTCCCGCCCCCCACCCCTGTTTTCACAGCTGCTCCGTCTCCCTCACGTGTGGGGCGCGGGCAGGAAGAGCCGCGTGGGGGAGGGCCATGGCTGGCCCTAATCAAGAATTTCCCACACACCCCGCACCCACCCACCAGGGCCGGCAGAGCCCCCCACGCTGGCTGTTCGAGGGGCGCTGAGGATGGCAGGAGCCCCACTGCGGGACTCCCAGCCCGGCCCCAGGCCCGCCAGACCTGGGGTACCCAGGAGTCCTCTGCCGGCTCCCCCAGGGGGTGCCCAGAGCAGGC
Source organism: Lepus europaeus (assembly GCF_033115175.1). Taxonomy (NCBI): domain Eukaryota; kingdom Metazoa; phylum Chordata; class Mammalia; order Lagomorpha; family Leporidae; genus Lepus; species Lepus europaeus. Next base: position 20,738,599 of record NC_084849.1, read on the forward strand.
CACACCAGGGGGGAGGTGGGGCAGGGCTGTGGGCCCCAGTGAGCCCGCCAGCCCCTTCTCGGCCCAGGCTGTCCCCCACCATGGTCTCAGTGACCTTTTGTGTCTATGAGCCCTAATCTTGCAAGCCCACTGTGGCTGCCTCCTCCAGGAAGCCCTCCCTGACTGCCTCCCCTCCCACCACCACCACCGCCAGGCAGGCTGCCGCTCCTCCCCTACTAGGTTGCCAACCCTTGGCTTTACTTGCTGTGTTCTGGACAGGGCTTCCCCAGATGGCACAGGCCTGGCCGAGGGCGGGTGCTAGTTGGGGTGAGGTGAGGAGGACCCTGAGCCGTGCCTGCTGTCCCCAGGTCTGGTGCAATGAACGAGGCCCCTGATGCTAAGGCAGGAGTTAAACTCCTTGGACGTACGTAGAGCACCAACGTTAGGAGCGCTGCCCCGCTCAGTCAGTACCCAGAGAGCTTTGGCTTCCAGACGCTAATTATGCAGGTGAATAATGAGATTAGCATATCCATCAGCGCCCTCCCTGCTCCTTAGGGAAGGGCCTGGGCCCCCCTGCCCTGCTCTCAGGGAGGGGAACCCATCCCCTGCACACACACACTCCCCCTGACCTGGAGGCTTCTGGGAGCCATGACCGCACCTCCTTGGGTGGGGGGCTGTGCCCTATCAGCCTTCGCCTGCATCAGATGGGGTGGGTGGCAAAGGGGTGTGGGACCCCCCCCAGAGTCTGGGGTCCCCCACCACAGGGCCTCTTGGAGGCTTCCCCAGTGTGGGCAGCCAGGCGTGCACACAGCTTGGCTGGCCGAGAGCCCTGGCTCCTCCTGTGAGCTGCTTCTCTCTCATGGGGATAATCAGAGCCATGCGAGTTCTTGGGGGAACCCACCCCGAGACAGCTGTCCACCGCAGGCCTGCGGCCCACTCCCGTGGGAGTGGAGATGCAACCAGGGAGTCCACCGGGGCGGTCGCCCCGCCTCTCTGCCTGTGGGACTGCCCCGAGCCACGCCAGAGGTTGCCGGAGCCGGTGGTGGCCGCTTACTCGCTCCCGCTCCCGCACGCACATTTCCACGCGGGGTTCACTACGCACAACCTGAGAGGTGATGGGAGCCGGCGCCCGTGCCTGTGAGCTGAGGAGGCCTGGTCCACAGCGTCCCCATGCACTGCGAGAGTCACGGTGCACTGGGGACTTCCGCTGGGACACTGACACCGACCCCGCCGCCTTCGGCTCTGAGCTCCTCGGCCTGATGGCTCTGACGGAGAGCCCGCTGCTGTGCCCATTTCACAGATTGGGGACGGAGGGGGATCGGGGGCCCTCCCCCGTCTGCACGCTGACCCCGGGCAGGCCGCAGCCACTCTCCGAGACGCTGGCCGCTCAGTGGACATGGTGGCTGAGATGAGGCTCACGCGGGAACGCCCGCGAGGGAACAGGGGGTCTCCTCGCTGCCATTTCCGGGGACGGGGTCTGCAGATGTGGGGGCAGCAGGCCATGCCTCCAGACCACTGGCCTCACCCAGCTCCCAGGGAGCTGTTCGCCCTGGATACAGGCTCTGGGCTGCACCAGCCTGACCACAGGGCCGGGGCTCCCTCCGACCACGGGGCCTGAGCAGCCGCACTGCCCCAGTCCCCACCCGTCCACACTGCCTCTCCGCAGACCAGCTGCATTCCTTCGGGCTGGCTGCCTTCCCCGGAGAAGGGAAAGCTCGCTCCGGATTGCCCTCTTCTGTGAAATCCACCAAGAAAAAAACCGCGTGTCCCTTTCGCGCGGGATGGAGTGGAACCAGACGGAAAAGACTCTGGGCACCGCCGTGAGCATGGGCCCCTCGCCCCGCTCCGCTGCCGGGGCCCAGCCCCGGGGGTCCAGACTCCCCCAGGACGCCCAAGCCAGCCTCCCACCCACGCACGCCCCACAGTGGGCTCTGCCCCCGCAGGGAGGAGGAGGAGGGTGCAGGGGCGTGGAGGAAGCTGCACCGTGCGGCATGGCCCCTTGGCTTGCACTGGGGCCGGGGTAATTGGATGATGGCAGGGTCGGGGTTGGGGGGCTCAGCTTTCAGCCCCGGGTCCTCCCCCTTCCCCCTCCCCCGCCCCGACGGGCCCTAGTCTGACATTCCTGAGCAGGGCCTCCGTGCCAAAGCAAACGCGCGCGAGGCTTGTGTTGGCCCCGGCTCAAGCCCGCGCCTCGCGGGGGAAGCGGCAACATTTACACAGCTGGGCCCGCGCCGCCCGCTGCTCCGCGGGGCTCCCCAGGCCTCGGCACACTCGGGGGGCGCTTCTGAAGGGGCCTGTGTTCCCCGGCCCCCCGGCCAGCCAGACGGGAAACGCTGCGGCCACCACCCCTCCCCGGGTGGGGCGAGAGAAAGTGCTGGAACACAGGGACCTGGGGGGGGATCCCCGCCCCCACAAGTGCAGCCGCGTCTGTATGCAGCCGCGTCTGTATGAAGCACCCTGGCCAGCTCAGCACCCCCACGCGTGCGTGCCAGCCCCGCACGGCGGCCGGGTGCTGACAGCTCCCAGTGTGGCCTTTCGCCACTCTCCCCCGCACTCCAGACCCTCGGCCTCGGCCCCTGGCCACCCTCCCGAGGATCTCCGCGGCCCTCCACGGCCTGGCTCCTGCCCGGCACCCCTGGTGCAGCCTGTCTGCCCCTCGGCTCTGGATGCCCAGGCTGCGGTCAGGAGGGCCTGGCTCGGGCAGCTCCAACACGTCCCAAATGAACTGCTAAGTGCCCTGCGAATCCCTCTGGGTCTCTGCCCCTGCGGCTCCCTCCGCAGGCCAGGCTGCCCCCACACCCTGCCCCCGCACCTGCCCCCAGAACCCACTCTGGGGCCAAAGCCAGGGCAGCCTTCATTTTCTGTCCATCGCAAAACAGGGGGCCACCACTCCAGGAAGGGGACACACGCTTGTTCTTTTAAACAACTATTCAAAAGGCAGAGTGAGAGAGAGGTCCTGCCTCCGCTGGTTCACACCGGGCTGCGATGCATGGAGCTGGGCCAGACCGAAGCCAGGAGCATCTTCCGAGTCTCCTCCGTGGATGGCAGGGGTCCAAGGACTTGGGCCAACTTCAGCTGCTTTCCCAGGTGCATGAGCAGGGAGCTGGATCGGAAGTGGAGCAGCCGGGACGCGAACCGGCGCCCCATGGGATGCCAGCACCGCAGGCGGCGACTTCACCCACTACGCCACGGCGCCAGCCGGAAGGGACCCATCCCAGGAATTGCATTCTTCCCGGTTGTGATGTGACGTCACAGGATTCACCTGTACAAACCCAGGCATGGACCGCCCGCGCCTGGGCTCCAACCCGCTGCTTCAGGTCTGTGACGGACAAATCACCAGGGACGTCGAGCGGCGCGGGAGAGAAAGAACACAATACTTAGATCCGCGACGCCGGCAGGTGCCGACGTTCACAGGGACGTCTTACAGAATAGGAGAAGGAGCACACTTTAAAACATCGGAAAGAAAGCATGGCCGGCAGACACGGGGACCAGTAAGGGCTGTGCATTGTCACTGTCAGGTTCACGGGATGGGCAGCCGACGGCGGGGGGGGGGGGGGGGGGGGGAGCAGCTGCTGCGGACTCTGACAGCAGCCTCTGAGCTTCCAGATCACCTGTGGGGACCACGCTCGGCCACGCGGTCCCGGCCACTGGCCACCCAGTCATGGCCAGGCACAGTGTGCGTACTGAGCTTGGAACGCAGGGGTTCACACAATTTCGTTTCTTAAAATTTATTTTGTCTACTTGCAAAAGTGAGAGAGAGAGATTTCTTCCGCCTGCTGGTTCACTCCCCAAATGGCCACAACAGTCAGGACTGGGCCAGGCTGAAGCCGGGAGCCAGGAACTTCATCCGGGTCTCCCACGTGGGTGCAGGGGCCCATCTACTTAGGCCACCGCCTGCGGCCTCTTCGGGTGCACACTGGCAGGCAGCTCGAGTCAGGAGCGGCCCCAGGATGCCAACCCAGCTGCTCCGAAACGGGATGCAGGTGTCCCAAATGGTGGCGTAACCGCCGCCCCAACACCCACCCGGGGACGCGGAGCAGTCTTACCTTTGGGTGCCTGAGTTGCTGACCGCTAGCGGGATTTACAGTCAGCAGCAGGTGCCGGAGTCCAGCCCAAGGTCAGGGCCGTGAAGTCATGGTTTTCTTGCAGGAGTTGGCAGAGCCGTCAACGTTACCACCTGTCCCGTGTCCACCAGGACGGCAGAGCCTCGCCACCACCAGGCACCGTGCCCTGGGGGGCGTGAGCTGGGGCTGGAAGGTGTGGGCCTGGCGGTCCAGGCATGGCCGTTTCTGCTTCCTGTCCTGCTGTGCAGCCTTGGGCCCAACCTCACCACACCTGGGCTTCTGCTTGTCCATCTGCAAATGGCAGCCTAAGACCCCGGACTCCCCAGCAGCCCCCGTCTGGCACTCTGCCCCCATCTGTCATCATTTTGCTGGGCCAGGAAGATTGAAGACGGGTGACTGGGGGCTTGAGGGTGGTCTGCGTCCAAGGGGGGGGGGGGGGTTTGGGGTGGGCAGGGGGTTGTCAGGAGGACAAAATGTGTAGCAGCGGAGGTGCCTTGAGCGACCTTAGAAGAGAGCAGTGAGCTGGGGCCGGCGCTGTGGTGTAGCAGGTAAAGCCGCCGCCTGCAGTGCCGGCATCCCATATGGGCATAGTTTGAGTCCGGACTGCTCCTCTTCCAATCCAGCTCTCTGTTATGGCCTGGGAAAGCAGTAGAAGATGGCCCAAGTCCTTGGGCCCCTGCACCCATGTGGGATACCCAGAAGAAGCTCCTGGCTCCTGGTTTCGAATCGGTGCAGCTCCGGCCATTGTAGCCAACTAGTGAGTGAACCAGAGGATGGAAGACCTCTCTCTCTCTCTGTCTCTACCTCTCCTATAACTCTGTCTTTCAAATAAATAAATCTCTAAGAGAGAGAGCAGTGAGGTCGAGGGGGACGAGTTGCCCAGGGGGATTGAAAAGAGAAATGCCACGCCGGCGCCGTGGCTTAACAGGCTAATCCTCCGCCTTGCAGCGTCGTCAGCACACCAGGTTCTAGTCCCGGTTGGGGCGCCGGATTCTATCCTGGTTGCCCCTCTTCCAGGCCAGCTCTCTGCTGTGGCCCGGGAAGGCAGTGGAGGATGGCCCAAGTGCTTGGGCCCTGCACCCACATGGGAGACCAGGAGAAGCACCTGGCTCCTGGCTTTGGATCAGCGAGATGCGCTGGCCACAGTGGCCATTGGAGGGTGAACCAACGGCAAAAAGGAAGACCTTTCTCTCTGTCTCTCTCTCTCACTATCCACTCTGCCTGTCAAAAAAAAAAAAAAAAGAGAAATGCCAACCCTGATCAGGTCCCTGGGTGCCAATCCCTCCCCGTCCTCAGTGCACCCCCCCTCCGTGGGAGCCACCAGAGGTAGGTAGTGCATGCGCCTTAGTTCAATCTAACACACACACACACACACACACACATCCTCCCCAGCCAGGTTGCACAACCTGTGCACATGCATATTCGGGGGGGGATACACACCACTTGATGCATAACCTCAATGAATATGCAGATTGGCAATCACCAATTGATTGCTCCGATCTGATTCCTGAGCCGCGGCTAATTGGCGGGCTGCCCGTGATCACCAGCAAACGCGTCCTGGTGCAGAGCGCCCGGGGCCCTGTTGGCCCTAAGCAGCCGAGGTGGATGCCGCCTTCGGAACCCGGTCCGCGGCTGCAGGTCAAGGCCCCTTGGCCATGGGCCCAAGCAGCCCGGGCGCCGCGCAGTCGTCCCTGGGAGGCGGGTACAACCGTTGTGTGCATGCTTAGCTAGCAGTGGGGGGGGGGGGGCATTGTGCACCCACCAGAGGGTGTGGGACCTCCTGGAGCTGAGGGGGCAGGGGGCAGAGAGTCACCTACCTCCTCCTGGGCATGAGCCCTGGGCAGACACCACAGGGAACCAAACACCTGCCCGCACTCCACAGCCCGTCCCGAGAGACCCACAGGGGCGCGCACCACGGTGTGAGCGGCCCCTCCCATGCCCACACGGGAAATTGCTCACTGGGGGCCGGCAGCTGTTAAACCACCACACAGGATGCCCACGTCCAAGTCCCGGCTCCGCTCTCTGTCCCGGCCTCCTGCTAACGCGCATCTTGGCGGGCAGCAGGCGCTGGACCATGTGCTTGGGTCCCTGCCACCCATGTGGGAGACCCGGATGGAGCTCCAGGCTCCTGGCTTCAGCCTGGTCCAGCCCTGGCTGTTGCAGGCATTTGGGGGGTGAACCAGAGGAGAACTCTCCATGTCTCTCTCTCTTTCTCTGCCTTTCAAATACATAAAGTTTTTTTTTAAAAGAAATTTAATTGTCATTATAACATTATTAAGAGGCAGTACTTTTAAGAATGATGGGGCCGGCGCTGTGGCATAGCAGGTGAAGCCGCCGCCTGCAGTGCCAGCATCCCACATGGGTGCTGGTTCTAGTCCGGCTGCTCCTCTTCTATCCAGCTCTCTGCTATGGTCTGGGAAAGCAGTAGAAGATGGCCCAAGGCCTTGGGCCCCTGCACCCATGTGGGAGACCCGGAGGAAGCATCCACACACGCGTATACACCTGTCAGTCACACACACGACAAAGCACCCTGGGCACACCCCCGGAGCAGCACCCTGGAGAGAGGCTGGCACACAGCAGTCCCAGATCCACGTGCTGGACGGACAAACAGATGGGCATGGGGCTGGCTGCCCTCCATACCCCCACCCACTCAGTATCCAAGCAGTAGGAACAGGCCCAGGCGGGTTTACTCTGGGGTGGAGGGGGCTCACCTCCCTCTGACACCCCCTACTCCCTCTTCCAGGGAGCAGCTCCCGGCCTCTGAGGGTGCAGCCTCTGGACCCCAGCATCAGAGGCAGGCTTGAGCGTGGGCTCCAGATTCAGATTTAGCTCCGCCCCTTCCTCAAGAAGGTTCCCTCCTCCCAGCGAGCCTCAGTGTCCTCACCCACAAAATGGGCACAGCAAGCAGAAGCCACGGGGAGGGCAGTGCGGCAGCCGGAGACCCCAGAGGCTCGGGGGCCCACTTAGCAACAGGGCCGGCCAGCAGCTTGGTGACATGGCCGGGGTCCCTGGGGACCGCACCATATCGCCGAGGTGTGAGGCAGTCCCCCCGCTGGTCGCACAGCCGCAGCCGAGCCTGGCACCATCCCACCGCACAGCCACGGGCTGCCACCTTGGCGGGCACAGCAGGGTGGTCGGGAGCCCGCGCCCGGCCGGCTCCCGAGGACTGTCCTTCACACGGCCTAGGACACGATGAAAGCAGCGACTGATTCGCCATAAATAATAAATCAATACCCGTCGGGGAGGCGGCCTCTCTCTTCAACCGGGTTTAAAACAAAAAATTAAATATAGAACAAAGGGAACTATAAAGGAAACACACGGAGCGGTGGGAGAGAGATTTTCCTGCTGTTTCTTAAAAAAAAAAAAATCTCCCCTCCGAGGGCCCCCTTCTGAGCTGTGGAGGAGGCTGGGTGGCTCTGTGGGGGGTCTTCCCGCCTGCACCCCCCGCTGAGCCGCCCCTTCCCAATCCCAGGCGCCCACAGAAAAGCCACCCAGGTGTGTAAGGGGGGCGCTCCAGGGACGGTCGAGCTGTGGGAGCCCTGGGCTGGACCCCACGTCTGGTCCACTCCACCGGCCTAAGCGCCCTGATTTTTCACTTTATGTTTTTTGGTAGAGGCAAAGTGACAGAGAGAGAGACAGAGTCAGAAAGAGAGAGAGAGAGAAAGAGGTGGAGTGAGAGAGGTCCTCCATCCACCGATTCACTCCCCAAATGGCTCCAATGGGGGGGGGGGGGATGAATCAGGCCAAAGCCAGGAGCCAGGAGCTCCATCCGGGTCTCCCACGTAGGTGCAGGGGCCCAGACACTTGGGCCATCGTCCACTGCCTCCCAGGCACATCAGCAGGGAGCTGGACCGGAAGCGGAGCAGGGACTCAAACCGGGAGCATTTAACCACTGAGCCACAAGCCTCTCCCTGGTTGCAGTCTCCGCTGTCTAGATCCCAGTGTCCAGGGGCATCTAAGATCCATAAAGGCCCACCGAGACTCCCCGCCCCCAGCCACAGAGCAGGGGACAGGCAGGCTTGCAGAGGGCCAGGGCTTGCCCAGGGCTCCCTAGGGGGAGCAGCCTCAGGCCCCTCCATCCCCTCTCCCCCTCTCCCTCCTGTCTCCTCCCAGCAGGGGCACTGACCCCTGTCCCTGTGGCTGCATTAGATTACAGATAAAGCCCAGCCAGGCAGGCAGGGCCCCTCCTCCACCCCTGACCTCTGCCAGGGAACTCATGGGGGCCAGAGGCAGAGAGGGGAACCGGGACGTGGGGCGGCCGCCGGGGCTGTGAGCTCCATGATGCTCCTGGGCGCCCTCCACTGGAAGCCTGAGGTCCCTGCCATGTCCCCCTGACCCTCAGGAGCCACCTGGGCACAGGGCTCCTGCTCCAGGGCTCCCCCGGTGACCTCATGCCGTGCAGGTGTTGGGGGGAGGCTCATTTGTCTTCTCCACAAACAGCAAAAACGGGCAACTTTGGCACCCCTAGCCCCATTTCACAGCAGGAGAAACTGAGGCCCTGTGCGTTGCACCATAGTCTTGCAGAGACACTGGAGGAGCCTGGTGTCTCCAGTTCAGGGTCCACACAGCCATCCTCAGACCCTGAGGTGGGGCAGGGACCCAGTGGGAGGGCGCCCATGCGTGTTGGCAGCGGAGGTGAGTGAGACCCGTGTGGGCCGTGCCTTCAGGAGCTCACAGGACACAGGTGTCGGAGACTTTGAGTCAGACCCCCCCGGGGCACTGCTGCACCCATTTCCCAGATTGGGCAAAGTTATTCAGAGTGGGGCAGCCACAAGGGCCCCAGCCCTGCACTCCCGTCCGTCTCCACCTCCTGGGTGCCATGGAGACTGGGAGCGAGGGCGGCGAGGCTGGCAGGGGGCGGACACAGGGCACGCACACGCCCACACATGCACACGCGCCCCGTCACGCTGGCCCCTAGCCGCTCCATTTCACAGAGAGGCAGCCTGAGGCCCGGCGGGGGGCGTGGAACAATCCAGCCCCCCGTGCTCAGCTTGGAGAGAAGCACCGTGGCAGCGTTTGATTCTTCACGCTCCGTTCTCTCTGAGTTTGGCACAGAGGTTGAGACACCGCTTGGGCGACCCCATGCCCTATCGGAATGCGGGGGTTCCGGTCCCAGCTCTGTTTCTGATCCAGCTCCCTGCCGATGGCACCCTGGGAGGGCAGCGGGGCAGGGTGGGTGGGGCTCAGAGGCTTGGGCCCCTGTCACTCACATGGGAGACCCGGATGGCGTCCTTGGCTCCTGGCTTCAGCCCGGCCCAGCCGTGGCTCTGGGGAGTAAACCAGCTTCTCTCTCTCTCTCTCTCTCTCTCTCTCTCTCTCTCTCTCTCTCTCTCTCTTTCAGCGAAGTGCTAATAAATAAACATCTTTAAAGCTTCCCCCTCTCCAGGTTCCCCCTCTTGGGTCTCTTCTGGTCCCACCCCCCACTCCATCACCCACCTCCCCCAGCTCCATGGTCTCTCCGTCTTCCCTTCTCCCCTGGGCCCCCTACCCTCTCCCCCTTCTTCTTCCTTGCAGCCCTGTAAGCCCACCAGCACCTCTCCTCCCCTGGCGGGGGTGGGGTGGGGGGCAGGGTGCCCCCGGCCAGGGACTACAGGCCAGGCCGTGGCTGTGGCTGACCGGGAGTGGGAGGGCAGGCACCTGGTGGGAGCCGGCCCTCGGCCCTGGTGAGAGCGGGCTGGTTCGCATTACGCCGGCGGCCGGGGCGCCTGGCTCGGGGCTGACAGCTGGACCCACTTTCCCGGGGCGCGGGCGCGGGCGGCCGGACAACCCCGTAATGGCTTTCGCATGCAGAGCGAAGCCGACTTCGCCAGCCTCCTGGGCCGATTTTCCTGTCAAGAGATTTTTGGATTCCAAAAAAAAAAAAAAAAAAGACAAATTATAATCACAAAGGCAAGGGCTTTGGAGTTCCGCACAAAAGAGCCAGGGTCTGTGAAGTCACGCTGTGAAATGGATAGGGACCCCAGACAATGGGGGCTCCAGGAGGGCACAGGAGGGACCTCAGCCCGCCCAGCCCCCAGCACCACCCCCTCCCCAGGTCCCCCAGCCTTACAGCTGAGGCTCCAGGTTCTGCATGGCTGCCTTAGAGCACAGCACACACTCACACGCCCCTCCCCTCCCCTCCATCCTGCCTCCTCAGGGCTCAGTTTGCCAGTCTGCTAAATGGGCAGGAATCTGTGCCCTGCCTCTTGCACCCTCCTGTTCTCTGACGGCCCCCAAATTCTCATTCACAGAGGGGCGCTGGGGCTCCTCCTGCTCCCCTGCCTAGGATGCTCTATCCTCTGGCCAGCAGGCCCCCGGGGGGATGACCCCTCCTCCAGGAAGTCCCCTCTGACCCCGGCAGGACAGACTGCACACAGTCAGCCAAGAGCATCCACTGTCTTGCCGGTGCCTCCTGGACCACAGCTGCCGGAGGAACCCAGAGCAGCCACAGCCCTGAACACCATGGGGCGTGTCTGATGATTGACAGGGAGGCGGAGCCACAGAGCAGATGACGTGAGCCAGGCCCCTGGACACAACAGTGAATGAGCACAGGCACGGGTGGGGGTGGGGGGATGGGGAGATGGGGGATAGGAGGATGGGTGCATGGGTGGGTGGGGGGTGGATGCATGGGTGCCTGGACAGCCGGAAGAATGACAGCACAGTGGGGCAGGCGAGCCCGAGCCTCCACAGCAGACCCCTGTGCCAGGTGGGCGCCAAGCCCTTGGTGGGAACCAGCACCCCGGGTTCCCACGTGGACACAAGAAGGCAGCTGCCGTCCTTGGCCCTGTGCTTCCATGGCGCAGGCGCAAGATTCCACCCCACGCAAGCTGGGGGCAGGGCTCAGCCCCTCGGCCAGACTGCCCCGATGGGAGGGGCCTGGAGCTGGTATTCGGAACAAATTGACCTGGGTGGCAGGGCCTGGGCGGCCTGGGTGTGGCTGCGGGTCCTCTGTGGGCCAGGGCGGCCCCAGCTGACCCCTGGGAGACCCGGCTCTGAGTCCTCCCTGCCCTGCCTTCCACCTGCACCCCCTGGGGACCTTGTACTTGCTGTGTGCCCTTGGGCAGGACGATGAACCTCTCTGAGCCTGCTCATCTGGACAGTGAAAAGGATAAGAATCCACACCCCGTACACACACACACACACATGCACGCACACCGCCCCCAGCCCGGAGCTCCCGCCGGGGACTGCGCCCGCAGCTCCGAGCCCCGCAGCTGGGGAGGAATCCGAGTCTCCCTGGCCCAGCTGGCTTCTGGCCGGGGGCCAGCCTGGCCGCGGCCACCGCTCCTCCCGGCTTCATCTCCTTGGCGGCCAAGCTGGATTCAGCCGCCTCTCGAGAGGGGAACTTTATTTATACGGCAATGCCAGTCGCGCTCCTGCTATTAGAAATTTCATCGGCTCCTTTGATTTAGGGCTTGCCACGAGCTGCCAATCGCGGCCGCCTGCCGGCCCGGCCAGCCCTGTTCCGGCTCACAGCGGCAGAAAGGAACATTATTTAATTTCCCGCCAGCCGGCAGCGAGAGCCCCAGCCCCCCAGCCCCGCCCGCCCGCTGGACAGATTTATTTAATCCTTTTTGGAGACGGTGTCTGGGGACGGAGCTCCCCTGCCCCGGCCGGGCCACGAGGGCCCTGGGGGCCACACGTGGTGGGGGCACGGCCCTAGCAGGGTTCCCAGGGGACCCCAGCCTGGGGGTTGCAGAGCCATCGGCCCTGCAGCGAGCTGATGTGGGAGGGGATCCCGGGCTGCACACGCAGACATCCGGGGGATGGGGTGGGAAGGGGCCGGCTACAGTGAATTCCCCTCGCGCCTGAGCCCCCCGGGGGGCCCGTGGGAGACTTTGCAGTACACACACCTGAGAGCCGCCGCTCACCCAAAGGCCCGGAGAGCCGGGGTGACTGCTCCAACAACCACCTGACACACGGCTGCTGCCCCCAAGCCAGGGCAACCCACGTACAGCCAGCCTCCCGGGCACCCGCAAACTCTTCCTTGTCCTCGGGCCTCTGCTCACAGAACACCTCTTCCAGGAAGCCCTCCTTGATTCCTCTGGGAAAGAGAATTCCACCCGTCACCACCCTGCCTGCCACGCTGCTCTTTCTTTCCTGACGTCTATCGTTAGAGCCGGGGTTTTCCGTTTACTGCCTTAATGCCCACCATCTGCATGGGCCCGGGAGCCCCCCGAGACCCGGGGTCAGGTCTGTGCCCAGGTGAGCACACAGTAGGGGCGCAGCTGCTATGCCTGGAGCGTGCAGTGGATGCCCGGTTCATCGGTTATCCGGGCACCGTGCCGCTGCCACAGGGCTGGGCACCTGGCCAGGTCTTCTAGGAAGGGGTTGGCACGCCCACTCGACACATGGAAGGTGAACACGCACAATGCCCGCCTCTCAGTCCAGACCAAAGGAGCCACAGAGAGCAGGTGGGAAAGTTTTGTGGTCTTCACTGAACCGCCGGGCGAGCCCAGCAGGAAGACCGCAGGGGTCCCTGCCCCAGGGGAGCCCACAAGGCCCCAAGTACTGGAGGGCAGCCATGGAGAAAAGTGACAGAAACGGACAAAGCAATCAGGGAGTGCTCCCTGGAAGAGGTGTCTGTCTTCCTCCTACAAACAGTAAAACCAGAGAGAGATAGAGAGAGAAAATCAGTCCCTTTGGGGAAGTAGGAACTTCAGCGTGCCGAACGCCCCATTCGTAGCATGGAACAGAAAAGACATCTCCCAAGTAGCTATGTTTTATAGGCCCTGTAATGTATGTTTTATACGTAATGGTCTTAATACGGAATGATTTCAAATTGCCCAAAGTGGGAGATGAAATACAGAGAGCTAACAATAAAGGAGGAAGTGGAGGGAGCCCAGGCCAGGAGTCGGGCGGGGGGACAGGGCGGGGGGCGCTGTTGCTCCCGGCCTGGGCCAGCCCGGGCATCTGCCCGCGGGTGGCGTGGTGGCCGTGGCCGTGGCTGCAGCCCGGCGTGGGGGACTCCCTGTCCCTGAGTTCTAATAGGCGTAATATTCTCAAGTGCTACACGTGCCTTAATTAAGTAACACTGCATTTAGCTCCAAATCATGCAGAAGACGCGGGCGGGGTTGGCGGCGGCGTCAACACCGAGCAGTCAGCCTGGATTCTTCTCTGCCGGAGGGAGGCTGGGGAGGGCTGGGAGGTGGTGGGGCCAGGACGGGGTGGAGAGGGCGGGGAAAAACCTCCTCCCTGTCCCCCACCCCCCAGGACAGGTCGCACCTGGGACTGGGAAGGCAGAGGCAGGTGTGAGTCCCCGCCCTGTGCCTCCTCCGAGTGCCAGGCGGCAGCACAGGACCCCCTATCCCGCAAGGACCGGGGACGATGGGTGACGAGAGCTTAGCACAAGAGGCCCCATCCCGTGTGGGGTGCAGGTGGCCAGGCTGCTGGAGCCCCCGCCGGCTCCTCCCGTGACCACAGGAGAGCCGGCAGCCCCATCGTCAAACAGCGCCTTGATCCGATGGGTGCGGCCAGAGAGAGGTGTGCGGAGCAGGAGTAGGGGGGCGTCCTGGGGGCGGGGCCGTGGCGCCCACCCATCCCCCTGCCTCCCATTCAGTGCGTCCCCCACACCGCACCGCACCCGCTTTGCCACCGGCAGCCTCGCTGCTCCCTGGCTGCTCTCCCCGTCTGCAGATGGAAAGAGTGAGGTTGAGACGAAGAACCGCGCCTTTGCTCAAGGCCTGCGCGCCGCCGTTTGGATGACCGGGTCCTCCCGGGCCCAGCAGGTGCAGCCGCGGCTCCACCTCGGCCAGGAGCCCCCGGGCTGCCTGCGGCTGTGGTCGGCACGGACACCGCCATCGCCATCGCCCTCGGCTTTGGTTTTTGTGTTTGTGTTTGTGTGTGTGTTTTTTCCCCTCTTTCTTTTAAGGGCTTGGGATTCAGGAAAGCCAAGTTGACGTGCATAATTTGGTAATTATTTCGTGTTCATCCTCACGGCCGTGCCTGCATACAGATATTGGAATTTGCATAAAACAATCTTGCCAGCCGTCCTGCGGCTTCCTGGGGGAGGCAGGCGCCCAGGTGGGGGTGGGGGGAAGTCTCAGGTTGGACCCACCTGTCCTCGGCCACAAAGGGAAATCAAGGCAGCGCCCGGGGAGGGGAGGGTGCCCAGCCCTGGGGGCCGGAGGGGGGGTTGTGGGAAGGCAGGAACCCCGGGTGGGGGTGGAGGGGGCGGCTCCGGGCAGAAAGCCCCACCCCGCGGCAGCCCCGAGCCCTAGTGATTAGTATTCAGCGTGAGTCTCGCTCAGGAAGGATTAATGGAGTCGGATGCTTAATATCCAGGAGAACAATTAATTTACCCACAGTTTTGTCATGGCTGAGAGGCAAACAGTGGAACAGATCGATGCCCGCACGGCTCACCCGAGCCCAGAAACCCTCGGCAGAGGCAGGATCCTGACGCCGCCGCCCTGTGCCCGGCTCGGCCACCCTTGGACAGTTCTCAGTGCCGCTTCTGGGGTGGCCAGCGTCGCCTCCACGGGCTGGGGGGGTAGGGTCTGGAAGGCAGGAGCCCCCCCAAGACCCCGCTGCGGGCTGAGAGCTGGACACCAGCCCTCCCCAGCCGGACTCTCCTCCCCCAGGGGCCCCTGACGCCTGGAGGTAGTCGCCAGGACACCCACGCGCCAGGGCGGGCACAGCTGGGTTTGGCTGGCATGTTTGCTGTGTGCTTGCTCCTTGCCGTGGGCTTGGCCAGGAAATCCCAGCGAGAAGCTGGCCCTGGGGATGCCGGGGATACCTCGGGCTGGCATGAGCACCCGGGGTTTTGTGTGGAAATCAAATCCAGGTGGGCTGCCTGGAGGGGGTGACTGTGGTGATTTGATCCCTTAGAGGCAGAGGGCACAGGTGGGAGGACGGCGGCCAGGAACAGAGGGGAGGAGGTGGGGAGACCGAGTCCCAGCCTGGCCACCTTCACGCGGCATGCTGAGGGCCCGGGCCCGGGCCCAAGCCTCCCAGCCCAGCCTGAGAATTGAAGGCTTCCTGGGCCACCCATTTCGAGCCCAACTCCCAGGGGGCTGGCGGCACCAGTCTCACCTGCGGCTGGTGGGGGACGCAGAGCCCCAGACCAGCCTCGGGGGCGGGCACCTGCGGCATCTTTTTCCAGGCACCCAGAGATGCATGGAGTATTCTAGAATGTTCTCCCGTTGCCATCTTGGGGTTCTCCTGGCCGGTCGTGTTTGCACATGGCACCGGCCGGTTCTGGACTTGAACACGAGTGTGGAGCGATCCCTGTGGACACGCACGGTGGTGTATTTGAAATCCCATGGAGAGCTGGCCAGCGTCACCCTCGGGCAGGACCCTGACAGAGGCCGCTGGGCGCTGAGACCCGCACCGGGGGCAGAGGCCGGGGCTGACCCCAGGCTGGCCACAGCATCCATGCCTTCGGGGTTGGGGGGCTCCCAGTTTGCAAATTCAGTGAGCGGCTTTGCTGGACAGGACCCCCAGTGCCGAGGCTGCCACCCCATGGCCCCCTGGCCCTGCAGTGTTACCCTCAGCCCCCACCCCACTTCTGCCACCCCCACCCTGGTACCCACCACCGCGCCCCTGGGCTGCACCTCAAGGCCTGGGACCCCCTCCAAGCAGACTTAGCCACGGCAAATCCCTCACTCCCCCCATTTCCCATCTGGGAAAGCAGAGACCCGGAAAGAGGAAGAGGAAGGGGGGGCAGGGAGCGTGCTTCCCTCACTGTGCTCCACCCCCGACCCCTCCTCGCAAAGACCACGGGAGACCCCAGCCCCGTGCTGCGTGGGAGGAGATTGAGGTCACCTGGCTGGAGATGGACACAGCTGGTGCCGGCCCAGCCCTGGCTGCCGCACCTGCTCCCAACATGGCGCCGGGGGCGGGGACTGCCTCCCCGGGTGGGGTTCACCATCGTAACAATGCCCCCCGCCCATTTGGCGCCCCGGGCAACCCAAGAGGCAGGCGCCATCGTGAGACCCATTTCACAGATGGAGGTGCCGTGGTGCACGGAGCGGAAGTCCCTGGTGGAAAGCTGAGCAGGGGGCAGGCGTCGCTTCCTGGGCTGGAGAAAACCTGGAGGAGGACCCGCAGGTCTGACTGCTCTGTCCATTTTTTTTTTTTTTGACAGGCAGAGTGGACAGTAAGAGAGAGAGACAGAGAGAAAGGTCTTCCTTTGCCATTGGTTCACCCTCCAATGGCCGCCACGGCTGGCTTGCTGCAGCCAGCGCACTGCGCCGATCCGATGGCAGGATCCAGGTGCTTCTCCTGGTCTCCCATGGGGTGCAGGGCCCAAGCACTTGGGCCATCCTCCACTGCACTCCCTGGCCACAGCAGAGAGCTGGCCTGGAAGAGGGGCAGCCGGGACAGAATCCGGTGCCCTGACCGGGACTAGAACCCGGTGTGCCGGCGCCACTAGGCAGAGGATTAGCCTAGTGAGCCACGGCGCCGGCCTGCTCCGTCCGTTTTTAAAGTGCTTTTATTATAGCTTCATTTGCGAGGCAGACAGACAGACAGAGCTCCCATCTGCCAGGCTCTCCCCAAATGCCCACCGTGGCTAAGGCTGGCTGAGGCTGACGCTAGGAGCCAACAGCTCCATCCGGGTCTCCCAGGTGGGCGGCAGGGACCCATTCACCAGAGCCTGCACCTGTGGCCTCCCGGGGTCTGGATGAGCAGGAAGCGGGAGACTGGGACTCCAACCCAGGGGCTCTGATGTGGCTCAGGTGCCAATGTCTTAGACACTAGGCCGGATGCCAGCCCCGTACAGCGGAGAGGACCAAGGCTCAGAGAGGGTGAGCACCTGCCCCGGTCACACAGCCCCTCGGCTGCAACCTCCTGCCCGCCCAGGGGAAGCCAGCCCCAAAGTGGCCCCCCAGTGCCTGGGGAGGCCGGAAGGTGGATCCAGGGGGGTCCTGTACACTCTGCCCTGCACAGAGCCCTGCCCGGCCCACCCCGACCCCAGGCTGAACCTCATCACCAGAATGGCCCTGTGGGGCCAGCCAGGGAGGCCTGCAGCATCCAAGGCCACAGCTGGGACCTGCTGCTCGGACACTGAACATCTGGCCGCCGGCTTCCGCGGACGCACGAGGGGCCGCGGGGAGCGAGGCCTCCAGGGAGCGCCTGGGTCTGGTCTTCCCTGGCGGCCGCCGGCCAGTGTCCACCCGCACAACGCAAGGAAAAGATGGGGAGGGGACACGGACAAAGTGAGCGAGCTTCTCCCGAAGTGGGGGGAGACTGGGCTGGGGGCCAGTGGAGGGGAGGGGAGCCCCTCTTCCCCAGGGACCTTTGGGGACCACAGGAAGTGGCCACAAGCTCATATCCTGCTGACGCCTGGCACAGGGTCAGCGCTCAGTACAGCAGCCGTCGGCATGGTTCCCGCCTGTACCTGGCGGTACCTCCCGGAGCCACTGCCCTGCACGGCCGCCACTCCACTCCTAGCACAGAGGGGCCGAGGCCAAAGACAGACACAGAAGACAGAGCGCTGGGCCCCAGCTCACCTTCCAGGTAATGACACACAAGACTGAGACTCACCTTCTCTGTCTGTGAACTGGGCGCAGCCACGGAGCTGGACCAGGCCACTGTCCATCCTCACCGTCCTGGCTTGACTGCGAAAACACCGGGGACCTGTGCCTGGGCCACGTTTTCCTGGGAGTTGGTTTCCTCCAAATCGCTTTGGGGGAGGTCGGGGGTGGGGCCAGGCTCTGTGCGGTCAGAGCCAGGGCTGGGCGTGGCAGGGGAAGCCTAGACACCCTCTGTGCACCTGCCCAGCAGCTCTGCACACCTACCTGGTTCTTAGCACCCGGAAGGGGCCGTAGCGGTGCATGGCAGGCTGGGAGCCCCGGCACCTGCAGCTGCCTCCTGTCCCGGCCCTCCAAGCCACTCCCTCGGGAGGGAGAACCAGGGCGGAGCAGGCACAGGGGACCCTGGGGGAGCCTCTGGACAGTGGGCATCGTGCCATGCGGCCTCGCCCTCTGATTCTCGGTTTGTTCATCTGTGAGAGAGGCGCGCGGTAAAGGTGAACGTGGCAGCTGGGTCCGTACTCAGGACACGCCCACTGTCACCTCCCCCTTTCGTGGAGAAACCGAGGCAGGCCCAATCCTGGTGCCCTTGGCTCAGGGAGTCACCCTGGTTCTGGCTGAGATTTCCTATAACAGGTGCCACCCTGAGTCCCTGCCTTCCCCTGTCCCCGCGGCTCAGATCAGCGCCAGCAGCGGCCGGCCAGCTCCCTGTGTGTCCCCCTAATTCTACTTTGGTAGCTACCTCTCAGAGGGTCTGGTCCACTGGGCCCTCAGAGACGTCCAAGCCCCACACCCGGAACCTGTGAGTGGGTATCGCCTCCCGTGGCTGAGCAGATCTGGCCCGTGGGAACTTGAGATGGGAAGGTTGCCGGGGTGACGCGAGTGGCTCCAAGATCGTCACAGGGGTCCTGACCAGAGGGCGGGGGGAAGATTCAAGGGGAGAGGGAGGAGATGCAGTGACGGGAGCCAAGGCTGGAGTGAGGGGCTTCGGCGATGGAGGAGCCTGGGCAGGTTCTAGAAGCCGGGGAGAGTGAGGAAGCCAGCCCCTCCCAGAGCAGGCGCGGAGGGAACGAAGTGTGGGAGCCACGTGGATGTCTGACCTCCAGGGCTGTCAGAGGGGAAATTGCTGGTGATTGATGCCACGAAGGTGGCGGTGAGTGGTTAGAGAAGCCACCGGGACTCACGCCGAGGGCCGCGCTCCGGCTCACGCCGTCCCCAACCTCGAAGGGCAGCGAGCACACTCTGGGCTTGGCAGAGCAGACCCTGAGCTCTAGACGGAGAAGGTTCCAGACAGAGCTAGCTCGGCGCCAGGCGCCAGGATCTGGACCAGTGCTGTTGGGATCTTCTGCTCATCACGGCCCCATTGCATGAGCTCCCAGCGTGGACTCAGCGCCTGGCATGGCCACTCCTTCTATGCCGCCCTTTTGCAACAGAGCATCTGGCCGCCTGTGTTCTCCCTCAGACACGGGCCCTACACCTGCTATGGAGCAGGCCAGCAACACAGGAGACATAGCGCCCTCCCAACGTGAGTGGGAAATCGCAGTCCAGAGCCAGCAGGAAGAACGGCTGCAGACAGCTCCCCGGGCAGCTGCACCAGGATAGGATTTCAGTGATACATGGAAGTGGCCCAGGTGACAAGGGGTGAAGGAGGCTCCCAGGCAAGGTTACGGATCCAGGAAGGCTGTCGGAAAGCAGAGGCTGTGCGGTCCTGCTCTGGGCTGCTAGGGAGATGCGTGGATGGGTGGATGGATGTGGGTGGGTGATGGATGAGTGGCTGGGTGAGTGGATGGATGGATGTGTTGATGGGTTGATGGGGAGAGGCAGGCCAGCTGGGTGGACTGGTGGTCCAGAGCGGATGGATTAGTGGACAGGTGGGTGAGGGTACATGGACAGGAAGATGAGCTAATGGCTGGGTGGTGGGTGGGGGTGGGAGTGAGAATGGGCACTGGGTAGGGTGGGTAGTTAGGAAGGTGGAGAGATGACTAATGGATAAAAAAACAAATAGGTGAGTGGATAAGTGGTTAGAAGGGAAGTGAAACAAAGAAACCTCTAAATGAATGAATGGAGAGCCCAAGGATTTGCAGGTGGGAGAGAACTACCTCTTCTCTCCAAACCTCCAAAAAGCTGGCCAAGCCCTGGCACCCTCCCGAGGGGCTCCACGGATGGCTACGGTGTGGATAAACCTGGTTCCTGCTCTCCTGGTCTTCTGCCCAACAGCTTTCTCCCAGCCCCTAGCCTCGATGTCACTCAGCAGCTCGGAATAGAGAACCGGCTGGGTGGGATTCTCCCAAGCGCTTCAAGGGCAGGATGGAGCACTTGGCAGCACCTGCAGCTGACTGCCGTCTTGGGAGACAGGCTTCAAAAACAAGCAGCCTGGCGCTGGGTTCTGGGATGCAACCCAAACAGTCTCGACCACAGACTTGTCAGGGATGCCCTAGTGCAGCTGCTCATCCAAGCCACAACATATCCTCTCTGTCAGTTGTCCATCCATCTGTCCAACATCCGTCCACCCACCCACCCATTTGCCCATCCATCCGTCCACCCACCCATCCATCCACCCATCCACCCATCCACCCATCCACCCACCCATCCATCCGTCCACCCACCCATCCACCCACCCATCCACCCATCCACCCATTCATCCATCCATCCACCCACCCTCCTTTCCCTATAATTCAGCTGTCCATCACTCCTACCTTCCCTCCCTCCCTCCCTCCATCAGTTGTCCACTCAATTTGATAAGTTCTTTGTCCATTCACCCTTCACTCCTTGCTTCCCTCCAGTCTTCCCTCCTTCCTCCCTTCCTTCCACTCGTCCACCCATCCATTTACTTGGCGTTTATTTGGTATCCGACACAGGCCAGGGCATGTGCTAGGTGCCAGACACCATAGGAACTCCACTGGGACCCCCTACATGCCAAGTCCTTAAGGACTCCTAGCCCAACTTGCCAACGACACAAACTGAGAAAGCCAGGCCCTGAAACAGAAAGGGAGCATGGTCCCCAACTCTTCCATCCCCTGTGGCCTCCGCCCTGGCCAGTTAGGGAGAATTTGAAGCCAGATGTCGGGGGGGGTTGCCAGGATGGGGAGGGGGCTCCCTGGGTCCCCTTTGTGCAGCCGCCTGATTCTGGACTGAGTCCGGAGTCCCCTGTCCTGTTGGGCTCTGTTGGCTGCAGCCCTGGCCACGTGGCGCCATGCCGATGGGCCGACACCCACATCCGTCCCGCTCTGCACATAGGGGCTGCTCCCAAGGCCAAGGCCAGGCCGCCGTGCTCTCTCCACTGCCACCAATCAGCAGCGCACGCGCAAGGCCTCCTTCCCTCACCCCGCTCCCGGAACCCAGGTGGCCTCAGCAGGAAGGGCAGGTGCAGAAGGGATGTGAGAGCTTCCAGCAGCTGCTATGCGTGCGGCTGGGTGCGGTCACCACTGCGGAGGTGACCTTGCTGATCCCGCAGAACGGCTCTGGGGGTCAGGACCTTGAGCCCCCCTGGGCTGCGTGGAGGCTGAGGTCGCTGGGTCCCGTGGACGGCCAGCACAGGCCAGTGCGCCTTCTGCCACCTGGACAACCTCAGCGGCGTGGTCTCTGCTCCCCCTGCACCACGCAGGGGCCAGGGTGAGCTTCCCAAGTTGTATACCTAGGGTCCTCACCCTCAGCTCTCCAGGGGCTCCCTTTCTGCCGAGATGCTTAGAGACCCCAGGGTCTGCGTGGGGTCCCTCCTTGTCCTGCCCAGGTCACCTGATCTATGTCAACTGTCAATGGCATCGCACGCCTGCCAGCCTCTGGGCCTGTGCACATGCCCATTCCACTTCTAGAATGCTCTTTCCTCCCCCATGCTGTTCTTCTGCTTGCTTCACGCCTTCTCAGCTCTCGACTTCCATCTCACCTCCTCCAGGAAGCCCATCCTGACCACTCGGCCAGCCCAGCTCCCTGCTGGACCATGTAGGAGCTGTCCATGGTGCCACCCGCCACACCCTCTGGACACAGGGATTCCAGGGTGGCGGTGGTGGACGCCTCCTTGCCTGTGGCCATCATCTCACAGGTGATGCTTCCCTGCCTTTCTGCCTCGGGGTTCTCACTGTTCCTTCCAGGGGTCCAGGGGCACCGAGTCCTAGCTGCCCACGTTGGCAGTCATTGGGGGTTGCTCCTCCACTGGAATCCTCCTCCTCCTCTTCCTTCTTCTGATTCTCTCTCTCTCTCTCTCTCTCTCTCTCTCTCTCTCTCTCTCTCCCACCCCCACCTTACCACCTACCAATAAATGTCCCCACACCTGTGTCCCAGGCCAGCTCTGGGGGAGGACCCAAGCTAAGATATGTTACAAGCGAGCTTTTTCTCCCCGGCCACATGTCTTAGTTCCTTGAGGGCAGAGCTTGGACGCACTTGGGTCCCCACAGCATCCCACACCAAGGATTCAGCTGGAAGTCAGCAAATATCCCTGGGAGGGAGAGAAAGAGGGAAGGGAATGGAGAGAAACACCCAGCTCTGTCTTGTTCCACTGCTCTGCCATGGCCGGGTGCACCCCTCCTACCACCTGCGTAGTTGACAGAAGCCCCTTTGTGGACTCCGTCCTCGGCTCCCTGCCCCCACCAGCCTCACAGGCAATGAGTTATAAGCTCTGGAGGACCTGCCCGGGTATAAAAAAGTCCATGATAGAAAGCTGGAGCAGCCGTCTCTCTGCCGTTTTGTGCCCATGAGCAGGTGCACAATGCAATGGCCCTGATTTTCAAGATCTGATTAAACTGTCAGAGACGCGGCTCCAGCGCCATAACTCCTCCCCACCTGGACGGGGCCGAGCGCTCACAGGCCGGTGCGCACCACACACGCCGGCGATAGGGCTCTGTCAGCGTGTCCATTCCCGCATCCTGTCTGTGGGATTTGTTTATGTAAATCAGATGGATTGGGTGTGCAGGGGAGCGGAGGGGGGAGGCATCCCCCACGTGCTGCCCCCTGTTGAAGCCATGCGTGTCTTGGGCGAGGCCAACAGGGGACGGCGGAGGGCAGAGCCCTAGTGACTTCTTAGAGATCCCACTTCTCAGCTGTGCTCCATGGCTGTTAGCTTTCCTTGGGAGTGTGGGAGGTGCCAGTGTCCATGCCTTAGGGCGTGGTAAGCTTAGCCACCGGCGGTGACGCCACACCCCTCTGCATGTCAGAGCGCTGATCCAAGTCCTGGCTGCTCTGCTTCCGATCCAGCTCCCTGCTACTGCACCTGGGAAAGCAGCAGAAGACGGGTCAAGTGCTTGGGCCCCTGCACCTACACGGGAGACCTGGAGGAGGCTCCTGGCTGCAGCCTGGCCCAGCCCTTTGGGGAGTGAACCCGTGCCCCCGCCCCGCCCACCTTCCACGCACACACAGCAGAGACAGAGATCTGGAGGCACTAAAGCCCTCCCAGTTCGGGGTCTGCGCTGTCAGGACTCCACCCCTGTGGCTGAAGCAACACCAGCGAGGGCCTCGGTGTCCCTGCAGGCCAGGGCCGGGCTCACCTGAACCTGGGCTCCAGGCTCTGTCGCGCGTGGCCTCGAGGGCCTGGCTTGGGCTGCAGGCTCAGGTCTAGGTCCAGCAGGGGCGGGATGTGCTTCTGTCGCTGGCAGAATTCAGATCCCAGCAGGGCAAAGCAGGCGGGGGTGTTGTCCACGTGCACCACATGGACATTGTCAACCCCACAACTTGCTTCCTCCAAGGGTACAAGCTGAAAAAGAGAGAGAGAGAGGGAGGGAGGGAGGGAGAGAGAGAGAGAGTCTTGGGAAGTGGCTGGGCATCACCTGGACAGCGGTCTGTTTTTTTGAAGCAGGTGCCTGGGGCCAGCAGCTGTGGATGGCAGCAGGTGCAGCGGCAGCCAGGGCTCTCCTGCCGCTACCGCCCCTCCCTGAAGGAAGAACCAGGCGGAGCGGGGGCTGCCAGGAGCTAGGCCACTTCCTGCCACCTGACCGCCCTCCTGCAGAGAGCAGGAACGGAAGGACCCGGAAGGGAAAGTAGGTCAGCGAGCGCCTGGGCTGGCGCTGGACAGGACGGGAGCTACATGCCCCCGCTGACCCGCGGACAGTTCCCCACTTCTGCCAGCGCCTACGTGTGGGCGCTCGGGGCCAGGAAGGCGTCAGAGGCAAGCAGGCTGCGGAGACCTGCCCCGGGGCCGGCTGCCCTGTGCCCTCGGCCTCTGGCTGACGGTCGCCTGCCCATGGCTGAGGGAATGGAGGCGACAGAAGCAAGGCAGATGTGCTGGCAGGAGGACGGAGTGACCGCTTAGCCCTGTTGTTCCTGAGAACTCAGGGCCAGGACCACAGATGCAGGCATGAGAAAGGCCTGAACCCCTCTCTGGGTTCCTGTCTCCCTGTGTGCCCAGGGCTCTGCTATCAACCTGGAGGTCACCCCTCAAGATCCCAGCTAAGATGCCCTTCCCCGTTTGACCCCAGGCCGAATGTGGTGGCTCCCTTTTCTGAGACTCGCCTTGCCCAGGGGCTTGGTCCTCGAGGCTGTGTTGTTCCCACCGACTCAGCGCCCAGGGGAAGCAGCTGGTGCAAGGGACTGAGCCCTGTGGCTTACAGCTCTCCCGGGTCCCCCCCCACACACACTCCCTCCCACCCTCGGACCCTCGAGCCAGGCAGAGCGTCCTCCGTGTATCCTTGTTGGGGGGCGGGGGTAGAAGGTGGGGAGAAGGAAGAGGGGGCAGACACGGGGTGGAAGAGACCCGCGGGTGCAGGGCGGGGGACAGACACGGGGACACAGGGACAGAGCAGCCTTGAAGCCCAGAGCGGCTTGGGGAGAGCCTGGCCCGCCCCCCCAGGGCGTAGCCAGGCTGGCTTGGGTTGGGGAGCCCAGCCCCCGGCCCCGCCCTCTCCTGGGCGCGAACCCCCGCTTTGTTGGGCAGGCAAAGCCGGGCTCAGGGTGCGCTGGGTTCTGCACGTCGACATGCAGAGGGCAAACCCCACCTAAATAAGTCCCCATTTCCCCGGCCCCACACCCCACACCGGCAGGCGGGGGCGGGGCGGCCCGGGAGGGGTGCGCGGGCATCCCCCACCCCGCACCCACAAAGGCAGGGCCGCCCCTCATCTCCCTCGGCCTCTCTCTGCCCCTTATCACAGCCCAGCCCGTCGCCGTCCCAGGCAATTTGTTTCCTTATTGAAGGAAAACAAGTCTTGGGAGACGAGGTGACCTGGCCGCGATAAGCGGCGGCTTCACCTGCGTCCTCTTATCAGCGCGGCCGCCCGGACTCAGATTTCTCATTTCGATGAGGAGCGCGCAGAATTGGATGAGGCCCCGCCGCGCGCCCCCCGACCCCGCTGCCTGGAGCCGGGGCTGGGGGGAGGGGGCAGAGGCCAGGGGAGGGGGCACAGGCCAGGGGAGGCAGCCGCAGCGCCTGGAGCCCCCAGCCCCCAGTTTCACCAGGGTCATGGGGGGAGGCCGAGGCTGGGGTGTTTCCCAGAGAGCGGCTTCCTCTCTCGCGTTTTCTGGCTTCCTCCTCTTTCTGGGCTTTGTCTTTTTTAAAGATTTGTTTATTTATTTGAGATGCAGAGTCAGAGAGAGAGAGAGAGGTCTTCCATCCACTGGTTCACTCCCCACATGGCCCCAAGGGCCAGGGTGCAGGGGCCCAAGGACTTGGACCATCTTCTACTGCTTTCCCAGGCCACAGCAGAGAGCTGGATCGGAAGTGGGGCAGCCGGGACTTGAAGCGGCGCCCACATGGGATGCTGGCACCGCAGGCGGCGGCTTTGCCCTCTGCACCACAGCGCCGCCCACACCCCCTGGGCTTCCTGTCTCACCTGGCGCAGCCCTGGCTGTTGTGGCCGTTTGTGGAGTGAACCAGTGGTTGGCAGGTTTCCCCCACCCCCAGCCTATAACTCTACCTGCTAAATCAATCAATCAATCTTGAAAAATGAAAAAAGGAATCTGTGGACAGACCCAGGAGCTCCAAGCTCCAAGGCCGCTCTAGGCCGTGTCCCAGGGTGGGGGGGACAGTAGCACCTATGTCTGCCCATGGCATCCCCACCTCCTGTTTGGGCTGTGTCTTCTCTCCCCATAGTCCAGTCTACAACTTTGAGTGCTCCCAGTGATGGGGAGCTCATCCCCTTACCAAGCACCCACTTACCAAGCGCCAGGCCACCCACACCAGAGACATAGCTGCACCTCTCCATGCCTCAGTGTGCGTAACCGAGAGTGGGCTTGTGGCAGTGGCTGCCAACCCGGGCGTGGCAGAGGGACAAGGGGTGTGGCCGGTCTGTGGATTTCAAAGCCCCAACCAGCTTAGGAGTCAAGGGAGGAAGAAGCAGGTTTGTGGATCAGACAGACCTGGGCTTGGATCTCGGTCCCGCCGCCCTCTGAGCAAGGGCCCGGGTGGGTTGTTTCCCCCTCTGAGACTCGGTTTCCCCGTCTGGAAATGGGGCCGTTCCAAGCTGACCTCTGACACTTGTGAGGCTTCAGCCTCGCTGGGCGGGGCAGCCACTGCTCCAGGAGGCGGGACATCTGAGAGCGACTGTTCTCCAGGGCTGTTTCCCTGAAGCCAGCGAGCCCCTCCTAGTCCGGGCAATGGAGCCACGGGGGACGGAGCCACGGGAGATGGAGCCACAGGGGATGGAGCCACGGGGGACAGAGCCACAGGGGACAGAGCCACGGGGGATGGAGCCATGGAGGGCGGAGCCACGGGGGGCGGAACCACAGTGGATGGAGCCACAGGGGCGGAGCCACAGGAGATGGAGCCACAGGGGACGGAGCCACGGGGGATGGAGCCACAGAGGACAGAGCCACGGGGGACGGAGCCACAGGGCCTATCTGTCTGCAGCAGCTGCCCTGCTTCACCCGTGAGGGTCTCCGGGTCTCTCCTGGCCCAGCCAGCTTCCTGCAGGGGGAACAGCTGCTGGCCCCCAGGTCCTTGGCTTCTCCCAGGGAGCTGGGCCTGGGGCATGTGGGACAACACTGCTGGGCGGGAACTCCATCCTGTGTGGCTCCCAGCCTCAGTTTCCCCATCTCCCCTCCCCCAGGGGGACATGAGCAGACCAACCCCAGCCAGCACTGGCTGCACCACACCCTCATCCGCGTCCACCAGACCCGGGACACCACGTTCAACCAAGGCCCAGAGAGGGCAGGCCCCTGGCCCCATGTCACACAGCACACACGGCCCAGCCCCTGCTGGCTTCTCCTTCCCCATCCCACACACAGACAGGGACGCCCCCCCATTTCCATGCTCACCCCCCATACACACACACACGGAGCCCACAGGGGTGTCAGGCTAACTCCTCCTTTCGCCAATGAGCCCTGACGGAAAACTGCTCCAGGGACACGGAAAAATATTTCCCGAAACCTATTTACTCGCAGATCCCCGTTGCCATAACAACTCGACACAACTGGTTCCGCAGCGTCTCCACCTTCCAAGTCCCGCCGAGCCGCGTGCGCCGTGTGGAGACGTCCGCTCAGCCTTCTCAATAACAACACATTTTTTCAATCAGTTGGAGCCTGGGATCTTTTTTTTTTTTTGTTTTTTCTCTATAAACACACGTAAAATATGTCGCTTCAAAGCTCCCAGGGAGACACCGCTGGTTTAGAGCCCCGAGTTTTCCTCTGATCGGCCCCACGAGATGTTTTCCCAATGCAAGACGATGCCAACAGTGGCCGCCAGCTTTCGGGTTTGCTAAATCCTCTTGCAGTGTCCTCTCCTCGCCGTCCGCAGTCGTGGGCTCCTTGGTGAGGATCCGTGAGCCCCGATCTGGCTTGGCTCCTGGCCCTGACAGGCTGTGTACCCTTGGGAAAGTTAATACACATCTCTGAGCTAGAGAGAGATGCAAATTGGTCCATCTGGGCCCCCTGGTCTCCAAGGCACCTTAAGATCACAACCCTAGGGGCTGGTGCTGTAGCCTAGTGGGTAAAGCCGTCGCCTGCGGTGCTGGCATCCCACATGGGCACCAGTTCGAGTCCCAGCTGCTCCACTTCCGATCCAGCTCTCTGCTGTGGCCTGGGAAAGCAGTAGAAGATGGCTCAAGTCCTTGGGCCCTGCACCCGTGTGGGAGACCCGGAGGAAGCTCCTGGCTCCTGGCTTCAGCCTGATCCAGCCTTAGCCATTGCAGTCATCCAGGGAGTGAACCAGCAGATAGCAGATGCCTGCTTGTCTCTCTGTCTCTCTGTGGTTCTGACTTTCAGATAAATAAATAACTCTTTGAAGACCGCAGCCACCATATGTTTGGATTTCTGAGACAGTTCCTGTTTCAGATTTTCTGTCCCAGGCTCTCCGAGAGCCTGCATCCAAGCTGGAATCGGCCCCTTGTCAGCCGGTCCAGCTCACACCGAGGGCCAGCCCCTGGCGCTCAGCGCTCCGCCTGGAATGTTTGATGATTTGCAAACAGAGGCCCAGAGTGTTCGGGAGCATTCCGGAGTGTTCCAGAGTGTTCGGGAGCATTCCGGAGTGTTCCAGAGTGTTCCTTTCACAACCGGCTTCGCACATCCTGCAGCGCTCCGGGCCGGTCTCTACTCTCAGGGGCGTCCATCCGCCGCTGGGTCCCTGGCCACCCTGTAGACACGCGCTGGTATGATAGCCCATTCCACAGATGAGGGCACACTCCCAGGGGCCAGAGGGTTAATCCCAGCCAATGCCCACAAGGCCCTGCTCCTGGCGTCTCCTTCTGTCACCTCAGCTGCTCCCATGAGCTGGAAACTATCACACAGAGAGGTTAGGTAACTTGTCTGAGGTCACACAGACAGCAAGAGGAGCGGCAGATTCTTCCAAAAAGCCGGGATACCGGCCGTGGCTTCCCCTAGGGCTCTGAGTCCCCCAGCATGGCGGCCAGGACCATCCCCGCCCCCTGCCCCCAACTGCAAAGCCCCCTGGGGCTCCCAGGGCTCTCTCCTCCCTAACCATTGATACCCTCTGTGATGTGACCTCTGCCAGCTGCCGCAGCCTCAGGCTCTACCCGCCCCCCCCGCACGTGGCACCCTTGATCCTCCACGCGCACGAGCCCGCCTGCTTCTCAACCCCTCAGGCCAGGAAATCCTGGCTCCCCATGGAGTGTCTGGCACCTGCCGGCCAGAAGTGCCCCACCCGGCGGGGGCCCAGGAGGGCAGCGCCCAGGCTGCACCGGGCACTCCCACAGCCAGGATACCAGCTCCTCCAGGCCCCCGGCCAACCCTGCCTCGGGCACTGCCACACTTCCTCCAGCTGCCCCGTCTTCCAGTCAATTCTCCAAACCTCAGCGGGAGGAAGCTTTGAAAACACAAATCTAATCATTCCACTCTCCCTTGAACACTCGTCATTCTTAAAGCGAATCTAAAGCCACCGCATCTGACCCAGTGACCGTGCCAGCCATGTCTCCGCCCCCACACCCGCACGCACACGTCAGACCTCTGCCGCCCTGTAGCTCATTCCTCCTGGCCTCCTCTTCTCCCTTCCCTCTCAGCAACACAGCTCTTCCTCCAGGAAGCCCTCCCTGATTCCTCCCCCCAGCGAAGTCAGGCTCCTTCTATGCACCTACAGTTCCCTGCCCTTCCCCCCCACACCTCAAAATACACAGCACACATAGCAGGCCCCGCAGGTACAGCTCCTTCCTGCAGCCCCCTTGAGAGCAGAGGCCACACTGTGGTTCTCCTTGGACTTTACATACTTAGAACAGAGAGCTCCATAACTGAATGGATGGTGGGTATGGGGGTGGGTGGGAGGTGAAGAGATGGGTGGATGGGCAGCTGCTGGAGAGGTGGGTGGGTAGGTGAGTAGGTACTTGGGCGGCTGTGTGGATGGATGGATGGAAGAGCAAATGGATGGGCAGTTGGGTAGAAGTGTGGATAGGTGAGTGGCTATGTGGATGGATGGATGGCTGGACAGACAAATGGATTATGGATGGATGGACGGACAGATGGGTGAATGGGTGGATGGGTGATGGAGGGATGATGGATGAGTAGATGGGCAGGTACATGACTAGATGGGTGGTAGGTGCGTAGATGGATGGGCAGTTGGGTAGAAGTGTGGATAGGTGAGTGGCTATGTGGATGGATGGATGGATGGATGGATGGTGGATGGACAGACAGATGGGTGAGTGGGTGGATCGGTGATGGAGGGATGATGGATGAGTAGATGGGCAGGTACATGACTAGATGGGTGGTAGGTGCGTAGATGGATGATGGTGGGGAGTGACATGTGGACACATGGATGTACGGACAGACAGATGGACGGATGTATGGATCAATCAATTGAATGGATAACAAAGTATGGGGTGACTAGGTAGATGGGTATATGCCTAGATGGATGGGTAGATGGGTGGATGTGTGAGTGGCTATGTGGCTGACTGAATGGCTGGCTGGCTGGATGGATGGACAGACGGATGGAGTGGATGACGGATGAATGGGTAAGTGGGTAGGTGGATGAAATGTTGGATGGCTGGGTGGTGAATGGATGGGTGGTTAACGTATAGGAAGAGGGAAGGAAATCTCAAGGACCACCATACAGTAATTGAGATTTGACTGCTAAGTTATTCACGGTCCCTAGCACACAGCAAGTCCATCACACGTGGTCCCCGAGTCAGGGATTAAAGCAAAGTCACCGCACAGCCGGTCTCACGCTTCCACCTGTCGCTCCTCGTGGCACGTCCTGTGTCTGCCACCTCCCCCTCTTCCATCGCCCGGCCTCCCACGGCTTCCTGTGGTTGCCACGTGCCTCTCGGTGGCCAAGCTGCCCGGATTCCTGCCTGCACATTCATTATTGAGTGATATAATCCGAATTTGTCTAATGAATTAATAATCAACCACGGGGTGTTTTAATAATGAAAAACTTAGCATGGAGTTTTGATAATCACACTGGGCTTTCAGAATGACATTACTTTCTGTGAGAATAAGATCAGAATCAATTAGATGGTGAGCAGTGGCACCCTCAGGCGCCCCTCCCCAGGCCACGGGAGGACCCACAGGGACCAGATCAACTTCTCTCTGAGTGGGCTGGCGTCCAAGGGGTCAGCACCTTCACAGGGTTTTAGAGCTAGGGGCATCCTGGGAGGGGAAAGGAGGGGGCACCCCTGACTTGCGCCGAGGGTTGGAGGCAGAAGCACCTCGCAGGACAAGAGAACACACCTCCACACCTGCAGATGGAAAGACCAAGGCTTAGCGAGAAGCCGTCAATGAGGACGTGCCTCTCTGGAACAGCAGAGCTGAGCCGTGTCTCTGGGCTCCTTGCCCAGCGCTAGCCCTGGGTTACTCATGTGACCTCCCTCGTCCACTGCAAGCTGCTTGCAGGGCTGAGTCCTGGCTGTGTCTCCCATCTCAGCCCTGCAAACCCCAACACGCACACACACACAACTCAGTCATGACTTGAGCTGATTCCCTGCCCCTCTGCCTTTGCCTCTGTGGCACCTTCTGCCCAAGACGCCGTCCCCCTCCCCCTTCCACCTCCTGACAGTTGCTGGCGAATTCCTCCCAGCAGGGATGGATACCCTCCCTCCGTCCCTTCCTGCCCCCAGGGTCCCGGCTACATGAGGACATCTGGTCTACCTGTCTCTCCTAAAAGACTGGCAGCTGAAGGCAAGGACGACTCCCGTGGATCCTGTCTCCTTGGGGCCTGACAGACATGGATGCACAGAACGGGGTGATTCAGGGCCAGCTGGGTGGTGGAGGGTGCTAGGGTTTGAATGTCTCCCTCCCGGCTCAGCTGTTGGAAACGTAACCCCAAGGCAACCGTGTAGAGATGGGGACTTTAACAGGGGATGAGGTGATGAAGGCTGAGCCCCCACGAACCCATTAATGCTGCTTTCATGCGAGTGGTTCGTTACCATGAGACTG
The DNA here is from genome assembly GCF_033115175.1 of Lepus europaeus. Classification (NCBI taxonomy): domain Eukaryota; kingdom Metazoa; phylum Chordata; class Mammalia; order Lagomorpha; family Leporidae; genus Lepus; species Lepus europaeus. The sequence continues at coordinate 20,769,824 of NC_084849.1, forward strand.
GGTTCCATGTAGTCATCCACCCGTCGACCTGCTCACACACTCTTCATCCATTCTGTTGATTGAGCGATTGAGCCTTCCTTCCATCCACGCATCCATGTAGCCACTCACCCATTCACCCCTGTACCCACCTAGGCATCCATTTATCCATCCATTCACCCACACATCCACCCATCCACCCACCCACCCACCCATCCACCCACCCACCCATCCATCCACCCACCCATCCACCGTCCACCCACCCACCCGTCCACCCACCCACCCACCCATCCACCCCCCACCCATCCACCCACCCACCCATCCATCCACCCACCCACCCATCCACCCATCCACCCATCCATCCATCCACCTACCCACCCACCCATCCATCCACCCACCCATCCACCCATCCATCCACCCATCCACCCATCCATCCACCTACCCACCCACCCATCCATCCACTCACCCATCCACCGTCCACCCATCCACCTGTCCACCCATCGACCCGTCCACCCACCCACCCACCCATCCATCCACCCATCCACCCACCCACCCATCCACCCCCCACCCATCCATCCATCCATCCACCCATCCACCCACCCACCCACCCACCCATCCACCCACCCACCCATCCACCCACCCACCCATCCACCCATCCACCCATCCACCCACCCATCCACCCATCCATCCATCCACCCATCCACCCATCCACCCACCCATCCACCCATCCATCCACCCATCCATCCACCCACCCATCCACCCATCCATCCTCCAGTCAGGTGACCTGTGACAGTAGCACATAACAGACTAAGACAGGGGGAGAGAGAGGGAAAAGGAAGGAAGGGAAAGAAATATGGGAGTTTGGCTCTGAATTTATTTCCAAGGCCACCAGAAAGACATGTTGGTTTAAAAGCACTGATCTGGGGACATCTCACTGGGATATATTTAAGCAACAATAAAATTAGATATATTAAAGCGAGAGAAATCTTTGCAGGAGGGTAAAGAATGATAACAAAGGTGGATTGGTGGGCTGGTAGATTCTAAACCAGCACAGCGCGCGCGCACACACACACACACACACAGCCCTTGCTGGGAAGCCTGGGTTGTTGACCCCAAGGTCCTCCAAGAAGTGTCCTGAAGAAGGCACTTGAGCTAGTGGCTGTGGCCGCCCCAAGTGGGCCCCGGTGCAGGGCTGACAAGAGGCAGCTGGCGCTGCAGCCGGTGCACTGACGATTTGTTTCTGCGAGCTCTGCTCTCACCACTTGTGAGCACAGACCCAAGGTCAAGTGCAGGTGCCAGCCGCATTTGGCTGTCCTCACCGTCTGTTAGGTGACAGTCGCCTGAGAGCAGGAGGCGTTTGGTGAAGTGAGCACGTTCTCCCTCTCCCTCTCCCCTACCCCGGAGCAGGATCTCGGGGTCTCAGCTCCAAACCCCGCTGTGAGAAGCAGGGGAGCGCTACAGACTCAGTAGCCAGGCTTCTGGGGTTCAAACACCAGCACGGACAAGCTGTGTGACCTTGGATGCGTCTCCTGGTTTCCCTGTGCCTCACGGTTGTCCGGAGGACGAATGAGTTGATTTGCTTAAAACGCCACATTAGGGGACATCATCTCTTCTCTCTTCTGCAAAGAGCATCTTTAATTTTTTGAAAGATTTGTTCATTTATTTGAAAGGCAGAGAGAGAGAGAGAGAGAGGTCTTCCATGCGCTGGTTTACTCCCCAGTTGGCCACAACAGCCGGAACTACACTGACCCAAAGCCAGGAGCCAGGAGCTTCTTCTGGGTCCCCAATATGGGTGCTGGGGGCCAAGGACTTGGGCCATCTTCCACTGCTTTCCCAGGCCACAGCAGAGAACTGTTTTGGAAGTGGAGCAGCCGGGACTTAAACAGCACCAATATGAAATGCCCCGGATGCAAGTAGGAGCTTTACCCACTGTACCACAGCGTCAGCCCCACCCTTCATTTCTTTACCTGGCCCGTAGAAGGTTCTGGAAAGCCAATGGAGTCAGGTGTCCATGGCGCTCCAGACAAGGTGGCAGCGATGAATAAGGTGCCCGTGACTGCCTCCCGAGGTGACCACTGTCACCTGTCTGCCTCTGGCCATGCGGGGCTCCCAGGGCACACTGGACAGGGCTAGACCCGGAGTGGGAGGGGTGAAGGAACGCGGGGAGGGAGAGACACAGGGAATGCCCAGCCTCAGTGACCCTGCCAAGTCCCGCTGCTCTTCAGACACAACACACCGGGACCAGCAGGCAGAAAATGCACTCAAGCTCCTTACAGACACAGAGCCCAGAGAGGGCCAGCTACCTGCCCAGGGTCACCCAGCAGGGAGTGCCAGAGCAGGTGCTCCCCCTCCCCCGGGGCCTCTTCCTGCCAGCGCCACCCTCTTCCTCCCTCCCCGCCCCCAGCCAGGTGCTGTCAGCTCCCTCTCCGTGTCTCCTCCCAACATGGGCTGGGCTCCCCTTCTGGAAAACACCCTGGGGCCTGCAGGCTGGCAGCAGTGAGGTGACTCAGGGCCAGGTGGAGAAGCTGGGGGAGCCGGGAGGAGGCGGGGTGCCGGGAGGCCTCTGTGGGTCAGGAAAACAACACCACCGAGGAAGTCTTGGCGTGGGCTCAAGAATGCAGGAAGTGAACGCTCCTCTCCCGCGACAGACAGGCCCAAAGCCCCCCACGGCGGGGGCTCGGCCCACCTGCCGCCCGCCTGTCCGCCTTGCGGCCTTCTCCCCGTCCCTCCTGGCTGTCCCTCATCACCCCCATCACCGGTCTGCCCGCGCCAGGCCCAGAGTCTGCGGTGAGGCACACCCTCGCCTCCCTGTTGGGATGTGGGAGGACAGAGGAACACGCGGGTCATGGCTCACGGGAGCAGCCCCTCCCACCAGTGGACAGGGCTGGGGGCTGCGACTAGAAGCCAGCGCAGGGGATGCTGGGGCAGCATGGCAGAGCAAGGGGCACCGCCTGCTGGGAACCGCCCCAGGCCTAGGCGGTGTCCGGTCTGGGAGTGAGGGGGCTGGGGGGCTTATACACCTGCCATAGCGCGGCCCGGGAGCCAACTTGCTGGCATTTGATCGGATTGGAAGCCTTGGGGAAGACCTGCATGGGGACGGTGGGAGCCCAGGGGCAGTGGGCGGTCCTCTACAGTGTGCCCTGCACCCACGGAGCTCCACCACTGCTGACACAGCCCTACCCGCCCACCCCCACCCCCATGAGCCCCTAGCATTGGCTGCAAGCAGCAGAGCTGCCCCCATATCACAGATGAACAAGTTGAGGCCTTGGCCAGGAAGCTGCTTCAGTGACAAAAGGCAAACAGGGGAGGTCACGGGGCAGGCGTTGGGGGCAGGGAGCTGAGCCACACCTCCTGGGACTCCCACGTCCCTCAGAGGAGAGCCCGGGATGAAGTCAGCCTCCACTCCCGATCCAGCTCCCCGCAAGTGCACTCCCCAGGAGCAGCGGGGGATAGCTCAAGTGCTTGGGTCCCTGCCGCTCACATGGGAGACCCGGATGGAGTCCCAAGCTCCTGGCTTCAGGAACTTGTGTGGATTTGGGGAGTGCCCCAGCAGTTGGAAGATCTGTCTGTCTTCTCTCTGTCTCTCTGTGTCACTCTGCCCTTCAGTTAAATAAAAGTAGACAAACAAATTGACACCTTGGTCTCTCAAGCCAAGCGAATCTGCTCTGCTGTTAGCCCAGGCCGTGGGTTCAAATCCTCACCTGCCTTCTCTTGGCTGCAGGACTAAGCCTTTAGAGCCCTTCAGCCTCAATGGTCTCATCTGCAAAGTGGGGACAGGCCCTCCCCGACCCTGCAGAGCTGATGTGAAAACACAGCCAGAGCGCGAGAGCCGAGGTGCCCCGGGCCTGGTCCCCAAGTCCCTGTGCGTCCTCCTGCCCTCGCGTCCCTCGGGGACTTCGGGACACTTCACCTGTCAACGCGGCCAATGCTGACAGCAGGGCAGAACGCACGCCAGGGCTGCGTGTGCACAGGGCAGGCCCATGGAGGATCCCCAGCAGTCGGCAGCCGTCTGCCTCTGTGGGCTCTGCACCTGTGGATTCCAACAAGCACGAATCCAAGATACTTCGATCAGCAAACGGCATCGACTCCAAACGTGCACACACGGTGTCTTCATTATCCCCCAAGCAATAGAACAGAGCCACTGTTTTTAAGATTGTTTCTGTTTTATTTGAAAGGCAGAGAGAGAGAGAGAGAGAGGAAGAGAGCTCTTCCATCCGCTGGTTCACTCCCCAAATGGCCACAACAGCTGGAGCTGAGCCAATCTGAAGTTAGGAGCTTCTTCCAGGTCTCCCATGTGGGTGCAGGAGCCCAAGGACTTGGGCCATCTTCCATTGCTTTCCCAGGCTGTAGCAGAGAGCTGGATCAGAAGAGGAGCAGCCAGGACTCGAACTGGCGCCCATATGGGATGCCGACGCTGCAGCGGAGGATTCATTACTGCGCCACAGCGCCGACCCCTGAAGCTGTATTTTTAAATAGTAGCTCCAATGTAGCAGTATTGAGATACAATAATTCCTGCGCTCGCGCCCTGGTGGGGCACACTACAACTGCTCTTCGTGTAGCCACAGATCAGGACTTCCAAGCATCCCAGGGCCAAGTTTCACGCACCGCCGTCACCCCAAAAAGTCGAGGACCCCTGCCCCTCCCCCTGCCGCCCTCTGAGCCCCGTGCGTCCATCCCCGGTCTCTGCGGATCGGCACATGCGCTGACTCAGCCACGTGCGGCGTCTTGGGCGGCATGAGGTTTCCCGGGATTCACAGAGCTTGTCGCCGGCAGGCGTGGCGCGGTGCTGACCCAGGGCCTGTTCCGTCGCCTGCTCCTGCACGGCCTGATGACCTGTCATGCGCCCTGCCTGGGGTGGACACCGATGCCCGGAACGCTCCGCGGCCAGCTCCAAGCACAGGCGTGTTTTCGTTTCTCTGGGGAAGGTGCTGGGAGCCTGGGGAATGACTCGGTGTTGAATCACCTGGGGACCTGCCAGGTGGCTCCGCCCTTTCTGCTTCCTGTTTGCACACGCACACACACACACACCCTACCTTGCATTTTCCAAGGTTCCGTTGCCCAAGCCAGCAGTTCAGTCATCTGGTTTGAATCTCACCCCACAGCTTCTGGGACCGGCAGGCACCACAGTCACCCCATCTCACAGACAGGAAAACTGAGGCTCCCAAACCCCCTGCCCGGCTCCCTCAGCTGCTGGCCCAGGATTGCCACAATCAGCTGCCCGAGCTGATTCACCGTGCACCATGCAGGCCAGATGAAACACGCAGACCACCGTCAGCAAGGAAGGGACCCTGGCCACCCCCCACAGGTGATCCGGGCAGCAGGGACACTTGCCCCGGGGCTCAGCCGGCCACCAGGGAGTGTCCTCGGGGGCTGTAACTGGAGAGGCTGGGTCTTGGGGCTCCTTGCACACAAGCAGGAAAGGTACAAAGGGCCCTTTGTCGGGCGCGCGCATTGTCTGGCCTCACAGCCGGCTTTGCAGAGGGCCAGGCTGTGTCTGCCCAGCAGCTGGGCTGGCTCAGGTTCTCCGGGGGCCCCGGGCTAGGCCTGAGGCTGCCTGTGGGGGAGGGGGGTGTTGGCCAATGTTGGGGGGGGTGCTTCATAGACATCTAACCCGGGGAAATCAGCCCCTGGGGTTTTTAAGCTGCTCTCTGGTCCTTGGTTATAAAGTCACCGCATGGGCTTAAAAACGTGAAGTGGTCCCAAGGGTGTGTGAGCTGCTCCTCCCGCGCAGAGCCCAGCAGCCAGGGCTCTGCCTCTTGGGTGTCTTCCCCGAAACCTGGCTCCCCCCTTGATTATGAAAATGTACGTGCGGGGGCCGACGCTTGTGGCACAGTTGTTCACCCGCCACCTGTGACACCCGGCATCCCGTATCACGGTCCCAGCTGCTCCGCTTCGGATCCAGCTCCCAGCTAATGCGCCTGGGAAGGCAGCCCAGGACAGCCAAGTGCTCCGGTCTCTGCCACCCATGTGGGAGACCTGGATGGAGTTCCAGGAACCTGACTTCAGCCTGACTCAGTCAAGGCTGTTACAGCCACTGGGGGAGTGAACCAACAGATGGAAGATCTCTCTCTCCCTCTCTCTCTCTCTCTCTCTCTCATTCTTTCTTTCAAATAAATAAATCCTTTAAAAAGAGAGAGGAGAGAAGTCCAGTGTTTCCCAACATTAGAGATGGAGATGATCAGCCCGGAATGGATGCTTTACCTCATGCCCCTGTAGTGAATTAACACACTGTGCTCCATGGGCATGCACACTTGCCACGTTTCAATTAAAAACCGAGATAGAAGAATCGCTTTTTAAAAATGCTCACGCCTTTCCCCGTCTGCACGGGCCACGCCATTGCAAAGCGCGCTCCCGAAAAGGCAGCAAGCGACGGGTTCTGGAGGTGGGCATTCGACCTAGTGATGAACACACTCGTGTTCCGTGTTCCGTGTCAGAGGAACCCCTGGCCCCAGCACCCTGCTGCTGCCCCGCCCTGGGAGCCAGCAGGTGATGGCCCAAGGACCTGGGTCCCTGCCTCCCTGGTGGGAGACCTGGATTGGGTTCCTGGCTCCTGGCTTTGGCCTGACCCAGCCCCCCTGGGGGAAGCAGCAGTTGGAAGGTCTGTCTGTCTCTTTCTCTACCTCTGCTGTTTCTCTTCCGGCTTCCCTGCTTCGGGTGCCCCCTGAATGCCTCCCCCCAGATGCGCAGCTGCGAGCTGGGCCCCGTGGAGGATTTTCCCCCACACGGGCAGGGTGGGGGCCGCTGCACTGTCAGGAGACTACGGGCTCTGAGGCTGAGCGATGTTGCCCGGAACGCTTACAGACATAACGGAATTGCTCAAACACAATCAATTAGGCGCCGTATTAACATATTTCTCATTGTAATCCAGCCGCGAAGAGGAGATCCTAGAGACTGTTTATGGCTGTGGTGAGCTAATATTTGTTAAGGTGATTAATATGTTTTCCAAAGGCCTGCGACGGGCACGGCAGGCATTGTTCATCTGCACCAGCGGCAGCCTGAGGGTGAGGGCTTGGGGGGCCTCCATCCTCACCACCCCTTCTCCTGATCTGGCCCCTTCACAGACACCCCCACCCCACAGCCACAAATCCCCCAACTCCTCCTCCTCCTTACTTCCCTCCCCCGCCAAACTCCCCACAAGCAGCTTTAACCTCCCGTCTTCCTGTGCTCACCTTCTAGCCCCAGCTATTTTAAACATCATTATAGAATTTTCTAGAATTTTCTAGAACAGCATCATCCAAAAGAACCTTCGAGAAGTGTGGTGAACGCCCTGGCGCTCACACTCCATCGCTCCTCTGTCCAACACACTCAGGTCGAGCTCAGAGTGGCCACACCCCCATCCCTTTTATGATGGTGGACCGCTGCAATTGTTCGGTCTTGTTATCAATGCTTGTAGCTAAGCTGACGTCATGGACTGACCCTATCGTAGGTGCAGGGGCACAGGGGAACTCACAGGAGATGCCAGAGTCCACCCATCCCCTGGGGGGCTCGGCACATCTCCCCTCCAGATGAGGGGACCTCTGCACGGCCCAGGCAAAGCTGGCCGCACCTGCTGCCCCGGCCTGCTACCCCGGGAGTACCTGTCACTCACTGACACACTGCTGTGTCCCCCTGGGGGCAGACGAGCACTCCCAGACAGCTCCAGCCGTCAGCTTAGGTGGCACAGGCCAGGGGACGCTCCAACATGGCTGTGCCAATCCACGCCCCCCCAGCAGGCAGGGCTCAGGGTCACCAAGTGTCCTCATGGTTTACAACTGCAATCCCGTGGTGGCATCACTTGGGCTTTCTCAGGTTCTACTTCCTGTTTACGACTGAGGTCCATCGGTCTCCAGGAGCGTCCATCGTGGGAGTTTTCTCTATTGCAAACTGGCCACATTCATTGTCTATTTGTCTGTGGGGTGGTGGGGATTCTTATTGGTTTGCAAGAGCTCTTTACATATTATACATTCAATCCTTTCTCAATTATACATGTCCAGATATCTTTTTGTAGTCTTTCTCTTATGACTTATTTATAATGATTTATTTATAATGACTTTGGTTGATAACATAACCATTATAATACATTTTTTCTTCATGATTTATTTGTGCTGTGATTAAGAAATCTTCTACCCCAGGGTTGTAAAGACACCCTATACCTCCACCCAGAATGTTCAAAAGTTTCTATTAAATAATAAAGCTCAAATGTGTTTGTGTGAATGTCTGAGGTATGAGTTTGGGATCCACTATAACATTGTTTACATTACTTGCTTATGCTGCATGACGAAGTACCCCAAGTTTGGCTGGTGAAAGCAATGTACCCAGCTCCCTGGTCATGCACACCGGGGGTCGCTCGTGGCCCCTGCTCCTGGCTCCTTTGTCACTGTGACGTGCGTCCGTTCGTGCTCTGTCACCAAATACCTGAGGCCGGCTAACTCTGGGACCTTGCAGCTCAAAGTCCTTGACCGGCCTCCCCCTCCCCCACCACCTTGGCCGTGCCCCTCCTGGCCAGTGGCAATGCAGGAGGACGATCCCTGCGAGACCCCAGAAGCCAGAGAGAGACTCCGGAGAATCACCCTGAGCCCTTGGGGGGGCACGGCCCCACCCCCACCCTAAGGGCCGCCCACCACCAGGCCCCCTCCCAACACAGAGGCCCACGCTCCTGGAAAACACGGACACTTAAGCCAGGGCAGTGCTCCTGCGGGGGTCACCCGGTGCCTGCCGTGGTGCCCAATTCCCTGGGGTCTTTCAGCCAGCACCCCCCAACCCGCCAGGCCCCTCCCCTCTGGACCCACACTCTCCAGATGGAGCCCCTGCCCCCACAGCTCTCCTCTGCATGAAGAGGCCTCTGCCTGGGGGGGCCTCACCTTAGGGCTGCGGGGGCTCTGGCTCCATCCCAGGCTGGGGCCCCCACGGCTCTCCTGGGAGCTCCTGTCACCTCCAAGGCAGGGCCTGATCGCACCCCCCTCCTAACTACCCCTCCCCCAACCACCACTGCCTCCTCTCCACCCTCCAGGCTTCCCCCCTGCCCAAGATCCCGCCCCTCCCCCTCCCGCACTCCCGGGGACTTGGGGGGGGGGGGTCTCCAGCAGCCACCCACGCCCACCCTGCCCTCCCCAGGGCGGTCAGAGCGACAGTTTTAAAAACACAAATCAGGGCCGCACGGTCGCTCTGGCCCTCGGCTTCCCACCGCTTCGGGAATAGGATCCACATGGCTCGGCCAGCCCTGTCTCCACCCGCCCCGCCCCGGACCCCGCGGATTATCTGATCATTTCCCTGAGTGGGAGACCCAAGTGCTCTGGAGGGGGAGAGGTGCCAAGCCCACGTCTGAGTGCAGGGCCCGCAGCCGCGGGGTCCGGAGGCGGCGGCGTGGACTTTCGCGCTCTCGGTGGCCAGAGCGCGTGGTGAACAAGCTCTCCATTCCCGAGGCGGCGCGGGGCAGCTCCCGACAGCGGGGTCTGCTGACACAGGGGGCTGTGCGCCCCTGCCTCCTGCGCCCCGAGCTGGCCGGGCCGGGCCTGTTCTACCTGCCGGCCATCGCCGCTCCCCTCGCAGAGGCGCCCTGGCATCAGCTTTTCCACCGGAGAGGGTGGGGAGGACACAGCAGAGACCGCGGCCCCCAGCGAGCGAGCGGGGAGGGACCCGTGCCCCGTGCCCAGGCCGGCCCGCAGCCAGACGCCACCCAAGGAAGGCGGCCCAGGGAGGTCGGGAGGCATTTCGCCTGGTTTGCTGCTGGCCGGGGATCGCTGGGGGGAGGGGAGCGGCTGCACTCAGGGGCTCCCTGCACAGCCTGCTGGGCCTCAGTTTCCCCGTCTGCCCGAGAGCACAGGCAGCGATGAGAGGCAGATGGAGGCAGAACCCTGGATGTGTTGCTGCTGCTGTAACCTGAGGCGCAGAGGGCCGGGGGCTGAGAGCGGCTTCAGCCCCAAATGCCCCCCACAGTCGAGGATGGACGCCCGCGTGGGCGGCAGGAGCCGGGATTTGAACTCAGCCACTCCGCCAGGTAGGGACGCGGGCGGCTCAGCTGCTGGGCCCGAGAGCCGCCCAGCGGGTGGAGGTCAGGGGCCAGGACGACACAGTGTCCACATGAAACAAAGGAGCCGGTGGCCGTGCGGTGCAGCTGCCGTGAGGCCGCGAGGCGCGTTCTCAGCACTTCAGAGGGAGCAGGGATCCTCACCCCCCACACGTACACATGTACACAATGTGTATATACACCACACATGTACATCTATGCACACGCGTGTATACATGTGCACATATATACACATGGGCACATTCATGCACATAAACACGCATGTACACATATATGCAGGCACACACCTATATACATACGCACATACAGGTACACAGGTGCACATGCAAACACATGCGTGCACACACCTACACATGTGCACGTGATACACGCTGCACACACACACAATGTGTGTACTCGTATATGCACGCACACACACATGTACATTGCATACAGATGTATGTTCAGACTTGCACACACATACACATGTGTGCGCGCACACCTACACGTGTGTGCACGTGCACCTGCACACGCATGCACACTCATGCATGTACATACACACAGGCACGCCAGCACACTCACTTGCACACACCTACACAGGCATGCGCCTGCACATGTGATACATGTGTGCACGCGCACCTGCATATCCACGCACACACATGTACATACTCATATGCGTGCACACATATGTACATGTGCACATACATGTAGATGCAGACTTGCACACATACACAGATGTGTGCGCACACCTACACACCTACGCACGTGTACCTGCACACACATGTACACATGACACACGCATGCATATACATATACACAAGCATGCAAGTGCACACACATGCATGTACACGCACACAGTGACTCACGTAAAAGCGCCAGGCAACCTGCCAGCGTGGAGGTGCAGGTGCACAGGTGCCGGTGGCCTACGAGGTTCTGCCACAAGTGCATGGGGAACGGGACAACGATTCAAGGGCATTTGACTGCGGGCGGCTCGAGACCCGTGCCTAGTTCTAGGTACCGGGCTCTCTCCACAAAGTCTGTAGCAAAGTCTGTTCCTTTGCGTCCGTTTTCCATCCGTGTTTGAAGGACGCCCACGTAAGATGAGGCCCTTGGGGAGGCGAGGAGAGCTACCCAGGAGTCGCTCTCCTGTTGTCCCAAAGGCCTGCCAGTCTCCCAGATATATCCAGACAAAACGTCGCAAGCGGAGGATCCGAGAGCACAACTCGGGTGCCCCAGGTCACACAGTGGATGGAGAGCCGGGGCAGAGCAGTACCCAGGGATCCCAGCGGCCAGGTTCTCTCCCCGCCCACCCAAAGAGCCGGAGGACAGACGCTGAGCAAGGTCACCTGGCTGAGCGGCCGAGCGAGGCTGAGAGCGGGAACAGCGCAAGCAGCTGTAGCGGAGGCAGCAACCAGTGCCCGGGTCACTCGCGTAGCAACAGTGGAGCAATGACGATGACAGCTGCTCCACTTTTAAAGATGTATTTATATATTTATTTGAAAGGTAGAGTGACGAGAGAGAGAGAGAGAGAGAGAGAGAGAGAGAGAGAGGTCTTCCATCTGCTGGTTCACTCCTTAGATGGCTGCAACAGCCAGAGTTGGGCCAAACTGGGACCCAGCACCAGGAGCCCCACCTGCTCGCCCACTTGAGCGGCAGGGACCCCAAGTCCTTGGCTCTCCCTGGCCGCCCCCAGGCGCATTGTCAGGGAGCTGGCACTGGGAGCAGGCAGCAGCCAGGACTCCAGGCAGGCACTGGGATGCGGGATGTGAGGCTGATCGCACGGTGCCTCCCGGCCGCCTCCTTAGAGACACACGATGGAGTTTTAATTTCTTTTCAGAATAGAAGAAAAAAAACCCACAAATATCCCACAGCCCAGAGCACCAAGCAGTCAGTACAAGTCTGTTACCGGGGAAAGGGCCTGGGCAGACAAAGCTCCGGGAGCCCACAGGCCTGGGGGCCCGGACCCCACATATGGCAGCCGGCACAGGCTGCACACATAGCAGGTGCTCCCGGAACTCCTGGAACTGAAGGAAGGAATCCGAGGAGGCCTCGGCGTGTCCCAGAGAGGGCCGGCTCTGCCCAGACCCGGGTTCCAATCCCACAATTCTTCCTCCTGGTTCTTAGCTTGGGCAGAGCCCCCTGCCCTCCCCAGCACCGCTCCCCACTGGTGCAGTGAGAATCACCATGTTCATGGCCTTGGTTGCCTGCACCTGTTTCCCGGGCTCCAGAGAGAGACATACACATGGCTCTGTCCCGTCCCGCATGGTAGGCGGACCCCTGGACGGCGGTCATCGCCCTGCACTGCTGGCCCACGCCCACCATCTCACCATCCCCGTGGCCAGACGGCGGTCATCGCCCTGCACTGCTGGCCCACGCCCACCATCTCACCATCCCCGTGGCCAGCGCCCTGTGATCCCCGTGCAGGGGAGAGGCTGAGGCTCTCACAGGGAAGGAGCCCTGCGCAGGCGCTCAGCTGGGAGGCGGCTGCTGCCCTGCTCACAGGCCACGGGTGGCAGCCGTGGCTGAGGCTGTGAGCTCTGGCGCCGGCGTGGGAAGCTCCGTGGTCCTTCCTGGGACCCGGCTCGTGGCCCACTGCTTGTGCCGCCGGCACCCACTACGAGCACAGGTTCGAGTCCCGGCTGCTCCACTTCTGACCCAGCTCCCTGCTGAAGCACCGGGAAGGTGGCAGAGCATGGTCGGAGCTCGGCCAGGCCGAAGCCAGGAACCCCCTGGATGGCAGGGCCCCCAGCGCTTGGGCCGTCCTCGCCTGCGTCCCCACGCGCTGGATTGGAAGCAGAGCAGCTGGGACCGGCACTGGTGCTCCGATCCCGGATGGCGACGCCATAGGCGGCCACTTAACCCAATGCACCACAGCGCCCGCCCCATTGCTGCTGCTTCTTTTTTTATTTATAGATTTTTCTGGGGCAGGATGGATTCTGCTCCAAGTGCAGGGAGCTGCTACTGAAGATGCGTGGGCAAGGCCCGCGGGTCCCCAGGACTGCAGCCTGCAAGGCGGGGCCGGGGCTGTTCCCGCGGATGATAGACGTGAAGGGAAGATTCCAGAAAAAAAACAGCGGCCTGGGGAGCAGACAGGAGCGGCCCAGGGGAGATTTTCTGGTAGTCTGTTATGTACGACCGGCCACTCAAGTCTCGCTCGCGGCACTGCGCCCCGCGCCGCGGGCTCGGCAGTCACGGCGCCCGCCCGCTCCCCAGCGCCGCGTGGAAGCGGAAGCTGCGAGGCCTCTGAAGGCTGGCGCAGTCACTTTCACAGCCTTCTATTGGCTGAAAGGAGTCACATGACAGAACCCAACAAAAATAGACCCCACCTACTTGGGGGCGGAGCAACGCATGCGCGCTTGCCCGGGGGAGTGGTGGGAAAGATGGCGGCCAGTGTTGGTGGGCAAGGGGTATAGAGAGGGCTGTGGCGGGTGGGACAGGGACCTGCTGGCGCAACTCTCAGGGAGAGGGCTGAGCCCCTGGGTGGTGGGCTGTGCTATTAGCCGGGAGGGGGAAGGCTGAAGGAGGAGAGGCTGATAGCAGGCAAGGGAACTGGGAGTTGTGTGGGACTGTCTCGGGCTGAGCACTGGATAGAAGCTGCAGCAGTGAGCGTGAGTGTTGAGGGTGAGGAGCCCGGCGGAGGGCTCAGAGGGGAGGGCTTCCAGCCCTGGTGCGGACGCCGGAAGCATTGCGCCGCTTCCTCTTGCTCACCACAGACCCAAAGGGCAGGCTGGGAAAGACGTGGGAGCGGCGACTGGTGGCCCCGGGGCCAGCCGTCGCTCGGTCGGCACCCCCACAGGCCCGCTGCCAGTGTCTGCAGTCACAGAGTCGGGATCGGGGCCTCAGAGGGCAGTGACGGCCCCTCAGACGCACCCAAGCCGCTCCCTAGCCAGCCCTGCACCCCCCCACCCTCCCCTGGGGGCACCAAGGGTCTGGGCCCAAGACCTGGCAGACCAGGGCTCAGCATGGGCCGAGTCCAGCCCAGCGCCTGCTTCGGGACGTAAAGTTTTATTGGCACACAGTCCCGCTCGGGGGGGTTACATCTCGGCTGTGACACTCTCCGGGGCAGAACTGCTCATCCTGCCTGCCCGTGATGGAGATGGGGACAGGGAACCCAGGGCGGGCCCCTTGCCTGAGCCGCGCAGTGTGGGACCCTTGGCCCCGACGCTGGACGGGTGCAAGGTCTCATCAAGTCCAAGAGGGGCAGAGCCAGGCATTCGGGCTGCTTTGGCTGCTTTAAAATCTTGCATTTGTTGACTTTATCTGAAAGACAGAGACAGAGAGATCTTCCATCCGCACGGTCACTCCCCAGATGCCCTGAAGAGCCCGGGCTGGGCCAGGCTGAAGCCGGGAGCTTCACCCGGGCCTCCGCTACCTGAGCCGTCGTCCCCTGCCGCTGCCTCCCTCCCGGGCTGTGTATCAGCTCCTGGGACTCAGACCCAGGCCCAGCAGCCAGGCGTGTGGCTGTCCTCAGTGGCATTTTAACGGCTGCACCAGCCGCCCAGGCCCGCCATGACGTTTGGCCGGGCCCCTCGCCCTGGCACGGGCATGGCCTGCCCGCCCGCCCACCATCAGTGGGACTCTCCCGGCAGGAAAGAAAAGTCCTTCAAACCCTGCAGAAGTTCAGAAGACTTAAAAAAAAAAAAAAAAAAAAAAAGCCTCCTCCTCCCTCCCCTTCCCAAACCAAGGCTTCTCAAGCCACACACAGACAGAACCAAGCTCCATTTGTTTCCCGAAGGCCCAGGGGCAGGGCTCCGAACAGGAGGCGGAGGCAGGGTCAGAGGGCACATTCCCATTGCTAAGCTGCATTGACAGGCGCCTGGGCCCCCCTTGGCCCTGCCCGGAGACCTGGGGGAGCTGGGGGCTACAAGGCTGCCTGACTCCCGAACACTCCCCCTGCGGAGGTGAATGGGCCCCTGCTGGGCGCCCACCTCCTGCAGATTCCCCCCACCCCCAAAAAGGAATTCCCGGGGCTGGGGTCTCCGGAGAGGCACCCAGAGGACCGGAAGGTGGAGCCCGGTGCCTCCATTATTTATTTATTTGGGGGATTGCTTTCCCTGCCCCCGAGAGTTTTGCCCCGAAATTGGAAACCGGGAAGGGGAGGGGTGAATAATGGACAAAGCTGGGAATTTCCCTTGGTTCTCTGCAAGAAAGGAGCAGACAGGGCCTGGGGGGTGGGGATGCCGCTGGCTTGGGCCCTGGAAGGCTGGGTGGGTGACCTTAGACAGCTGTCCATCCTACCTGAGTCCTGGTTTCCTGGGGCAGAGATTGGCCCCCTAAGGGGTCCCCTGGGGCGGGGAGAAGTATGTGGGTTCGGCTGGCACAGAGACCATGTCCTAAACCTGTGGGGTCACCATGAGGTGGCGGTGGGCAAAGGGGTCCGTGGGATGTACCCCTGTGGGGGACAGGGAGGGGCCCTTCCTGGAAGGACGGGTGCCGCAGTGACCCCGGCTCCAACCCAAACTTTCTTCATGAGCATGAGATCGAAATCCCCTTGGGGGAGGGGACTGAGGCCCAGGGGACTCGGAGGGGGTGGGCCTTCCTGCTGTCACTCAACTTCCCTGGGGCACTGGGGACAAGGCCTCCCCAAGTCATTTCCTTCTGGGGGGGAAGAAAGTGCGTGCAGACCCTGGGAGGGGAGGCCGCAGGGGTGACTCCGTGTAACTGCTGTGGGAGACCTGGGTGGAGTTCCTGGCTCCTGTCTGGGCCCCTGCCCAGCCCTGGGTCATCGCAGACCCTGGGGGAGTGACCAGGGGATGGGCGGTGTCTGTGTCAGTATTTGACATAACTCATTAAGCAAAGCTGACTCGGGAGGCTGCACAGGGGGCGGGGGTCCCTGGAGACGGGGATGGCCGCAGAAGCTGAGAGTGAGGCCTGCAGGTGCGCCAGGACTAAAGGGCAGGCACCCCCCTCTCCTATCCCCCACCCCAGCCTGGGAATTTGAAAGACACCTGCAGGTGTCTGTGCCTTTGGCTGCTTCCTGCCTGGGGTCACTCCATTGTCCTCTAACCCCCAGGCAGGCTGCCCAGGGGGCAGTGAGGGGCGTGTCCTTCCCCAAATGCTAACCCCGGGGGACCCAGGTTCTCAGAGGGCTGTCGGTCTCAGAGAGGCCACGCCCACCTCAGCTGCAGCATCTATGGTCTCCTTGCGCCAGCCTCAGGGGTAGCTCATAAATCCCAGCCCCGGGATCCTTACTGGGTGTTTCCCTGTTTCTCACACAGGCCTGGTACCTGGCTCTCACTCACACCGGCGGTCCTAGGGATTAGACGGGGAGGCCACGCCCCCAGCTGCCCCTTGGGGTTGGGGTCCTTAAACTCCCGCAAGTCTGTGATCCCGGTCAACCCCTCTGCCTGCGGAAGGCGCCTCCCTCCAGGAATCTGTGTTTCCCCGGGCCCTGGGCGGCTCCCTCTGCAAATCCAGGAGGCAGGGCTGCTTCCTAGGCCTCTGTTGGGGGTGGGAGGAGTCAGGGGTCCCCCTATGGGAGACAAGTGAGAGATCCTGTGGCTACAAAGTCGATGCCGGATGCCCCCTGCAGAGCCACCCTCCCTGCCTGCCCTGCCCAGGGTGATTCCGCCCTGCAGAGCGCCAAAAGGGAATGTTGGCCTGGGCCAACTGGAAAGGAGCCCCGCCCCTGCGGATGCAAATGAGAGGCAGAGCCCCGCCCCTGGCTCATCCTCTTTGTCTGCAAGATGCTTACCCCCAGGAGAGCTCCCTGCCCCACAGGCCGCCTGGGCTTCTCCTAGCCCCGGGACTGAGGTCAGAGAGGGCCCGGACACAGCCGGAGAGGGCACTGGGGACACACAGGGGCAACTGCGGGCAGCACCAGTGGGGGCCAGGCTGTGCGGGAGCAAACCCAGGCCCCATGGTGAATGGCGCCATTGCCCCGGCAAGCAGCTCCACCTCACTTGTCAAAGGGAGATGCTAGCTAATCAATTCCTAATGAAGGCACTGCCTGTTACTGCCGCCGCTCTTCCTCTTCCTCCTCCTCCTCCCCGCTTCCTCTACTTTCCCCTCTCTTTCTCCTTCTCCTCCCAGGCCCTGCGGCCGACCAGCCCTGTGGGCCCCACTCATGTCCTTTGCCTACCAGGCCTGGGGCAGCTCCACGTGTCCAGAATTCCTGCCTCCACACGCGAGGCACAGCCTGCAACGGGGCTAGAAACTGGGGGTGCACAAACACCCCCTGCAGACCCCCTCTTCTCCCTCCCAGGCCTCAGATCTCCCAGCTGGCCTGGGACCCAGGGTGGGCCCGGCCCGCGCTGAGAAGCACGAGGTGCGGGCTCTGCACTGGGCCTCAGCAGGGACCCAGCCTGTGCAGCTCTGGGGAAAGCCGAGGGACGGCTTCCCCCGCCTGCAGTGTCCCAAGGCCAAGGTCAGAGCCGCGTGGTGTGAAGGGTTAACTCCCCATGGGCTGGGCAAAGGGGCCCCTGCACTGACCCCGGCTTCCCCCAGGCCCAGCACTGGAGGGGTGAGCCCCGTGTTTGCCTTGGCGGCTGGGCCAGACGGTGGGAGGGACCGGCACTCAGCAGGGCCTGGAAAAGTCGGCTCATCCTGCAGCTGGGCCAGGCCGGCCTCGCCTGAGTCCCCGCTCCGCCACCCGCCGCCCATTACCTAAGCCCCACACAGGACATGAGCACACAGGCTGGGGTGAGGGGCAGTGGGCACCCCAGACAGCGCAGCCATTCACTGCGACGGCCCCCAGCCGGGCCCGGATACAGCCCCGAGTGGGGCCTGCAGCCCGGCCATCTGGCCCTCACCCTATGCGGTGTCAGGCCCAGGTGGACGTGACCAGTGCCCCCCGCTGAGAGGTCACGGGCAGGAGGAGACGGCGGTAGGAGGCCTGGGGTGATTCAGCAACCGGGGGCCAGTGGCTGCCTCCCGTGAGCCCAGGGACAGGGGACCAGGCGGCCGGATCCCCCTCAGGGACTCACCTAGGCAAGGGGACGGCTCGCGGGAGGCCCAGAAGAGAAGCGACTTTTGCCTGGACTACCAGAGGGCAGAGGACAAGCAGCCGAGTCTTCAAAGATGGGGAGGGCACTCCAGGGTGGGAGGGCCCGAGAGCCAGGCTTGGCGCTGGGAGGCAGTGAGTGCATGGGTGGTGCAGGGGTGGAGCGGGGAGGGATGGGGGAGTGGTGGTCCTGGCCCTGACAGCCACAGCTGTGTTCTGAGCTGCAGACTCCACCCCTGACCACCCCCGGGGCATCTCTGCGAGCCACTTTGTCTGGGGCCTCTGCTTCCTGATCTGTAAAATGGGTGCACTCAACGGGTTGCAGAGGTAAACAGGCCTGACTTCAGCAGGGCCTGGCTTTTTACAATGCCGAGGCCCAGTCCTGCTGCTCTGAGCCGCTCCGCCTGCCTCTCTGGCCTTGGTTTGCGCATCTCTGAAATGGGAACCCAGGAGGCCCCTTTGCCCAGAGACGGGGTCACATGACCAGGATCGCAGGGTGGGAGTCTGGGCTGAGAGCAGCCTGGGTTCAAGTCCTCGCTGCAACCCGGTCTGCCTCCTGGCGCCACACCCGCCTTGCAGGGCTGCAGGACCCCACCCCGAGCCCCCTCTCAAAGTTTCTGGCCGTAATGTCGCACTTGCGAACTGCTCCAGCGCACACAAAAGGCGTGAGAGGAGAGGAAGCTGGAGGACGCCCCAGGGCCCCAGGCCGGCACCCGCAGCCCCGGCTGCTGACCACCCCGGACCACCTGCAGCCAGTCTGCTCTCGGGCCCCACCCTCCAGCCCAGAGACCTCCAGGAAGAAATCTGGGCTCTCCTTTTCCCTTTATCTCCCTTGGCTGCCCTGCTCTGGTGTGGCTGCGTGGGGCCAGCCCCTCTCCCCCCACAGACCCTTCTCTGGAGCCTGGGCGTTCCTGCTCCCGTCCAGGGTAACCTCAGCTTCTTGGGGCTGCACCCGCTCTCTGGGAGAAGACTGATGGCAGACAAGGATGGTGAGCGCACAGAGATCAGAGCTGGAGGCAGTAGGGAGTGGTGGGGACTGGGGCACACTAGAGCTTGCAGGCCCTGCCTGGAGGAGGCGGCTGACCCTGAGTCCCCACGCCTTGTTTATTTGAGAGAAGCTGGAAAATCAGGGGTTTTTTTAGTCTTTATTTTCACTTCACTTGAAAAGCAGGAGAGGGGGCTGGCCCTGTGCTGTGGCGGGTCAAGCCTTCACCTACGACACCAGCACCCCACATGGGCGCAGCTTCAAGTCCCGACTGCTCCACTTCCAATCCAGCTCCCTGCTAATGCACCTGGGAAAGCAGCGGAGGATGGGCCACGTGCTTGGGCCCTGCACCCACATGGGAGACCCAGATGGAGCTCCTGGCTCCAGGCTTCAGCCTGGCCCAGCTCTGGCCATTGCAGCCATCTGGGGAGTGAACCAGCAGATGGAAGACCTCTCCACCTCTCTTACTCTCTCTCTCTGTAACTCTCCCTTTCACATAAATAAAATAAATCTCAGAAAAGCAGGAGAGAGACCCAAAGAGAGAGACAGCAATGTCCCACCTGCTGGGCCCCTCCTTGGATGCCTGCCCCGGGCCAGGAGCCTGGGTCTCCGTGCAGGCCTCCCATGCGCGGCAGACACGCAGGCACAGGGGCACACAGGCAGCAGCTGGGCGGGCAGCAGAAGCAGGGTTTGAACCAGGCGCTCCTACCAGGGCAGTGTCCTCACGCGGAACCAAGCTCTCTCCCAGGGATGTTTGCTTTTAGCTAAGAGGCTTTGATGGCCTCCTCCAGGCCCACACTGTGGATACCCTGATCAATCCTCCTGGGCAACCAGGCCCTCTTAATCCCCTCTGGGAATCCCAGCGCTCATTCGCATATTAAAGGCTCTGAAAAGGCCTGCAGGAAAGAGCCCCATTAACTCTGGGAACCCTGGGAAGGCATCAGAGCTGCAGGGAACCTGCCTTGTGACCCAGCACCCAGGAGGGCTGCGACCCCTGCCACGAGCCCCACCCCCAAGGCTCACTGGCCCCCTGGCCTGCATCTGAGCCCTCTTCTATCCAGCGGCCCAAGGGAGAATCACACAGCATCCACGCACACTGCGAGGCCCCATCAGGGAGAAAGCAGGAGCTCCTGGGGCGCCCCAATGGCCTGGGTGCTGTCCCAGCTCCTTCGGGAGCACACGTGGTCAGCACACATCTGCTGGGCAGTGGTGTGACCAGGGCACAGCCCCGGTCCGGCTCCAGCCAACATGGGCCTCACAGGGGAGCGAGAAGTACAATGGGGTGGGGAGAACAGAGTAAGATCTCCTACGGGACGCAGCAGGAGCACGGCTGGGCTGGGGGCGTGGCTTGTGGGGGGTGGGGATGGGCTAGGAAGGTCTCTAGGGAGGGAGCCTCCCAGGCCGGGTGCTGGGTGCAGCCCGTGAGACGCTGCATCCCTCCTACCAGAGGGCCTGGGTTCAAGTTCCGGCTCAGGTTTCATTTCCAGCTTCCTGCCGATGAGCACCCTGGGAGACAGCAGGGGTGGCTCAGGTCCCCTGCTCCCCACGTGAGAGACCTGGACAGAGTCCCAGGCTCCTGGCTTTGGTCTGGCCTGGTCCTGACTATTGCAGACATTTGAGGAGTGAGCCGGTAGATGGGAGCGTTCTCTCTCTCTCTCTCTCTCTCTCTCTCTCTCTCCTCGAAAAAACTTCCCAGGTGGAAGGCACCGCATGGGCTAAGGTCCTGAGGCAGGGAAGAGCAGAGGTTACAAATGACACTCGGATGCGATTGGATACCTGGGAGGGGCACAGCTGGAGCGAGGCCGTGCAGACGGCGTGCCTGGGTCAGCCATGGCTGCCTAATAACCCCAAGCTGGGTGAGGATTGACCCCAAATCTCAGTGCCAGGAAAGAGCTATGGTCAGCTAGGGCTGAGGTCACCTGCTGGATGAGGTTTTGCACGGCTGTCTCCCCATCCCCCCGGGAGCAGAGGGCTAGCCTCGGCACGGCCTCCTTGTAGGGAAGATGGACGTGTGAGAGGCAGCCTTATCTCTGTCTCAACCGAGTCACACAGCCACCTTCGGGGTCAGGGCCTGGAGAGGGGGCGGTGGGCCGGGGGTGGTGACCGTGGAGTTAGGGGCAGACCAAGCCAGAAGCGGCCGAAAGGACCAAGGGCAAGGAAGAAGGCTAGGAGCCCCCCACATTTCTCCTGGAGCCGTGTGGGAGGCAGGGTCTGGAAGGCTGGACCAGCAGGCGTGGGGGGCTGGCCCCTGCCCCCTGTGCCCCCAGCCCGAGCCACAGCTCCCTACTCGGCCTCCATCCACCAAGTGCAGCATGACCCAGCCAGGCCGCCATGATATACGACCCCCCCAGCTCCCCGGCCGGCGGCTGCGGGCGTGATGAGTTGTCACCATCCATCACCCTCCTGACGGGCACCCAGCGCCAGAATTCGGCAGCTGCCCTTCACTGGGACACTTAATTATAAAGGCCTGAAGTCTCCCCTCCCCTCCCTGGGAAATAAAGGCTTTGTTTACCAAAGCCAAGTTGGGAGGCTCCCAGGGGAGGCCCATAGATCAGAGGGGGCTTGGCAGAGGCCGGGCAAATCCCAGGGCCTTCTGGGGAGCCGGCCCTGCACTGCCCCCCACTCCAGCTGCCGGCCCCGCTCTCCCAGGCGTCCTGGGAGCAGGCATGGCCACTGCTCTGTGTCATTGTCCCACAGGTGTTTGAATTTGCTGGGAAAAGGCTGCGGGTCTGCAGGGGCTTTAGGGTGGCTCTCTGAGCCTGGAGACAGCTGCAGGAGGTCACTGGCCCCACCCCCCCACCCCACCCCCCACCCCACCCCCTGCATCGGGCCACAGCCCCTGGGGAAGCGGCTCCTGGAGGACTGCGGCAGTGAGCAGAGACCCGGATGAAGCTCCTGGCTCCTGACTTCAGATCGGCCCAGTGTGACAGGCTGGGGAGTGAACCAGCACAGGGAAGATCTTTCTTGGGCCACCTTCCGCTGCCCTCCCAGGCACACCAGCAAGGAGCTGGATCAGAAGTGGAACAGCTGGGACTCAGACCGGCAACTCCAGAGCTGGGTGCCAGTATTGCAGGTGGCAGCTTAAGCTCGCTGCATCACCACGCCAGACTCCCTATCCCTAACCGAATGCATCAGAGACTTCTGGGTCTCCCACCGGGTGCAGGGGCCCAAGCACTTGCACCATCCTCCACTGCTTTCCCAGGCACATTAGCAGGGAGCTGGATCGGAAGAGGAGCAGCCAGGACTCGAACCGGCACCCATATGGGATGCTGGCGCGCTATGGGCGGGGGCTTTAACCTCCTGTGCCACAGCGCCTGTCCCTTCATCTCCTTCAGCGCCCAGCTCAGGACACGGCTGCCTTTGTGAAATCTTCAAGTCCCTCCGGGAGAACGGGATCGGCTGTCTTGCAAGCAGCTTTGTCTTGTGTGTGCCAAGCCCGTCCTTCGCTTCCACCCGTTGACCAGACACCGTGCCAGCTCCTCACCACACCACACGACAACCAGACAGCAAGTTCTCTGCAGGCGGAGGTGGGTCCGAGTCCCCGCTGCAGCCCCAGCGTCTAGCACGGAGCAAGCACTCAGTGAGTGAAGTCCATTACACAAGCCCGGCAATGGACTTGGCACGAGACCTGCAGGATAGCAGCCCTGGAGAAACAGGGGCTCGTCTGCGGGTCTCCCAGGAGGGCGCCCACCTCCCCCGAGGTGCCCCAGGAAGCAGGGCCTGCACCCCCTGGAGAGCCCCCAGCTCCAGAGCCTCTGAAATTAGACCTGCCCCAGCTGTGGCCGAGAGCAGAGGGACATTGTGTTCCCTGATGCCAACAGGTGCCCAGCAGTCGTTCACGGACCAAAATAAATCGGTGGCAGCCTGGGCCGAAAAGCAGCCGAAGCGGACGGCTCTCGGGGCAGACTGTGGCCATCTGTGCTCGAGGGGAGACAGAGGGCACCCGGCCCTCGATGCCCACAGGCAGGAGATGGAGGGGATTGGTGCGAAGTGAAAGCAGAGCTGGTGCCAAGCCCATGCCCGGAACCTGGCTTGAGTTATGCCGCGGGCTGTGCTCTGTGGGCTGGGGCGACTGTGCCATCCTCTTAAGTCCAGGTTGCAAATGAAATGACAGCGGATTTTGGGTTTTTTTAAAAAAAGATTTATTTATTTGAAAGGCAGAGGAGAGAGAGAGAGAGAGAGAGAGAGAGGTCTTCCATCTGCTGGTTCACAACCAGATGGCCGCAACAGCCAGGGCTGGGCCAGGCCAAAGCCAGGAGCCAGGAGCTTCATCCGGGTCTCCCACATGAGGGCAGGTACCCAAGCACTTGGGCCGTCTGCTGCTGCCTTCCCAGGTGCAAGGGCGGGAAGCTGGATGGGAAGTGGCGCTCTGATAAAGGGTGCCATGCACCGCAAAGCTGGTGTTTTGGGATGTTGCCCCAAGTCCCTGGCTTTGCTTCTTGCTGGCTGCCCAAGGCTTATTTCAGGGGGCCCAGACACCCCACCCCATTTTTGGGAGGATCTCCAGCCTCCCACACCAACTCCCTACGTAGCCTTAGTCTGCGTCATGTGACCTGCCCCAAGCACACTGATTGGACGGAGCGATGGGCATCCGCCCTAGCGCGCCCACTCATTGGCTGCCCAGTGACTCCGGGTCAGCCAGGAACAGTGAGCTGAACCAATTCGCTTTCCCTGGAGGACCGTGCAGTGAGCGAGTGACCCAGGGAGAGGATGGAGCCCCGGCAGCTCCCAGCACCACGGTCACGCACAGACGCCAGCCGAGGTCACGGAGGAGCCGGGCACACTGTACTCTGGCCTCAACTCAGCCCTGCAGACTTCACCCCACTCCACAGATGAAAACCGAGGACGGCAGAGGCCACCGAGCCACTCGGAGACCAAGGAAGGTGAGGTCCCGGGTCCCCAGCTCTTCCCCGCCAGTGTGTGAACAGATGTGTGGGAAGTGATGATCAGGGGATTTGGCGCAAGCGTGAATGAGATGAAGACAGTCCCTGGGGCACCCAGGAAGGCTTCCTGGAGAAGAGGCCTCTGGCTGGGGACTCCTTGGGAGGTTGCCAGAGGAGTCCCCCTCCAGGGTACTCCCAGGGGTGTTTGCTGATTGGCTCTTCGAGGGCACACACACACCTCGCCTGTGGCCGGGGCAGACACGCGACACCCCGACCCCCTCCCGCGAGAAGGCAGGGTTCCAGTCCCAGGGAGGAGGGACTGATTCGTGAGCAAACAGGAAACAACTCTGAGTGTTCAAGGCTCCCTGGGCAGCCCCGTTCTTTTTCCACACTTCATGGAAACGCGATGCGCGAGCAGGGAGCTGCGTCATCCCCCGGCTATTTCCTGCAGAGGCCTGGACCCCGCGCACTTATCTCCTCGCTGGCCAAAGCCAAAACCGCCAGGGGCCGGGCAGGAGGCGCGCGGAGTTATGCAAGCAGGCCGGGCTGCAGTGGCCCTCCCGGGCTCCAGTCCCGACCCACATGCTGGCTGCTCCCCAGCTGCGGGCTGCAGAGGGGATGGAGTTCAGACCTGGGGATCAGAGCCCTGCGTGAGCGAGGCTGACAGGCCAGCGGCCTGTGCAGCCAGGGAGGAGCTCCTCCCCTCCCCTCCTCTTCCCCCCTCCCCCTCTCTTTCCTCCCTCCCCTCCCCCCTCCACCCCCCTCCTCCCCTTACCCCTTCCCCTCCCTCCTCTCCCCCTCCCATGCTTGTGTCTTGGAGTCTCTGTGGCTCCCACAGGCCAGACTCTTAGAACCTGCCTTTGTGTCCCCCCAGGGTCCCTCATTGCCACACCTTCGCCTCTCTCTCTCTCTCTCTCTCTCTCTCGCTCTCTCGCTCTCGCTCTCCCCAGTCGCCCTGAGTTGAATCTTTTTCTCTCTCTGAGACCAGCAGGACAGAGCTGGCAGGAAAACTCCGGCTCTCCGAAAGCTGAGCTAAAAGAGGAGCGCGTGTTCTGTCACCTCTCGTGGTCCCCTCATCAGGAAGGTCCGCCCAAGCAAGGCGGGGCTGGGGACTGAGGCGCTCAGGCCTGGGTGAGGATGCGCAGGGAGACCGCAGCACTGCCCGCTTTTCGGATTTCTATTTGCTTATTTGAAAGGCAAAGTTTGGGCGCAGCAGGAGAAGCCACTGCCTGTGACAATGGCGTCGTCTATGAGCCCTGGTTCGAGTCCCGGCTGCTGCATTTCCAATCCAGCTTCCTGCTAACACGCCTACAAAGGCAGCAGAGGATGGGCCAAGCACTTGGGCCCCTGCACCTGTGGGAGACCCCCAGATGGGGTTCCTGGCTCCTGGCTTCAGCAGGAGCCATTTGGGGAGTGAACCAGTGGATGGAAGATCTCTCTTTCTCTCTGTCACTCTGCTTTTCAAATAAATAAATTGATTGAAAAAAAAAAAAAACAGAAAGGCAAAGTGACAGAGAGAGAAAGAGAATCTTCCATCCACTGGTTTGCTCCCCAAATGGCTGCAACAACAGGGACTGGGCCAGGCTGAAGCCAGGAGCCTGGAACTCCATCTGGGTCTCCCACATGGGTGTAGGGGCCCAAATACTTGGGTCGTCTTCTGCCGCTTTCCCAGGTGCATTAGCGGGGAGCTGGATCGGAAGTGGGGCAGGCGGGACTCGAACCAGCGGCCGCACGGGATGCCGGTGTCAGAGGTGGAGGCTTTAACCCACTGCGCCACAGCCCTGGCCCCTACAGCATGGTTCACATTGTGATTGTCACAATGAAGAAAGCAGATAGGAGGCAAGGATTCCCTAGGAGGGACAGCTTAGACCACCCCAGGTCCGCGCTGTGGAATATTCTGGAAGTATGAGAGGGCCAGATGTGGATCCCAGGGCTGGGAAGACGTCGGGTGACAAACAAAGCCACCGAGCGCCTGCGAGCATCGGACGAGGATGCAGGCAATGGCAAAGCCGCCCTGAGCCTCAGCAGCTCGGCAAACGCCTTGGCCTTGGCTCCTCGCTCACCGCGCGCCCGAGGCCGCTCCGCTCACTCTGCTGGCCCCGCGTCCACTGCCCCAGTAGGGTCTAGGGGCCCCGCTCAGACAGGCGGGGAGGCCGCGCAAAAACAGCCAATGGGGGTCTGCACACGCGGGGCCAGGAGGGCTGGGGGGGGGGGGGAACGACCGTGCGTCCCAGGGGCTGTGCGAGGAAGGCTCTGGAAGGCTCTGGAAGGCTCCACCAAGCCCTTGGAAGTACTGAGCCCTGGGGAAGGAGACAGGCTGGGCTGGGAGGGCCAGCGGGGGATGGTGCCTGCTCTGGTCCACTGCTTGAATTTCTCTGAGAGGCTGTGTGGATTAAAAATAAATAAACAGGGGCCGGTCCGTGGCGCAGTAGGTTAATCCTCCGCCTGTGGTGCCAGCATCCCATATGGGTGCCAGTTCTAGTCCTGGCTGCCCCTCTTCCGATCCAGCTCTCTGCTGTGGCCTGGGAAAGCAGTAGAAGATGGTCCAAGTCCTTGGGCCCCTGCACCCACGTGGGAGATCAGGAAGAAGCTCCTGGCTTCGGATCATCGCAGCTCCGGCCGTTGCAGCCATTTGGGGAGTGAACCAGAGGATGGAAGATCTCTCTCTCCCTCTCTGTCTCTCCTCTCTCCGCCTCTCTAACTCTGCCTTTCAAATAAATTATTATTAAAAAAAATTAAATAAAAGAGTGAAAGTGGGCAGATTGCCTCTTGCAGCCGTCACCCGCTTGACCTCTTCCTCCTCCCGTTCCTCCAGAACTCTCTGCTGTCCGTCTGGAGGCCTTGGGACCCCGGTGAGGCCCCTGGGGGACCTGGGCAGGGCAGGGCTGGACAGGACGACCCGGTGTCCAGGCGTGGGCTGAGTCCCCGAAGGCGGCCCTGCAAAAGGCTCTTCCATCAAGGGGTGGGCGCGGTCCGGGATGCTGCGCCCCTGTCCTCCCGGTCCCCAGCGGCAGCGGGAGGTCCTCCGGGAAGGAGCGCGCTAAAGGCAGTTCAAGCCGCGGCGCACGCCGGGGGCAGCCGGCGCGGCGTCCCAGCCAGCCTAGTGGACCAGTGGATTTGCTGCACGCCGGGTCCTGCGTTACATAAATCCACGCATCCCAAGGCAAGTGGAAGGCTCACCCCCACTTCGCCACTCGGGTCCTTGTTCCCCTTTGGAAACACCTGCTGGGCCCTGATTGGCTCGCCCATCCTCCCAGCCATAGTGATTGGGTGCAGGAGCTGCCTGTCATCCCATCAGAGCCAATGAAATAGACGGACACATTCAGGGCGCTGTCTGCGCTCCCCGGAGTGGGAAAGGTGAGGAAACTCGCGGCGCCATCTTGCCGCCCGGCTTCCCCGCCGCGTGCACCTGTGACGGAAGCTGGAAGGGCCACAGCGCTCTGGCGCTCGCCCCTTTGAGCACCTGGGTCAATCCGTGCCTGAAGCTGATCCCAGTGACTTCAGCCGAGGCGTTACTCGTCTCCCCTCTCACATTTTGTTCTGCTTAACCCGCTTGGAGGCTGGGTTTCCCAACAGGCCGCAAACTCAGTCTAGTCTCTGATTTCTGCCCGCTAAGGTGTGGGGGACGGGAGCTTTATGTGTCTCCTGCTCTCGGTCCTTTCATGCCGCCCAGGGATCCTGGGCTGTGGGCTGCGGCCTGTGGCCTGAGCCTCGCATTGCCAATGGCAGTGCCAGGGCTGGCGCCCGAGAGAGGCTCCGCCCCTTTTCCACTGTGCTGTGTGCGCGTGCTGATGACGTCACCCACGGCCGCCTCCTGGGGCTTTTCCCGTGGGAGGAACCAGGGCTGGGCAGGTGGCCCGTGGCAGCCTCGGCGTGCTCCACCACGTGGCGTCCCCAGGAAGCGGCCCTGACCGGGCTGGCGTTGGGGCCCAGCTCTGAAACTGAGCGCGTGCTTCTGGCCGCGCCTCCCTCACCCGCGTCCCTGCTCTGAGCGCAGACAGCAGCAATGGCTCCGGCTCTCCAGCGTCCCTGCCCTCGCCGCCACGTGACCACACAGTGCCCGCCCACGTGGGCTCGACCACGTGACACGCTGCGGCCAATGAGATGGCAGACAACCGGATGCGGCTCTGTGGCGCTGCTCGCTCCTCTGTGATTGGTCTGGGCGAGGATGATTGACAGCTGAGGCCCTCCCGCCCTCCCCGCCGAGGTCATCCCGGATCCACCCAGAGCAGGGCCATCCCTGGACAAGGAAGCCAGCCCAGGCAGTGGGCAGAACCGCCACTCCCGGTCTAGCGCACCGCCTGGAAGAGCCCAGGAGATGCCCACGTGCCCCTGTGCTACGGGCTCCCTCCACAAACGCCCACATCAACGCCCTATCCCTGTCCCAGCGCGCCGGCCGCTTGCGTCCGGTGCAGCCGCAGAGCCAGCGTGGACGTCTTCGGAACGCAGCTCTGGCGAGCTGAGCCGCCAGCATCCCCACTGCTGGCCCCGGGGCCGCGGCCCGGCGGGTCTGACAGCTGGGACGGCTGCCGCGTGGCTGTCGGGGTGGCGCGCACACAGGGCGGACAGGCTGGACACAGCGGCCATCCGCGTCCCAGGAGGGCCGGCCAGGGATGCCGGGAGATTTCAAGCTTAGGAACGGTTTGGTTCTGGAACTTTCCGTGTGCCCGTTCTGGGCTACCGTGCACGGTGAGATTCTGAAACCGCGGATGAGTGCGGGGTGGGGTCGGTGACAAACCCACGCCAGGCGCACGGGGGGCGCAGCAGGTGTCCTCGCTCGACCCTCCCTGCCCCGGAACCCACGCCTGGAACGTTCCGCCTGCCGCCTGTCCCCACGCGGGAGCCGGAGTCTGGTGGCAGCGGGGACGCCTCCCCATCTCCCTCCCTCACTCCTGGCTTTGACCGGTGCCAGTGCAGGCTGGGCGGGGCCGGGGCGCTGGCTCTGAGCATCCGCTGGCCTCTCGGCTTGTCCGGCTTGTCCGTAGAAACCGCCCCTTCCCCGGGGGCTCCCCCAGCATTCAGCCCCCTCCCTGGTCTTTGACTTTGAAAATAAGGCTCATGGGGTCGGGGGTGGGCGTTGCGTGCAGCGGTAAAGACGCCACCTGGGGCGCCCACGGCCCATGGCAGAGTGCTGGGTTCGAGTTCTGCCTCTGCTTCCGCTCCTGCTCCCTGCGGCTGTGCACCCTGGAGAGGCGGCAGTGAGGGCTCACGGGCTTGGGTCCCTGCCACCACCTGGGAGACCTGGGTGGAGTCCTGGGCTCCTGGATGCGGCTTGGCCCACCCCTGGCTGTCACAGGCATTTGGGGAGTAAGCCAGGTATCTCTCTGTTTCTCAAATTCAATGAAAATACTAGTACTAACACTAGTACTAATACTAATACTACTAGTAATGTTTTCTTGCCTTTGCCTCTCTGGTCCTTCTGCCTTCTTTACAAAGTTTTCCAAAACCACTCAAGAAGAGGACCAGGCTGGGGAGGGGGAGGCGTGGGAGCCGGGCCGGGCAGGCACGGTGGGGCCCGTGGGAGCTGGGAGCCGGGTCGGGCAGGCACGGTGGGGCCCGTGGGAGCTGGGAGCCGGGCCGGGCAGGCACGGTGGGGCCCGTGGGAGCTGGGAGCCGGGCCGGGCAGGCACGGTGGGGCCCGTGGGAGCCGGGCCGGGCAGGCACGGTGGGGCCCGTGGGAGCTGGGAGCCAGGCCGGGCAGGCCAGACTCTTCCGGGCTTGCCTTTCCGCAGGGATCAGCTTCCCACAGCTCCACCTAAAGAAAACAAAGCGGAACGCGGGGCAGGTGGCCACACCTGGAGAGGTGGGCAGCCGTGCCTGGGGAGCCGCAGTCATCTGAGAGCCGGGGACTCAGTGTGGGGAGCAGCTGGAGACCTGGGAGCGGGGCTGGCTCTGTGGACACGGGACGTTTGTGGATGTACGTGGCCTCGGGCCTCGTGGATGCCCTGTGGTGGCTGACCTCAAGTGTTTAGGACATTTGTGAACTAGGAGTCCCGTTTCCACCCCACACTTGGCCAGGCCAGTTATGTAACCTGCCTGCCACACCCAGGGATGTAGTCACAGCCTTCGCCACGTGCCTGTGGGTCTGGCACGTTCCCTGTCAAGGCCTCAGTGTTCCTAGCTACAGAATGGGCGAGTCCCATGGGCTCCCTGTGATGGCTTTGTGAATCCCCCCTCAAACTTCTTGAAACTACTCAACAATCTCCAGCATTGTCACCCAGTGTCACCATGCGCACCCTGGGCTGCAGCCCCCCCCCCCCCCCGGGGAAGTTGATAGAGAGGCACCCTGGGGTCCACCGGGACCTTCTGAATCAGCTACTCAGAGTATGACTCAGCAGTCTGTGGCGTAACAGGTGCCCCGGGGGATTCTGAGGTTCACTGCGGGTTCGCGGGCTCCGCTACATCCTGGGGTCCTGGCCTGGGACGCGGGGAACCGAGGGCTCCTTTTGGATCTGGTGCTCTCTAGCGAGTGGCCTCTCTGCTCCGGGTCTCTGGTTCCTCATCTGTGAAATGGGCAGGTCACAGCTTACACCCACCCCACTCTGTGCTCTGAAGGCGACACGCTGGCCGTCAACGCCATTGTTTTGAAAACACCTTTCTTTTTAAAAAAACAAGATTTATTCATTATTTGAAAGAGTTCCAGAGAGAGAGAGAGAGAGATCTTCATCCGCTGGTTCACTTCCCAAGTGGCCGCAATGGCCAAGACTGAGCCAGGCAGGAGCCAGCAGCTTCTTCAGAGTCTCCCACATGGATGCAGGGGCCCAAGGACTTGGGCCATCCTCCACTGTTTTCCCAGGCCACAGCAGAGAGCTGGATCAGAAGTGGAGCAGCCGGGTCCTGAACCAGTGCCCATATGGGATGCCGGCACTGCAGGCGGCGGCTTCACCCTTGAAAGAATATTGATGACTAAGGGGTGAATGGGTGTGGTCGGGGGTAGTCAGGTGGGCTGCCTGTCCCCTCTGTGGTTCCCGTGCAGACTGGAGGCTTCTCTGACCCCTAGAAAGGGTTATTTGGGGCGGGGGAGGGGAGGACTGGTGAGCGGCTGAAGCGTGGTGGAGAGACCGCTGGCATTCTCCAGCCTCTGTTATTTCTTTAAGAGAGAGCAGCCAGACTTACGTTGTAACTTCTCTGACCCTTGGTTTCCTCCTCTGTGAAATGGGGAGAGGGTCACCCAGCTCAGAGTGAAACAACGTGTGGAAAGGGCTTGGCCAGGGCACTGGGCATCCATCAGAGCTTCTTGTGACCAATACTAAAAGCGCCGGGGGTCGGGGAGAGTTGCAGGGCCAGGCCAGTGACAGCCAGAGGGCCTCCCAGTGAGGTGAGAATATGAGAGTCTGAAGGCGGAGGCGCCCTGATGCTGAGAACCCCGGGGGGCTGCCCCCACCCAGGACCCCTGCGAAGCTCCAGGTTGCCGGGGGTGGCTCAGAAGGCGCATGGACTGCAGACCAGCACTGTGGGTCTCTGGCACCAGGGACCCAGTGCCTCTGTCGTGGACCCCCCCACCCTGAGGAGGGGCCCCACAGCCCTGGAGACACCAAAGAGCCTGGTGCCCCTACCACGGGGGGACCTGGGGGCTGGGCCAAGGCAGGTCAGCGGGTGGCCGCGGGAGCAGCTGGAGACAGACACGGGAGGAGGAGGCAGGAAGCCGGGCCTTGGTAGCCAGGGGCAGGGCTGCAGGAGAGCAGGGGCCTCACGGAGGCAGCCAGGCGGGGGAGGGGGCTAGGGAGGCTGGGGAAGGGGCTTCCCTCGCCCCATGTGGTTTGAGTTCAGGGCTGGCTCCAGCCCTGTTTGCTTTGGGAAGGCCTCCAGTTAACTCCTTCCTGCCAGGCAGGCTGGCCTGGAGCTGGCTGGGGAGCCAGGGGGCCTGGGAGCCTTGAAGGTGCTGGCCAGGCCGGGAGGCCTCACTGTCCTCCTACCTGGTCCTCTAGGCTGCGTGGCTGCAATGGAAGCACAGACCTCCCTGGGGCTGAGGGCTTTGGAGGCCTGGGCAGAGCCGGTGCCCTGGGCACCTGGGGGCAGGGGGTGTCCACTCGGCCCAGGCCCTCTCGCCTCCCCCAGTGTTCACACCTGCTGGGCGCTCTCCCTGCATGGGGGTGTGCAAACTCTCTGCCATCTTTCATCAGGACCCAGCCAGGCAGCCCCTGCCCTCCAGGAGGGGGAAACTGAGGCTCAGAGACGGGCCTGCTCTGCACTGCCACCCGTGCAGGAGAACTGGACAGAATTCCTGGCTCCTGGCTTTAAGTAGGTGAAGTAAACACATATTTTAAAAAAAGAAAGAGAGAAAGAGAAAGAGAGAGAGAGAAAGAGAGAGAGGAAGGAAGGGAGGGAGGAAGGAAGAAAGGAAGGAAGAAAAAGAAAGAAACCCTTAGGAGCCAGCGCTGGGGCATGGTGGGTAAAGTCACCTCCTGCAGTACCAGCATCCCATATGGGCCTGGTTCAAGTCCCAGCTATGTCATTTCCAATCCAGCTCTCTGCTATGGCCTGGGAAAGCAGTAGAAGGTGGCCCAAGTTCTTGGGCCTCTGCATCTGTGTGGGAGACCTGGAAGAAGCTTCTGGCTCCTGGCTTCGATCAGCGCAGCTCCTGCTGTTGTGTCCAATTGGGGAGTGAACCAGCGGGTGGAAGACCTCTCTCTCTCTCCCTCTCCTCTCTCTCTCTCTCTCTCTCTCTCTCTCTGCCTCTCTGTAACTGTGCCTTTCAAATAAATAAATCTTTTTTAAGGAAAAGAAAGAATGAGAGTATGCTTGGTGAAAGAAGGGAGACAGAAGAGTTCACACTGAATGATTCCTTCTACACAGAAAAGTCCAAGGCTGGTGTCTTAGCCTTGCTCGAACCATCCCAGGCAATCGACTTTATGAACTCCAATACCCCCATTTGACAGATGGCAAAACTGAGACCCAGAGAAGCAACCAGACTTGCGCAAGGTCTCAGGGTTAAGAGTCGGAGGCCAAGTGGCAGAGACAGAGAGCAGATACGTGGGTGCCGGGGGCTGCAGTGTGTGTTGGGGGGTGGGGGGTCCACATTGATGGAGAACAGTTTCTTTAGGCCACAATCAAAAATGTTCTCAACTCAGCGGTCCCACACTCTGCCCGGGTGCATGATACGGTGGGCGAGTTACGTCTCCATAAAGCTGTCGCCAGAAAGTAACTGGGACTGCATAACCAGGAACCTGCAATCCGGGAGAGCCCCCAAGGGCTTTCTTTCACATCCCTAGAGATAACGGGAACACTGGAGGGGGGCGGGGTGCAGGGCCAGTGGAAGAAGATTCTGCCATCCCCCTGTCCACTCCCACGAGATCAGCCTGCTGCCCCTCCACCAGGAGGGAGCCGGCGAGGCGCCCGTGCCTCCACCCCTCACCCCAGCCTCATTCGAGCTGTGTCAGTGTCAGGATTCCGTCCTTTTTCATGGCTGACTAGTGCTCCGTCCACACCCATCGCCCAGGCTTCCCCTGTGCCCCCACCGCTGATCCCAGATCCTGGCTGCTGTGCACGGAACCTGGAGGCAGGGCGGGGGACAGAAAGCAGGGTCATGGGGGGGTCCCTGGGAGGTGTGCGCAGGTGCACAGGCAGCCTTGGGCAGGATGGATGTAAGGATAACTGAACAAGGCCTTGGACGTTCTTGGTACGGGGAGCCGGGGAGCTTTGAGCCGAGAGAAGCCATCCCGGCAGTCTCCACGCTCTGCCCGGTAAGTACATGCCGATGGCTGTGAGCAGCCAGGTTTGCAAAGTTTTTAAAGAAAGTGAATCTGGCAGAAGGAAGAAACGTGGAGGCACAGGGCAGAATCCTGGGAGCCCAGCCCGTGTCCCCAGCCTGGCTCCACTCCCGGGTCTCCGGATGAGCGCCCCTCCCCCAGCGCCTGGCTGTGCCCCGCCTGGACCCCATCGTGGGGGTGGGGAGGTCAGGCCCCTGGCCGTCTGAGGCCTCTGATGTGGCTTGGCCAGGCCCTGCCACGCCCCACTGCAGCCGGCAGAGGTTTCAGTGGCTCGTTTTGCAGGGCCGTGGATGATGCTGGAAATATCCAGGCAGAGAAAAGCACCCCCACCCCTGCCTTTAGGGGGACCCTAGATCCTGGACTGCCTGGCAAAGCGCCCACTTCCAGCACAGCCGAGGAGGTACCACGCTCGCCGGGCAAGTACCGGAAGGCCAGCCATGCCACGGGGGCTTCCGCCCAGGGCCCACTCCCCACTATCCTCTCCTGGCTCCAGCTGTGGCCTCGGGCTCCCCCAGATCGGATGGGGCCAAGGCCACGCTGCCTCTGCCTGCTCCCACCCGCCCCACAGCCCTGCACTCCCAGGCCCTCCCTTTCTTGTCCAGGCACTGGGTGGGCAGCAGGCGCATCTGAGGGCTCCAGGGCCTCTGCATCGCAAGGCAGAGCCAGTGTGGCTCAACAGGCCCTCCCCACCTAAGAGCTCTCCCCGCACCTCCCCTCCGCCCGCCCTTCCCGCAAGCAAGCAACGGCGGCCCCCAGTGCCCCAGGACAGGAACCCCTCATTCTCCAGGAACTGCGGCCCCCCCCCCCCCCGCCCCGCGTTTGCAGGAGGAACACTTCCTTCTGCAGCACCGAGTCTGATAACTTGCAAACCACTCTTTGCCTGACGCCTCTGCATCTCAGTTTCTGCATCTTTGAAATGGGTGCAATAGCAGTACCTGCCTTCTGGGGCTCGGGCTAGGCAGCTCGGATCTAGGAAACACTTAGTGCATGGCGGGCTCTGCTCTACGTACTGAGGTTGCAACAGGGAGAAAAACAGACAAATTGGACGCCCGCCCTCCTGGAGCTGGTGCTGTAGTGGGGAAGGGGTGGCAAGCGTGCACAGGACAGTGAGTGGGCACCAGGAGACTGTAAAGGGGGCGGATGCCCCGTCCCCCAATCGGGACGCTGCTCACGGGGTGTGTTCAGTCTGGCAGAGGTGCCAAGCTACCCTGAAGTTGTTGGCGTTTTTCTAAACTCCCTTTACACCCCAGTATAAGCTTGTGGAAAATATGGTAGAAATTAAGTAGTAGGTGTTGGAAAAGAAAACAGAGGGGTGGGCATGTGGTGCAGTGCGTGAAGCTGCCACTTGGGGCACCAGCGTCCCACAGCCGGCTGCTCTGCCTCGGATCCAGCTCCCTGCTGATGTGCCAGGGAGGCGGCAGGTGGTGGCTCAAGTACTTGGGCCCCTGCACCCACGTGGGAGACCCCGTGGCTCCTGGCTTTGGTCTGGCTCAGCCCTGGCTGTTAAGGGCATTGAGGGAGTGAGCCAGCGGATGGAAGATCCGTGTGCGTCTATGTGTTGCTCTACCTTTCAAGTAGATGAGAATAAATAAATGACCATTTTTTTAAAAGCAGAGAGCAGAGGTGAGAGACGGTGAGTGCCAGGTGGGCCGAGCGATTCTGGCTGTGAGCAGGCAGGTCCAGATGAGACTCCGAATAAGGTGGCATTGGCGTGGGGGCAAAGCAGGTGGGAAGCTCCCTATTGGCACCTGAGGGTGGGGCCAGCAGCACAAGGCTGTGGGGGAAGCTGTGGGCTCACTGGGTTCCTGGGTTCTCTGTTCACCCCTTGCTCCAGTAGCAGTGCAAGGCAGCAGAGAGAAATGCCCTCTTTTATAAAGAGGCCACTGAGATGGAGACAGTGGCGCCCACAGCAGCCGATTGGCGGAGCGGGGACCTGGGTGTGGGTCTCGCCACACTCAGGGTGTAACCGAGAGAGAATGCCCCCCATCTTCCCCCCAGCTCAGGTGTGTGCCCTGTCGCAGGAGTCTTGGGTAAAACATCCCTCTGTCCCCTGCCCTGCCCCTTCCCTGCTTTGCAGGGTCCTGGGACACACACACACACACACACACACATGGAGGGGGGGAGAGAGAGAGACAGGCTCAGCTCTGGGTCTCATGGAGGCTGTGGCCAATGCTGCCGAAATGGATCAGGTCTCAGTGAGCGACTGCTGGCCAGGCTGGGGTCCGAGGAGGACCTGGGTGGGGCGAGGGGCAGGATGGAGGTGCCAGGGTCGTGGGTGCTGGGGACAGCAATGATGAGAAGCAAAACCTTTCTCCTTAGACGTGGTTGGTTCTCTCCATGGCAGTTGGAACCGGAGGCTTTCAAGCTCCAAGTTCAGAAAGGAAAGAGGGAGACAGCTCAGCTGACACACTCCTCGCCAGTGTTGGCGTCCTGGATGGGCAGGAGAAGGACGTGCACCTGCAGGGGCTTAGCCTTGGCCCTGCACCTGCCAGGCTCCAGAGGCCCCGCGGGCAGGCAGCAGCCCGAGCAGGGCATCCGTGGGGCCCCATTACGTTGCATTCGTGTCTCCACTGTGACTTCCCACCAATGACTGCCATTCTGAGCCTCGATCTCCCCATCCATGAAATGGGCACGATGATAGTTCCTTCCTGACAGGGTGACTAGGAGGGTCAGCGAGGTCACTGGTGCTCAGCCTGGGTGAGTGGTGGTGACAGACATCCAGGAGGTGACCGCTCTAACGGTTGCAGCAACGCTGAGAGGCTGAGCAGTGCCTTCCTTTTCGAGTTGAAGGTCAAAGCCCCAGGGAGATCAAGCAAAGGCCCTGGGTCTCACGGCCGCAGGAGGGGCTACGTGACTGGAGGGGCCCAGTGTCAAATGAACACGTGGAGCCCGTGTTAGAAAAGCATCCAGAACTGGGCAGGCATTTGGGGCCACAGCAAAGACACCACTTGGGAGGCCCGCATCCTGTATCAGAGGGCCTGAGTTCGAGTCCTGGCTTTGCTCTGATTCCAGTTTCCTGCCAATGTGCACCCTGGGAGGCAGCAGGTGATGGCTCAAGTTCTTGGGTCCCTGCCACCCATGTGGGAGACCCAGGTGGAGGTCCAGGCTCCTGGCTTTGGCCTGGCCCAGCCCCAGCTGCTGTAGGCATTTGGGGAGTGAACCAGTGGATGGGAGATGTTTCTCTCTCTCTCCCTCTCTCTCATAAATACAAATGTTTTTTAAATGATCGAGAATTACAAAGGACAACAGCAGGGCATTAGGCCAAGTTCAGGGCCCTCGTGAGCACGGGCCACACGTGACCACACGGGGACCCATGAAGACAGCCCTGCTGCCAAGCCAGATTTCACACCCACATCTCCCTGACCCCTCAACCAGTGCTCAGCCTGCTTCTCAAGACCACCATGCCGAGACCAGGACCCCACCTGCCCGGCAGTGGCTCTGCTGGATCCCAGCATCCCTCAAATCTCCCACTACCTCAAAGAGAAAAAAAAACAGGTGTCCACAGGTTCAGAGGTCACCCAGCGACTGCTGAGGTTCAAACCAAGTCAGGTGGCTCCCCACATCTCCCCCACCTCCTTCTGCAATTGGGTGCTCCCCTGCCCCTGAGTCTGCCGACTCAGGGGTACCAAGACTTCCTGTGTGCAGGCTGCGGTCACTGCCAGGCTCATCCCTCAGGCAGGGCTTTAGGGATGCGCACTTGGAGGTGCTCCCTCCCAAGGCTGAGGTCCCACCAAGCTGGGGCTGGCCCCACGGCAGCACTCTGTCACAGGCATCGAACTCTGCCCAACTCTGTGTGCACACAGAGCACCCAACGGCTTCTCTTCTGGTCCTTTCCAGAAGCCATGTGTGGCTCCTGGGTGGCAGGACAGAGTCAGAGCTGAGAACAGGTTAAAGTCCTCGCACGCAGGCTACGGCCAGGGACAGCCGGCATTGGTAAAGCGCCACCTTAGCAGCTGGCAGCCATACCCACCCGGGAGGCCACTGGGCCCCGGCATCACCACTGGGGCTGGGGCTGTTAGTCCTCTGGACAGGCAGAGGCCCAGAGAGACTGACATCATGTCAGGAGACTCACAGCAAGGTCGGAGTTGGAACCTCCACCCGGACCCCAGGACCCGTCCTTGCTCCATGGAAACTTCCTGAAGGCAGAAACCACATGTGCTTTGCTCACTGTTCTATTCACTATGCCTGCTACAGAGCAAACTCTCAATAAGCACTATTTGGATGGATGCATGCATGGGTGGATGGATGGATGGTTAGATGGATGGATGAGCCATTGCAGCAAACGGCCTCAAGGGAGCACTCCCCATGATTCTTGTCGCTAAAGGTGATGCCCTTGCATGGCTTCCTCCCCGAGTGCCATCAGGACCACTGACTGGCTTCTACTAAGCCAGCTGGTGGGCTGTGCCTGACGACCCGCCTAAGATGACAGTACACACCTTGCTGCACCCTCTCGCTCCCTTGCAGGCATTGGAGAAGTGCAGGCTACCTGTGCTGGGAGACGGTGCTGGCAAGGAAACATGGGTAGCGTCCAGGGCCAAAAGCTCCAGCCAACAGCCAGCAAAAAGCTGAGCCCTCAGCCAACAGCCATCAGGAACTGAGTTCTGTCAACCATCTGGAAGGAGCTGGAAGCAGACCCCTGGATGGGCCCCCTCCCCGCAAGGTGAGCCTCTGATAAGATAGCAGCTCTTGTTGACACTTTGTAACCTTGGGAAACCCCCAAGCAAATGACCCAGCTCCAGGCTCCAGGCCCGGAGAAAGTGTGAGAAAATAAATATACATTGTTTCAAGTCACTAAGCCACAGTCATTCCCTCCCAGGAGAAGGAAGCTAAGACAGCCACAGGAAACATCCAGTGGGCCCTGCTCTGCTCTATCACAAACCCACTCCCACTGCATAGCTTCAGTCAAGGGATACTTTACAGAATTCAAGCAGAGAAAAAAGTAAGAAAAGTACTTGGCGCCAGGGTAAAAAGAACCTGGGAGTTTTTCAAACCTTCCCTGGGATGTGGTTGAACATGAAAATGCACTCCTGCGAGGATTGGCTTGGAAACAGGCCCTCCTGCAATTATTTTAAACAAATGCACACAGGGAGAGCGTTCCTGCAGGAGCTCACCTGAACTCCGCGGGCAGCCTCGCTCTGTGGGAATGCGACCCTGGCTGCTCCCCACTCTGCAACCCGGACCTCTGAAGGCCTCAGCTGACAGTGTAACAGGATTGAGGCTTTGGCCTGCTCCTCCGTGAGGCAGGGGGCAGGTTCCAAACCGCAGCCCACCAGACACCTGCCGGGGGCCCAGCGAGGGCTGATGCCTCCCTGTGCCTGGCCGAACTGTGCTGTTAGCTTTGCATTGCACAGCGCCCTGGGATACCTGACAGGGATCCCAGCGGGAAATCCGACCGTGCACCAGGAAGGCGGGGTGTCCCCTGGAGCAGAGGGCTGCACAGACCGCACTCCCTGGGGTTCGAATCCCAGCACCAAGGTTCTTGCTTGGGTGGCCTTGGGTGAATTACGTACGCTCTCCATGCACCCACTGCTCCTTCACGCGTAAAGGGGGCAAGAATAGGGAGCACCAGTCTCCAGGGGTTACTATGGGGGTTAAACTGAGTTAACACCCAGGACAGAGCCTGGTCTGCGTGCCGGATGGCTGTGTTCCTGCCTCTGTACCCCACGTGGACTTGGACAGGTCGCTCAGCCCTGGCTTCTGAATGTGAACAGGGGGTGGTGACAACTCAGGTCCGTGTCACAGGGAGCTGTGAGCGTCAACTGGGGCGCGGGTTCATGAGCAGCACCATACACACGCAGTCGCTTTGGGAAAGTGTGATGCGCCACGTGGCCGAGTGTGCATTTGCACAGCCCCACGTGGAAGGCAGCTCAGCAGGGGGGAGATGCACAGACCCTCTGACCCAGCTCCTACGCCCCCAAGAACAGACCCAAGAATTCCAGCCAATGTTCCCAGACTGCTTCACAAATGTTGCTGTGGATTCATTCTGAGAGGAGGAGTGTGGTGGGGGCAAGAGGCGCAGAGTCACCACACAGACCCCAGGAGCTGGGTGAAAGCGGGCCAGAGGCGAGCAGCTGGCAGACTCATTTATTTCGGTTGGTGCAGAAGCTTATATAGCCAAGGCAGCCAATCCAGTCAAAGGGTGGTCTACGCCCTAACCAATCACAGCCTGTTGCCAGGCAAGCTCCGTTGCCAGATGGGTTTTGAAGCCATTCCGGAGTAACTGACACTCGCTTGCCAGTGGCCATCTTGGCATGGCCTTCTCATTCCACCACACACAAGTTTGTGGGGGAGCTGAATTAAAAGTTAAGCTTATTTTGATGCAAAAACAAACAAACAAACAAAAAACCCAAGTTATGGGTGTTCGCCGCCGGGTTAGGACACCTGCACCCTGTGCTGGAGCACCTGGGCTCAGTCCCTGACTCCAGCTTCCTGTGGATGGAGATCTGAGAGGCAGCAGGTAGTGGCACACGTGGGAGGCCTGGATGGGGTTCCTGGCTCCTGGCCCCGGCCTGGCCCGGTGCTGGCCATTCTCTGGGGTGGGACACAGCAGACAGGAGCTGTCTGTCTATCCTGTCTCCTCCGTCTGTCTGCCTCTTAAGTAAATAAATGAGAATTAAGAAAATGAGAGGAGAATGCGTGCAGTGTGGGCTGAGTTCAGAAACAAGCACGCCCTATGGCATACAACCTAGGGACCTTCCGGGGGCCGCAAAGCTCAGACCTTGCACTTGGAAGTCAGTTTCACAGCAGGCAAGAGCACCTCGCATTCAGTTTCTCACACTGTGCCTACCCGGCGGCACATTTACTTGTATTTGTATAAACGTCTTGGTCACGGGGCCGGCGTCGAGGCACAGTGGGTTAAGCCACCACCTGCAAGGCCCACATCCACATCCAAGTGCTGGCTGGTGTCCCGGCTGCACCACTTCCGATCCGGCTCCCTGCTAATGCTCACGGGAAAGCCGCAGAAGACGGCCCAAGTACTAGGGCCCCGGCCGCGGCCATTTGAGAAATGAACCAGATGATGGATGATCTGTGTGTGTGTGTGTGTGTCCCTTTCTCTGTGTCACTCTGCCTTTAAAATAAGTAAATAAAATCTTTTAAAAGATATCTATTCAGTAAAAATCCAATGTTTTCAAGAGTGTGCTCTTTGGAGGCGGAACAGCCTGGGCCGAGCGCTGGCTTTGCCCCTTGGCGGCCAAGTGACCTTGGTGGAGTTGCCTGCAGGCCTCGGCGTCCCCGGGGAACTCCCGGGCAGGAGGGTGCTGGGCTCTGCTGCCTTCCCTGGAAGACACCCTCGGGGCACCTCTGGGTGTCCAGCCTCACCGCCGGCCAGGTCCCGGCTTCTCCTGCAGGCCTCACACCATCTGGATTTGGAGCCGAGAAGGGCTGGGGCCCCTGGAGGAGCAGCCACACGGCCCGGCTCGCTCGCTCTGGCCGGCGCGGGCAGGCACAGACCTTGCTGGCAGGAACAGAACATGGAAGTTGTCAGAATCAAAATGCAGTCGCCCGAGTAGGCCCTGACAAGCACAATGCAGAAACAAAGCCAGGAGGTTGTGAGGAAAGGGTTCTTAACACAATCGCCCGACAGAAACCACCCCACACTCACACCCACTCACCCATACACACACTCACACACACTCACCCACTCACACACCCACACTCACCCACATTCACACACTCACACTCACACACTCACGCACACACACTCACACATGCTCAGTCACACACGCAGGCCGGTGCTGTGGCCACCATCCCACAGGGGCACAGGTTTGAATGCCAGTTGCTCTGCTTCCCATCCAGCTCCCTGCTAACCACTGGGAAGGCAGCAGAGGCCGCCCACACAGGAGACCAGAGGAAGCTCCTGGCTGCTGGCTTTGGCCTGGCCCGGCCCCGGCCATTGCAGCCATTTGGAGAGTGAACCAGTGGATGAAAGACCTCTCTCTCTCTCTCTCTCTATCTATCTCTCCCTCTCTCTCTGCCTCTGCCTCTCCCCCTCTGTCTGTCACTCTGCCTTGCAAACAGATAAATAAATCTTTTTTAAAAAACAAGACTTCCTGGCCAGCGCCGTGGCTCAATAGGCTAATCCTCCGCCTACGGTGCCAGCACCCTGGGTTCTAGTCCTGGTCAGGGCACCAGATTCTGTCCCGGTCGCTCCTCTTCCAGGCCAGCTCTCTGCTGTGGCCTGGAAAGGCAGTGGAGGATGGCCCAAGTGCTTGGGCCCTGCACCCGCATGGGAGATCAGGAGAAGCACCTGGCTCCTGGCTTTGGATCAGTGCGGTGCGCAGGCCGCAGCGGCCACTGGGAGATGAACCAACGGCAAAGGAAGACCTTTCTCTCTGTCTCTCTCTCTCACTGTCCACTCTGCCTGTCCAAAAAAATAAATAAATAAAAAATAAAATTTAAAAAAAAACAAAACAAAACAAGACTTGCTCCTGCCTCAGCCTCTGGGAAGGCACCTGTGATGCACACGGCCCGCGGGCTCCCGGAGTAAAAGCTGCCGGCGGCTCTGATAGACGACTGCTCGTGTTTCTCTAATTCCACACCGGCTTGCTTTTCCTTCAGCAGCAAGCCGGAGCGATGCAATCTTGAGTATGCGATGTTCTCAGACAAATCCGCCCCCTTAACCCTCACTCCCAGCCCCGGCTGAGGGCTGAGCCAGGCCTCCTTAACAGCGGAGCCAAGCCCAGGGCCGCCTTTCCGCCGTGACACCCTGGTCGCTCCGAGCGATGTCATTCTGCTCGCTCCGTGGCCACACAAAGCCTCAGAGCCAAGGCAGGCAAACCTGGCTGCTGCTGGTCCGTCTCTCGCCATCCGTGCTCACCTCCACGCCCCCCACTCCCCTCCCGCCCAGGTCAGAGGCTAGCCCGGGCAGCCTCTCGGCCCTTGGAATCAGCCCACGTCTTTCTATCCCCTGCTTCCGGCTCCCTAAACACGCAGTGTGAACAGAAAATAAAATACGTGTGAATAGAACTCGGGGGCTTGTAGGTGCGGGGCTGTGCCTTGTTAAGCGGCGTGGTAAGAGTGTTTGGGGCTCCGATCCCTTTCCGCCACCCTAGCTGATCCGGCTGACCCCAATAGCCCCTCCTCCTCCCCC
This sequence comes from Lepus europaeus, assembly GCF_033115175.1. Taxonomy (NCBI): domain Eukaryota; kingdom Metazoa; phylum Chordata; class Mammalia; order Lagomorpha; family Leporidae; genus Lepus; species Lepus europaeus. The sequence continues at coordinate 20,812,396 of NC_084849.1, forward strand.
ACCCACACACAGCCCCTTCCTTCTGGCCACCCAGGGACGCCCAGGGTCACAGGGACCGCGTGAAATCCGCTCCCCCAGCATGGATCCATGGGGTTCTGGGCTCCCAGAGCTGGCTGCCTAGCAGCGGGCCCGCTGGTCACCACAGGGCAGGAATTCTCATGGTGCTGCCCTCTGAGTCGGTAGCAGCCCCAGTACCGCAGAGGGCCCGCAGGGCTGGGTGCGAGGGCTCACCGTCCCCAACGCCATCTAGGGCGGTTGCGACTGGGTGCCTGGGACGCTCACAGGTGTCTTGTGGGGAAGGAAAGACCATGCTACCCATTACTCAGATGAGGAGACTGAGGCCCCAGCAGCTCGACTCCCCCCGTCCAGGGCTCTCATGTGGTTCAGTGTGGAGTTGTACTTTGTGCCGTAGCCAGAGTCTACCACAGCCTGGTGGCATCACAAGGCTCCTGGCTGGAACTCTTCCAAGTCAGCTGTGAAAGGGCTGGCCCCCCAGTGGCATCCCAAGCCAGTCTCCTTGCCTAGAGAATTCCACGATTCCCAGCCAAGGCCCACTCCCCACACAGTTCTGCCGGGATGCCAGTGCCTGCCACCCCCAGGCCTTGTAACGGCAGAAACGGGGTAGGCGTGGGGCCCCGGGGTGGGGGGTCACGAGGCTGCTTGGGAGGCCACACCCAGTGCCACAGCCGGTTCAAGTCCTGGCTACTCAGGGCTTCTGGTCCAGCTCCCTGCTAACTTATGCTGGGAGGCAGCAGGTGGTGGCTCAAGTCCTTGGGCCCCTGCCACCCACAAGGGAGACCCGGTGGAGCTCCAGGCTCCTGGCTTCCAGCTGGCCCAGCCCCAGCTGTGGTGGCCATCTGGGAAGGGAACCAGTGGATGGAAGATTCTCTCTCTCTCTCTCTCTCTGTGTGTGTGTGTGTATACCTTTCAAATAAATAATTCTTTAAAAAAAAAAAGGCTGAAAATAACGCATAGACACCCTGCCCACACTCCACCACCCCCCCATCCATTGTCACCACTGCCTTTGGGGCCATCTGGGTTCTCCTGCGTGGGGCTTTGTGGGAACATCCAGGCGGCCATGTTAGTTTTGGTTCTTGGGCAGGCCAGGGGGCCGCTGGGCAGAAGCCAGAAGTTTCAAGTGCTGGGGACTTGACCTCTTTCGCCAGAGTCGGCCCGGCTCAGGGAAGGGGAGGGGAGGCAGGGGCGGGGCTGCCTTCAGCTGGCGGGACATCAAGACCCGCACAAAACGCTTCCAGGTGGTGCCAGCCCGCGGCCCGCGGCCTTCACGTCGGATTGATCCTTGGGCTGCCCCAGCAGACATGTCCTCACAGCTCTGCTTTCATGTCTGCCCACAATTTGAATGTCATCACACAAAATCAAGGCTAATTGTGAACAGACCTGCCCCTCCCCCGCCCCGCCCGGCAGCCCCGCCCCCAGCCACATCTGGATCCCACACCCTCCCCTCCGGGGGCCTCCGAGACCTGCTCCGGCTGTGAGCTCTCAGAATCCGACTGGATTTCCCCTTCCCTTCTCCTGGCCCCCTAAATATAGATCCTGGAATGTCCTTTTCATTCCATTGCTGTGGGCTTTGCCACGGCCAAGACCGCCCCTTGCACGCCCTGCCTCTCTGGGCTCTCCCCAGGTGATCTCAGCAGCTACCTGCTTTCTGTCCCCACCCCCATCCTGCCTGCCAGCCACATCCCACCCTCGGGACACCCACCCCCACCACACCCAGGGAGTGACCCATCACCCACGACAGGAGCTGGGTGGGCTTGCTAAGACCTTGGGTGCAGGAGAAGCAGGGTACTGGCCGTCCTTCCTGGGGAACCCCAAGGAAGGGTCTTCGAAGTTTGAAGGGCAGTGAGAGAGAAGCTGTGGAGAGTCTCAGGGTACAGAGAGACCCTGGGGCGGTGTGTGGGGGAGGACAGGGAGTCGGGGGGCAGGAGGGTCCCCTGCACCGGCAAAGGTCAACTCTGTGGTCAAAGCACCCGCAAAAGGGAGTCTTGGTTTGCAGTGGATCCCTTCCTCTATGCTCGCAAAGTCGTAGAGTCTGGGGGCTGAGAGACCTCTTAAGAGCCCCTCACCCAGGGGCCCAGGGAGGAGACAGAGGCTCACCCAAGGTGGAGGAGGAAGCTGGTTTGGGTGAGGAGGGCTGGGCCCCACACTGGCTGTTGGAGCAGAAGGTGATGAGCACCCCTGTGCTGGTTGCCGGGGGTCCCGGAGAAAGAGACCCAGCCCTGGAGAAGCCCAGATGGGCTCACAGAACCGGAGCTGGGGTCTGCTCTCAGCAAGCATCTCTCTGCCGTGGAGCCCGCAGCCCAGGGCCGGTCACCAGGCCCAGGGGACAGGCATGTGGCTTCAGGGTTAGCAGAAGAGCAGGTCTAAAGGCAGGATGGAAGGTTCTAGAATCCCAGCCCCTGTCCTTTGCCAGCTCACACTGTGACTATGAGCAGCCCCTGTCCGCCCGCCCTGCACCAGCCCCATCCTGGGGGTGTTAGCCTCGTGCTGGGGAGTGAAGGAGGTGTTTGTACCTGGACCGTGATCATTGCCACAGTCCAGGAGCACAAACCGAGCCTCCCCTGTGCTGGATACACAGGAAGTCAGGGCTCAAATTCAGAACCCAAGTGGGGGCCGGGGCCGGTGCAGAACTTGAGAGCTCTCGGGATGCCTGCACCCCGTGTCAGAGGGCCCAGCTCGCTTCCAGTCCTGGCTTCTCCTGCATGTGTGCCCTGGGAGGCAGCAGGGGACGCCAAAGTCCCCGGACCCCAGCCACCCACTTGGGAGACCTGGATGAAGCTCTTTGTCCTGCTGCGGCCTGGCCCTGCCCCAGCTATTACCAGCGTGTGGGGAGTGAACCCACGCTTGGAACATCTCCGTCTGTCTCTCTGCTTTTCCAACACAGTGAAACTAACTAACTAAATAAAATCTAAAAACCAAAGTGATAGAGCTGGCGTTGTGGCACAGAAGGCAAAGACGCCGCCTGCAGCACCGGCATCCCATATGGGTGCTGGTTGGAGTCCCAGCTGCTCCACTTCCGATCCAGCTCTCTGCTGTGGCCTGGGAAAGCAGTGGAGGATGGCCCAGGTCCTTGGGCCCCTGTACCCACGTGGGAGACTCGGAAGAAGCTCCTGGCTCCTGACTTCAGCCTGGCTGTTCCAGCCATTTAGGGAGTGAACCAGCAAATGGAGGACCCCTCTCTCCCCCTCTCTCTCTAGGACTCTTTCAAATAAACCAATACATCTTTAAAAATCAATAAACAATAAAACCCAAAGGAGTCAGAGGAATGATTCCAGGACCATGGGATCTACTTAATAAGTCGATTGATGATTAAAAAAAAAATGAGCGGGTAAATGAATGAAAAGTGGCCCCCCGGGGGGTGGGGGGGACTCCAGAGCCCACGTTCCCGGCTCCATCTCCCAGAACTGCCGAAGAAGGGAAGTTCACGGACGCACCCTTAGCATGGGCCAAGATCGAGGCCGGAGCTGCTGGGACAAATGACATTCTGACAGCACCTGTCAGAGCCGGCGCACGACGCCACCAGCTTCCCAGGGACAACGGCGCGCCCCCGCCCCACCCCACCCCCCACCCTGCCCCGCCAACTCTCCTTCAGCCCTCTGGTGGGCTCCGAAGCCCCCTCTCGTGTAAACATCCCCAGAGTTTATCTTCTTGAGAGCGCCTGTCACGGAGACACGGTTAATTTGCAATGGTTTCTGGCTGGCCGGGGTGGGTCGGCCGTGAGTGCTCCCTGGGAGCACTGTGGGCCTCTGGCTCCTGCTCAGTCCCTGGGACAGACGGACAGATGGACAGACAGACGGACGGGACCCCGGCGCTGTTTGATGAAGCTCTCAGAGGCATGAGGGCAACTTCAGCTAGTGCAGGACATGACCCCGAACACGTTCCAGGGCCCGGGCCTCTTTATCCTGAGGTTCAAAGAGCAGCAGGCAGGCGGCCGTGAACTTGTGGTCAGCCAGTGCACGGGCAGGCGGGTCAGGCGCTGTCTTCTCCCCGCAGAGGCCACGCGCACTCTGTCACAGCGGAACCCCCAGGGCCTCCAACCCCAGCTGGGCAGGGGCTGTGGGGACAGCCAGACCTGGGCGCAGAGCCCGGATCTACTGCTCATTCCCGGGAAGGCTTTGAAAGTTGCACGGCTTGGCCCACAACACCACCACCCCTGACACGCGGTGCCTGGCCCCAAGGAGCCCACACCCAGTGTGAGTCCCCTCCTGCTGGGCCTCACCCCGTGACATCTTCCCTCCTTGTGTCCAGGCCTGGGCCTCCCTGCCGCCCAGCCCCAGACCTCGAGGCTGTGGTTGGCCCAGAGGCATTGGGCCATGTTGATGGTGGCCACAAAAGCAGGCAGGTGCTGGCAATTTAGCTAATCAGGTACCACGGTGGCTCCAGACGCCCGCCCGCTGCCTGCCTGCCTGAGCTGCAATTAGCCCTAGCCCGGTCCCCTAGCCCCGCACACGGCTCAGGTTACAGCTACAGGAGGGACAGATGGCCCAATGGGCAGTGCCTTTGTGGTCCAAGATCAGTGGTATGGGTCTGAGAGAGACAGAAAGAGAGAGAGAAAGAGAGAGAGAGAGAATCTTCCATCCACTGGTTCATGCCCCAAATACCTGCAATGGCCAGGGCTGGGCCAGGCCAAGCCCAGAGCCAGGAGCTCCATCCAGGTGCCTCTGGTGGGCGGCAGGGACCCATCATGGCTGCCCCCGAGGGTGTATCCCAGTAGGAAGCTGGAGTCCAGAGCCAGAGCTGGGAATTGAACCCAAGTGCTCCAGGGTGGGGTATGGGGGAAGGTTCAGTGGCCACATGCCTACCCCTAAGCATAGAGTTAAAAACATCCAATAATGCTAAGAGGCTATTATAATTATTATTATCTTGCCTAAACAAGGGCTCCTAGCCCAGCCCCCAGGGCAGCAACTTCCCGGAAAGTTTAGATCTTCCTGAACTCAGTATTCATGAAAAATGTGCCTATTGGATTGCATAGTTTACCATTTTAATAACGACATAAAAATCATTTGTGGCTTTGGGTTTTTGTTTGTTTCTTGCTTTTTGATCATAGGCTGTGATCTGCTGTACCACTCGATGCCGCACTCCGATTCGGCTGCCCTGTGGCTGTGCCATCCTAGCCTCCTTTCTTGACCTCTCTGAGCCTCAGTTTCCCATGCTGTAAAATGGGGGTGACATTATTGCCTGTATGGTTCTGTTCTGGGGTTGGAAGGACGTGACCTCGGGGCCAGCGCTGTGGTGTAGCGGGTAAAGCCGCAGCTTGCAGTGCCGGCATCCCATATGGGCGCTGGTTCGAGTCCCAGCTGCTCCACTTCCGATCCAGCTCTGTGCTATGGCCTGAGAAAGCAGTAGAAGATGGCCCAAGTCCTTGGGCCCCTGCACCCATGTGGTATGGGTCTGAGAGAGACAGAAAGATCTTCCACTGTGGAAGATCCGGAAGAAGCTCCTGGCTCCTGGCTTCGGATTGGCGCAGCTCCAACTGTTGCAGCCAGTTGGGGAGTGAACCAGCAGATGGAAGACGTCTCTCTCTCTGCCTCTACCTCTCTGCAACTCTGCATTTCAAATAAATAAATAAATATTTAAAAAGATAAAGAAATGAGGTGACCATGTGAGATGGGGCTTAGGCAGCGATTTACACAGGGCCCCTTCAAAGAGTGCACAGAACAGGGGATTCAAAGATTTGTTTATTTTGCTGCAAAGAATGTTGACACCAATGCATGCGAAGGGTCTTCAAACGCTCACAGGAAGTGTGCGCTCCGAAAAGACTCTACATGGATTGCAGTCTGCTCGCAAGTCCACTGTTTGCACGCTCGGCCGGAGGTGTCCATGTTCTTGTCTCAGACCCCAGCCAAGCACTGGGCCCTGCGGACCCTGAAGAGCTCAGGGGCCATTGTTGTGGCACAGCGGGTTGAGCCACAGCCTGCAGCACAGGCATCCCCTGCGAGCGCCAGTTCGAGTCCCGGCTGCTCCACTTCCCATCCAGCTCCCTGCTGAGTCTCTTGGGAAAGCAGTGGAGGTTGGCCCGAGGGCGTGGGCCCCTGCCACTCATGTGGGAGACCCGGATGGAGTTCCTGACTCCTGGCTTTGGCGTGGACCAGCCCCGACAGTCACGGCCATTTGGGGAGTGAACCAATGGATGGAAGATCTCTCTCTCTCTCTCTGTCACTGTGTCTTTCAAATAAATCAAACAAGTCATTTAAAACAAAATGAACAGCCCAGTGTCTGGTACTGAGTAGGTGGGTCAGCGTCAGTTCCTTCCTTGGAACACAGGGGAGCTGAGAGAGGTGGAGGAGCCAGGAGCCTGACTTCCAGGTGCAGTGCTCAGGGCCCCAACCTCCGGCAGCCCCCTCCCCCCGCCTGCTGTATACATTGCATCTTAATTCGCCCTCCTGCGCAGATACCCAATTCACTGGACAAACAGCTGCCTTTGACCTTGCCCTGAGCACCTCAGAGGGCACCCGGCCTGGAGATCCCCGTGCCCTCCCCTCCTGCTGCAGTACGGACCACCCTGTCTCGTGTCTGCTTGCCCCAGCCCCAGGAGCCCTAACTGGTATTCCCGAGAGAGGGAGCACATAGTAGGGCGACACACAGTAGGAGCGTGCAGCAGGAGCACGTGGTGGGAAGGCTCCCATGAGGCCTTTCTGAGCCCTGGACTTCTCCCTGCCTGCACTCCCTGGGCAGCCGGGTATTTGTCCACTGAGCACCCGCTGGGTACCTGGCGCCACTCGGGGGCCGAGGAGCACAGAACCGTTCTTTCTGTCTTTGTCCAGACACAGACATCTCTGCGCAGGTGCCAGGCTGGCCCCGCACACCGGGTGCCCGTGCTCTCGGAGACACAGGTGATCACGTTAGCACGGCACCAGACACAGAGCTGGAAGCCCCGACCTGAACTAGGACAGAGTCCTGCTTCCTGCCTGGTGCGAGGCTTTCCCTGAGTGCAGGTGCACGCCCAGACCCGAGCTGGACCTACCGAGATGGGCCACGCCCTCCCCTTTCACGGGGAGAAGCCTCCCAGAAGCGGGGTGCCCCAGGCACAGAGTGAGCCCCGCCCCCACCCCAGTGTAGGCTCCTCCCCGCAGGTCACCGGTGTCTCCATCTCTGGATCGGGCTTAGGTGAACTCCCAGGAGGAAAGGAGCTGGAGAGCTTCCCCCGTTAAAGGGGTCGGAGGTCATGACGAGGCAGCACCCAGGTCGGCCGCAGTGATGGGGACCCACCTGGCCATGGGGGTGCCGGCAGAGTCAGGACGGGCAGTTGCCTGAGCCTGAGCCAGGCAGACAGCAAGGGTGGCCTCGGAGACGCCACCGACAACAGAGGTGCAGACGGATGGAACGCACTGACCGGTCTGGCAGTGAGCCTCCCGTCGCAGGGGGTATGCAAGTATGTGTCAAAAATCTCAGGGTAGGGGCCGGCGTTGTAGAGAGGCAGGTCAAGCTGCGGGCGTCTGTGACGCCGGCATCCCCTATGGGCCCTGGTTCTCTCGTCCCAGCTACTCCACTTCTGATCCAGCTCCCTGCTGATGGCCTGGGAAAGCAGTGGAGACAGCCCAAGCCCTGGGGCCCCTGACACCCGTGTGGGACACGTGAATGAAGCTCCCGGCTCCTGGCTTTGGCCTGGCCCAGCATCTGGGGAGTGATGGAAGGTTCTTCCCCCCCTCTCTATCTCCTTCCCTGGCTTTCAAAATAAATAAATAAATCTGGGGAAAAAAATGTATCGGAGTGCGATTCCCGCGTTGTGAGTGGGACCCGCAGAAGCAGCCTGGAGCAGGAACGGTGAGGAATGGCCCCTGTGAGGCGAGGCCGCTCGGCAAAGGAGGCGCTGTGTGGGGACCCAGCGACTCAGCAGGGGCCCAGCTGTCTGGCTCCCACTCCGCACTGCGAGCCCTCTGGGACCCTGGACCAGGAAGTCTCCACCCACCCAGACATCTCCGCCCTCCCAACATCTCCACCCACCCTGATGTCTCCACCCACTCTGATGTCTCCACCCACCCCAATGTCTCCACCCACCCTGATGTCTCCGCCCACCATGATGTCTCCGCCCACCCCGACGTCTCCGCCCACTGTGACTTCTTAGCCCACCCTGACGCCTGCTAAGGGCGGGGCCAAGGATCTCAAGTTCAAGAGGCGCTGAGCAGAGAACACCTGGACTCTGGGCCGCAGGCTCTCGGAGAAGCCCGGCAGGCAGAGCCCAAGGGTCGTTACCTCTGGAGCCCACCCAGCTCAAGGTGGGCGCTGCAGGTCCCGCCCACCCAGCCCCTGCCCTGCCTGCCGCTGGGTGCCTGTGGGGGCTGCGGCTCCCCACCTGGGAGAGGCCTCAGAGGGCACCGGCCTCCCCACCGCCCGCCTAGCATTTTCTATTTAAATGCAAATTTTGACTTTTCATTTGGCAGCTAGCAAAAGTTTTTTGCTCCAGAATGAGGGTCAGGATAATAATTTATCCATGGGCCTTTTTCTCACAATTATTGTTTGTTCAAGGGACCGGAGGCCCCAGAGTCGGCGAGCAGTGCTCGGGCCAGGAACCATACACGCATCAGCCCACAGGCGTCAGGGCAGGGGTCCCGGCCACGGTGCGGGAGACAAGGTACGTGAGGAGAGGCCACCCCCCCCAGGCGTGCCCAGGGGCGACTGGCATTTGCTCAGCTCTGAGACCTGTGCAGTGGGTTGGGGGGGGTGGCTGCACACTCCTAAGTCCCTCACAAGCTGGGTCTGAGCTTATGTCTCAGAGAGCTCCCGCCCGACGGCAGGGGACAACCCCGGATGCCACATACTCGGCACAAGGCTCCCTACGAGACTCCTGAGTCAGCTGAAAAGTCCAGGAAGGCTTCCTGGTGGAGGTGATGGCTGCTGGTGGTCTTCAAACGAGCGTCGCCAGGGAGAGCGTCCATCAGCGCGAGGGGCAGGGGTGGGAAAGTCGGGGTGCGCACGGCGCCACGTAGGCCTGGGGTTGGGGGGCAGCAGGCAGGCGAGCACCTCCAACACTCCGGCCAAGGAAGGGGGCCCGGCTGGGGAGGAGCAGTGCGGGGTTTCGCGCCTGCGTCTCTGTCTCCCGTGGATTTGCGTGCCTGGGATCCACTGGGAACCGAGATCTAAACAAGCCTGAAGGCTGTCCAGGCCCTCTCGGGAAGATGGCGAGAGTCCCAGGCAGCAGGAACGGTGGGTGCAGAGGCCCGGAACCTGCAGAGGGAACGGCTAGGGGCCGGGGGCTGGCTGGGGGGGCTGTCTCCTACCCCACCCTGCTCATGGCTCACAGCCCGGCCTCCTTCCTGTCCCTGAAACAATCCGCCCCGTCCCCTGCCTCTGGCCTCCGTGCCTGCTGTTCCCTCTCTCTGAGCTGTTCCTGCAGCTCAGCCGACAGCTCCCCCGCTCACACTGTGCAGTCAGCTGCGGCTGCCGCTGCTAGAAACTGGGGGAGGGGGGGGCTCGGTGTACCTGCTCCCTGTGCCCGGTGCCTCTCGCCGCCAGTCCACTCGCCCGGGCTTACTCTCAAGGTGGTGGAGGGGTCCCAAGAGGGCCAACGAGGAGGCCAGAGCTGCTGGGGTCTTCGGTTGGAGCCGGGTCCAGGCCAAGGCCAAGGCCAAAGTCACAAAGTCAGGTCCAGATTCAAGAGATGGGATTGGCCTCTGCGTCCACAGGGTGCTGAGCTGCAAGGGGCAGCGGCTGTGGGAGGGGGATGGGCCGGGGACCAACCGACCAATCGACCAACCCCAGCTTCCCGAGCGCCCTCTCTGAGGAGCGCCTGCCAGCTCCGTCACTCAGCCGCCCCAGGGTTCTTGCCCAAGTGCACTTTGCTAAAACGTGTGTCCCTTTACTTCATTCGAGAATCCAAGGATAGGAAAGAAAAGGAGGTGGCGACAGACACAGGGCGATCTTGCATCGGCTGGTTCACTCCCCAGATGCCTGCAGCAGCCAGGGCCAGGGGTCCGTGCACACGAGCCCTTGAGCCGCCACCCGCTGCCCTCCAGGGAGCGCAGGACCAGGAAGCCAGAACTGGGAGCAGAGCTGAGGCTGAAGCCAGGCCCCCGGTTCCAGGAGGCGGGGGTCCCAAGGGGCGGCTTCAAATGCCAGCCCTGCTCACCCCTTGGTCTTCCTCCAGGGTTATCATCGTCTTTAGTTCCCGGTGGCCCCGGGGGACTGGAAGCCCCCGAGGGAGGGGTTCAGAAAGCACGGTGGTCTCCACTCCTCCAGACCCCTCCCTTCTCCCCACCCCCCCACCCCGCACCAACAAACTCAGCCAGATGCACCCCAGGGGAGGTGGCGGGGCTGCTTTGCCCGTCTGGAAGCAGCGAGGGGTCTGGGGGCTCGGCCCAGCCAGGACTACTCTGCCCACCCTCAGAGGGCCCCTGAGCCCTGAGCATGGGGCAGGCCCCCCACCCCCATCCCCCAATTCCTGGGACTGCTCCGAGGGGCTGCTGTTTGTCTCATAATTGCATCCGAATGCAAATGGCTCTGCCAGTGTGAATATATTAAAGCCTGCGTGATCAGCAATCATGGTGCAAGGGAGGGGTGGGAGGGGCTGTGAGGACCCCGGGGACACCAGGAGCTCACCAAGAAGGGCGAGCCCCCCTCCCCCTCCCTGGGGCCAAGAGAAGGCAGAGGCTATGGAGTCTGCCGGGGTGGGGGGCACTCTCCAAGAGGGTCACCTGCCAGGTGGGGCTGACTGTGGGGGAGGGGGTGGAGAAGAGGCGGGGCCAGGACTCCAGGGGGCCAGGGTGTGTGGGGGTGGGGTGGGGGGTGCTCACGCCTCCACGCACCCACCCCTTCTTGCTTTCCTTCTCTGGACGCGAAATCCTCTCCTTAAGACACAGCTACCCTGTGGGGGCCATGGCAAGTTCTGAGCTCACAATGGGGAACCCAAGGTATGAGTCAAGTGTCCCCCAGCCCCGGGGGGCCCAGGGGGCGGGGAGGGGACAGGAAGGCCAGCAAGGTGCAGCAGGAGGGCAGCAGGCAGCAGGTGAGCCCCGTGGCTCCAGCTGTTTCAAAGGCAGGGCTGCCTGGATAGGTGAGGAGAGGATGGGGGATGGGGCTGAGTGCCAGGGCCCACCGGGGGTCACGGAGGACAAGCAGCCAGCAGGGCTAGGGCTGGGGCTGGCGCCACACAGGTCGGTGTCTACACAGCTCCCACGACCCCGGAGCACCAGCCCTGCGTGCCCCTAACTCCGCAGCCATCAGCTCTGCCCGCAGCCCTGTGACAGCTGGGGGGGGGGGGGGCGGTCCACAGCCAGGGATGGGATTGGTGGCCACAAAGCCAAATCCTCTCAGCTTGTCTGCACTCCTCCCCCCCTAGGCAGCCCCCACGTGAGCTCCATGGAGCCTGGTGTTAGGAGAGGTGACCCAGGCCAGGCAGGTGCACACCGTTGTCCAGGTTCAGGACCCGACTTCAGCCCTGCCTCGGGATCCCCCCGCCCCAGCTCAGACAGACTCAGGGGAGGTCATGTTGTCCAGCCCCCTGCCTCCCTGCAGGCAGGAAGTGAGGGGAGCAGGAAACCCTGGAGAGCCTCGTGGACGTCGACACAGCCCAGCAATGTGCGGACCGCGCCACGTGGCTCCGGCCCCCTCTGTCTGGCGGGCACCCGGAGAAGTGACTTGGGGTCCACAGTCCAAGGCATCTGACAGGGAGCCTGCGCCGGCCTCCCCTGGCACCCGGAGCAACCTGGCTCAGAGTTCAGCCCCGGGGCCGAGCCCCTCGGCACACAGTAGGTGCTCCGTGGACTTTATCTGGTGTGTGTGCAAAGCACCAGGTCTTCCCCAGTGCGAGGAGATCACCCAGCTCCCTCTCTTACATCCATATATAAATGCTGAATTTTTAAAAACCGCTCCCTCTGTCCCGTTCCCGGGTCTCCCTCGCAAGGGCCGAGGACCCAGCGGCTGTGCCAAGCGCAGCCCCACTGTGAGCCGCTGATAAGACGGCCTGGGGCTGGGGAATGCAGGCGGCTTGTCCATCAGCCCATTAAACACCATTCTTACAAGGTTTGCTTATCCACCCCCCCTTTCATTAATACGCAGGGTGAATAGAACGCGGAATAAAACCCAGCCTTTCCCGCACAATCGCCAATTGAAAGGTAACTGTCAACAGAAAGATCCGGGCAACAAAGGAGCCGAGGCAGCGCTTAGCAAATGATTTTCGGCTTGTCATCTCCATGGGCCGTGTTTCCCAGAGATTGTGGGCTGGGGGTGCGCGCTCTTGCCCCTCCTCCTTTGAATAGCATTTATTACCATGCTTTAAAAAAAGTGTGTGTGTGTGTCTTGTTTTTTCCCCAAGTTCTCCTGGGTCTCCCCAGCTGCTTTCTCCAAACATTAAATGAGATAAAACAAGACGCTGCGCAGATCAGAGAGGCCAGAGAGGGGGAGAGGCGAGGTGCAAGGGGCAGGACCTGGGGCTCAGCACAGGGGAGGTGGCGGCCACGGCTCTTGCTCTGGGGGCGGAGATGAGTGACAAGTCCTTGGCTCAGGGCGTACGTCTCCCCCGCTGCCCTCAGGGGTCAGTGTCCAGCCTCCTCCGGCTCTCTGGGCCCCGAGCAGCCACACAAGGGGGCTCCAGGTCTGCAAAGCTGGGGCGCCCACTTCTTAGGGAGCAGGGCCCATGCAGCTGAGTCACACAGTGCCAGCTCATCCCTTGGTGGCTCCAAGGACCTAGAATGAAGGGGCGGAGCCGCCAGGCACCTGCATGTCAGTTGCGGCATCACACACGTGTCAATTGCGGTGTCAGCTCTCGCTGTCCACTTCCCCCAGTGGAAGGACTCACCCTTGGAGGGAGCGCTTGCTCCCCTGTCCTCTCAGAAGAGACGCACATCACCAGCAGGCAAGGGGACCCCTGGGAGATTCAGCTACAGCGAGGCAGGCCTCATTTCTCTCATCTCTCCCTCTCACTGTAACTCTACCTCTCAAATAAATAAGTAAATAATCTTTAAAACTTTTATTTAAAAAAAGTTACACAGAGGAGAGGCAGAGAGAGAGACAGAGAGGTCTTCCATCCGCTGGTTCACTCCCCAATTGGCTGCAATGGCCGGAGCTGCACCAATCCCAAGCCAGGGGCCAGGAGCTTCCTCTGGGTCTCCCACGTGGGTTCAGGGGCCTAAACACTTGGGTCATCTTCTACTGCTTTCCCAGGCCACAGCAGAGAGCTGGATTGGAAGAGAATAGGGCCAGGCTCTGTGGTGTAGTAGGCTAAGCTCCGCCTGCGGCACCAGCGTCCATATGGGCACCTGTTCATGTCCCTGCTGCTCCTCTTCTGATCCAGCTCCCTGCTGATGGCCTGGGAAAGAAGTGGAAGATGACCCAAGTGCCTGAGCCCCTGCATCCATGAGGGAGACCCGGATGGAGTCTGGCTTAACCTAGCTTTGGCCTGGCCCTACCCCAGCTGCTGTGATCTTTGTGGGGAGTGGACCAGAGGATGGAAGACCTCTCCCTCTTTCAAATACACTGAAAATAAATGAATGGATGATTTTTTAAAAAAAAGCAAACACAATCACATGCCCCAGCAACCGCCACCCCCTCCCCGGCCTCTGTCTTGGAGAAACGAAGACTGGTGCTCACGTGACAGCCCAGATGGGAGCCATCATGGGAGTTTCCCGGGCCACGGCCGGCCGAGAGCTGGGAGCCACCCAGCTGGCCTGCACAGGTGACGTGGGGAGCGTCCATGGAGTCGGAGACGCATAGCGGCCCCCCCCCCCCGGGGGGGGGTCCCTGGAGAACCAGACAGGCTCACAAGCACTCAAAGCCCAGGCAGTTCCGCCCGGCCTGGTTCCGTTTCCGCAGCACCCCTGAACCGGCAGTGGACGAGGGGGGCGGTCAGCAGGCACTCAGGAGCCAGGAGTGACCTGGGAGGAGATGGCAAGGCTTTGTGAGTTGACGGTGTCCTTGTCAACACCCAGGTTGTCACACGATCTACAGTTTTGGAGGCTGCGCCCACGTGGAAGCAGCCGCTGCCCTCCAGTCTGAGTACCCTACCCCACCCCACCCCCGCTCATGACGGCGGAGCTTGACCCAGATGGGCAGAGAGGCACGGGGGCCCCCGGGACACCGGGCAGAGGCAGCGGCCACCACCACACAGTGGCCAGGCCCCCGCCTTGGCCTCTGGCTCCTGGGCGTCTGTCACTCTCGGCCCAGTGGAGGCCCCGGGTGGGGGGCCTCGTCCAGAACCAGAGTCCATCTGTCAGGATGAGGCATTCCCAGTCCGCAGGGGGAGGCAGCACACGGGTCCCTGCTGCCCTGTGACGCCGTGTGTCCCAGGATGGAGGGCAAATGGGGGGGGGGGTGGACGTGCTCTGGGGTGTGGCTTCACACACCAGCACAGGGGCCACGTGGCTTGCCCCAGCCAGCCTGGGCACAGGAGGAGCTGCCGCCCTGAGGCCATCACCCATGGCTGTGTCCTCTCTGCCCGGGCACCGAGCAAAGGGCATTAGGCTCCACCTGTCATTCACCCCTGCAGGGCGAGAGCCGTCTCAGCCTGGGCCCCGCCCCACTGCAAGGGCACCAGGACGTGGGCACTGCTATTATTCCTGGTTTGCGGTGGGGGAAACTGAGGCACGGAGCCCCAGGTCACACAGTTGGGACGCAGACCACAGCTCCGGCACCTGAGCCCCCCACCCCACCCCAGGCCACCAGCTGCCCGCTGACACTGGCTGATGGACACACACTAAGCGCAGGTGCCATGGGTGGTGGGACAGACCCTCAGCAGGGACAGAGGTCAAGACGTGGCTTAGACGCCCACATCCCACACAGGAGGTCCTGGGTTTGCGTCCCAGCCCTGCTCCGGACCCCAGCCCCCTGGAGGCAGCAGGGCATGGCTCAAGTAGTCAGATCTCTGCCATTCACACGGAAAATCTAGATTTTTTTTGTTTTGTGGCTGCTGGCTCCAGCCTGGCCCAGCCCTGATCTCTGTCCGCCTTTCAAATAAATATAAATAAATCTCAAAATGATCTAAAGGCTCGGTGGGCTGGCTGCCCCACACGGAGAACAAGAAGCTGACGTCAGCCGTTGTCCTCCACCCGCACTAAGGTGGAGTAAACTGAGGCACAAGGAGAGGAAAACCCGAGACGGGACTCCAGCGCCCTGGGCACGCGGGTCAGCCCCTGCCCGGGTCTCTGTCCACAGGCCAGCAGTCTCTGGGGGCACCGACAGGAGGGCCACGGCCCTCCCTCGGACCTCCACGCCCCAGCCCCTGCCCGGCTGGGCCCACCTGGTGCCTCTGACTCCAGGGCCAGCAGCCCCCCGCCACGACAGGGGTCTCCCGGTCCCCACATCCCGGAGGCCCCGCCCCCGGCGCCCTGTCCGCCAATCCCGTGGCCCCGGGGTTCCACCCACCCACCCACTTCCAGGGAGGCTCAGCCAATGGGAGGCTCTCTGGGCAGCTGGGGGCGGGACAAAGGGAGGAGCTCTCCGGAGTCTTCTGTGGGTTTCCGCTGGCCGTGTTTGCATTGGCGCTGGGTTCCTGGTCTTCCTGTGACCGCCAGTGACTGCCCGTCTGCGGCGGCCTCGGCTCCTGCGCCCTCCCTGGAACCCCTTCGCTTGGCATTGCGGGCGAGGGCTCTGCTCTCCTGAGTGGGGGCCTGTGTCTGCCCCTGCCCCCTCGGGCGCTGCCAACCCAGGCCCCCGGTCACTCACGGCCGCCATCCTGGTTCCGTTCACGTCCGCTTGTTGGGCACCGGTGGGTGCGTCCGCGAGGCCGTCCCCAGGAGAGATGGGCCCTGGGATCCTGGGATCCTGGGATGGGTGACCCCGGGGAAGCAGCGGCCAGTCCACCGGGAGCCAGGCTGGCAAGAGACGATGGCGCAGGACTGGACTTTGCCTGCCCTAGAGGCTCGCTGGGACCAAGTCCTCGGCCACCCCCTGCCCCGGCTCCGTCTGCAGGCCCTCAGCCCTGGCTCCGGCGTTCCTGGGCCTCCGGCACTCGCGTGTCGGATCCTGGACCTCTCCAGCTCCCTAGTCACGTGGGCCAAAGCCTTCCCGTCCATCTCCTTGGATAGATGACAGCTAGGTGATAGACAAGTCAGCAAGTGGACGGACGGATGGATGGAGAAATAGATCCGTAGGTAGATAAATGGATAGATGCACAGCTACACAAAGAGATGACAAATACTAGGCAGAGAGAAGTGGTAGATGACCGGTGGACAGACCAGTAGACGGATCTGCAGGTCGGTAGGTGGAGAAATGGATCGGCTGCTGTGTGAACATCCAGTGGCTTCGGCAAAGCCGGGTGACCGGCGTCTCGATGCCGTCAAACGCTGCCCCCCTCAGTCCCCGCAGGACGTGTGAAGCCGCCACGGCCCACACAGCGCGGCGCCCTGCGTCTCCGCACCGGCGTCTCTTCCCAAGCGCCTGCGCTCTGATCTCACAGCGGGAGTTGGGCTGGGGTCGGTCCACGCCAGCGACGCAGCCGTGTGTGACCGTCACCGAGCGCTCTGCACTGGACGGAGCTGCACCGGCCCAAGTGTCCTCTCATCCCACGGCCGTCGCAGACGCGCGTTGGCAAACCATGGCCTGTCGGCGGCCGGGGAGGCACTACCTCTGGTTTCAGGGACCGCTGTCCTGTGCCGGGCCTGCTGTCCCGTGGCCGTGGCCGTGTAGCCTGGTGGCTTTTTCTCCGGAGAATCCTGACCAGAGCACCTGCCTTCCTGGTCCGAGGTGCGTGTCGGCTCCTCAGCTCCGGACACAGAGTTCTAGGAGTTTCCACTTCATCCTGGGGACGACAAGAGGCAAAGCCAAGCCTCATCCTACCCTCCCAGCTCTGGGGGACACCGGGGGCCCGTCCAAGCCCCTCGCTGAGATCCCAAGGACCCCTGACTCACCAGTAATCAGCGCTGTCATTGATTGAGCGCCTATTGTATGCCCTGTGTGCTAAGTGCCCCCCAGGCCTGGCCCTACTGAGTTCTCCCCACCCACTCTTGATGCAGGTGCAGTTAGCATCCGCGCTGCTCAGCCAACGACATGGGAACCCCAAGCTGACTCACTTGCCCCTGGAATTTGATCTCATGCCTGCAAGACCCTGAATCTGTCTCCCTAACCATCTCCCTCCCCAGTGATCAGTCACACAGATTTGGGAAAGAGGTGTTGCGGTCCTACTGGGTGTTGAGCAGTGAACACACAGCTGCAGCTCTGTGGCCTCGGCGGCTTGGACGTGGGGGCCGGAGGAGTGGAAGAGTGAAGGTGGACAGCGTCCCGGGGCCAAGGGAGGCCGGGAAAGGTGGTGGGGGGATCCTGAGCAGCTGTGTGAGCGGTGACCACAGCAAAGCAGGGAGCGGACGGAGGCAACACTGGGCGGTGACAAAGAGGCCCCTTGGGATGCCCACAGCCAGGTCCACTCAGGCCCCAGTCCCGCTTCCGACCCAGCTCCCAGCTGGTGCACACCCTGGGAGGCAGCAGGTGGTGGCTCAAGTCCTTGGGCCCCTGCCACCCACGTGGGGGACCTGGATTTTGTCCTGGGCTCCCGACTTGAACTTGTTGGACTGTTGGACGCTTTTGAGGAGTGAACCAGCAAGTGGAACCTCTCTTCTTCCACCTCTGTCCCTTTGTCTTTCAAATAAAAATACTTTTTTAATTAAAAAAAAATAAAAGAGGGGAGATAAGGAAGATGGTGGTGCAGACTGGTCCAGGCAGAAGGGCAGCAGAGCGGAGGCCGAGGGCGGGGCCAAGGTGAGGACTAGAGGTAGGCAGGGGGAGGACCAGGTGCTGGAGTGGAGGCAGGGGTAGGGGGTGAGGGCAGGGTGGGGTGGCACTGACTGAGGGAAGACGGAGCTCTGGGGAGGGTGGCAGACATGGTCACGTGCCCACTCGCGTTCCAGGATTCCTCTGGCTATCTTCCCAGACAGCTCCTCCCACCCCCACGGTGCCCCAAAGCAGAGTCCACAGCAGGTAGGGTCCCTCAGTCTTCTCCTCTGTACAGTGGGTTTGGTGTCGTCCACTCTCCCCAACACGTCATGGGGACGAGGACCACCAAGGGCCGGGCCTGGGCCTGGGGTGGGGGAAGCATCCAACCAGGAGAAGCCCCGGGGAGACGGAGCCAGGGGCTCCAGCCAGGAACACCTGCAGCCACCGGAAGCCCAGGGACGACCCCACCCCCAGCCCGGCACCTGTTGGCATTTCGAGGCACTGAGTTTGTGGTCGGGTTTTACAGCAGCTGCAGGAAACGCGCGCAGATCGGCTTCTCACGATTGTCCTGCGACGCCGTGAGCCAGCTGGGGCTGCCTGCCCACCGTCCTCCCCTCCTGGAGTGCGAGGGCCAGCGGTGCGGGGAGACCATGCCCCCGCCGCCCCACCCCCGCCACCCTGCACAGCGGACAAGCAGTGCCGGCTGGGCCGCCTAGAAGGGATTTCAGCAGCATCGGAACAGTCTCCAGGTCTCAAGGCCGGCGAGCGGCAGAGCCTGGCCCATGCGTCCCACGGTGGCTCTTGGGAGCCTGTCACAGCTCACGCCAAGGGGACGCTCAGACCACAGAGGGCAGGCTTGCCGCCAGCATGGGTGACAAGTCAGACAGAGAGACAGAGAGAGAGAGAGAGAGTCCGTGCGCTGAAGAGCTCCACTGGTTTCTAGCTCATTCCGTCGAGGCTCTGAGAGACTGCATCTCCTCAGCAGCAGAATTGAGCGCTGTGACTCATGGGATGGGAAGAATTGGCTCAGTGCCCCATTTGCTTGGACAGGTGAGCTGGAGGTCAGGGCTGGTGCAGGCTTCCCCGGAGCCAGCCTCACCCACCCCACGCGCGGCACCTCCCAGGCAGGCCCCCTGGAGTCCCGGCTCCAGCACCCATGTCGGGTAGGAGACAAGCCACAGCCTCCTTCCTCCTGCTGACAAAGCTTAGCCTCAGGGCTCCGGTATGGTCCAGGCGTCCAACCTCGACGACTGTGGTCGGACCCAAGATGGGGTGGTCCTGGGAACACTTTCGGGTTCCCCAAGGTATCATTCATGATGAAGATAGGTGGTTATGGCCTGACATGTGTTTACCATTGGATGGGTGGGTGGATGGATGGGTGGGTGGATGGATGGGTGGATGGGTGGATGGATGGGTGGATGGGTGGGTGGGTGGATGGATGGGTGGATGGGTGGGTGGGTGGGTGGGTGGATGGATGGATGGATGAATGGGTGGGTGGATGGATGCGAGTGATCAAACCCATGCAGACCCAGGTCCTCCTCCACTCCCTGACCTGTGTGACTCCACCCCCAGCCCTCTCTGATTGGGAGGAGGCAGGGCTGTGGGACAGAAGCTAGCAGGTGCACCCACCTTCTCCAGGGCCCCAGGGAGGGATTCCCACCCCGCCCACCAGGGAAGGGCACATTTGTGAGTCCGAGGCATTTGTCTGCTGGAATTCAAATCCGTGCTGGGCAGCAGGTGCGGGTTCCAGCAGGGGAGACAGCCATGTCTGCTCGTAGAGGGCCTGTGCTTCCCAGGAAGGCCACGGTCATGGTCATGGCTCAAGCACCCAAGTTCCAGGTCCACGTGGGAGACAGGATTGAACTTCCAGCTCCCAGCTTCAGCCCAGCCCTGTCCTGGCTGCTGCAGGCACTCGGGGGAGTGAACCAGAGGATGGAAGATCTCTCTCGATCCCTCTCTCCCTCTCCCTCTCTCTCCCTCCCTCCCTCCTTCCCCCCACCAATAGATATTTTTTAAAAAAAAACTTACTCTACCTGTGCACAACGCCGCACACAGCCCAGGTCCTCAGGCAGAGCCGGCATCGCTGGAGTCCACTGAGTCCTCTGCCCGTGACTGTGAAATGACAGGGGCCAGCACACACCAGCACACTCACAGGGTGGCCAGGGGCCCTCACAAAAGATCACACCAACTGTCGCGTATCAAAGAGACGCGAGCCGCGGCCAGCGGGCCACTGAGTTGGGCAGGAAATTCTCCACCCGTCACCCGGGACACGGGCGCCCGTGTGAGCCACAGAGGTCAGGAGCCTGGACCTGGGCGATGAAAAGCGAGGCGTGGAACCATTGTTGCCAGCTCTGCGCCTGCTCCAGCAGGTGTCAGAGGCTCTGCCGGGGTTCGCGACTCCCCGAGGGCTGCCCCCCATTCCCTGTGCCCGTCCCAGCGCCTCCTTCCCGATCTGTGCTTCCAGGAGCAAGCCAGAGAGAACCTTGTGCTCTCTGCAGACGTGGCGTGGAACAGGGGCCCCAGCCAGGGGCTCTTGGAATAATTGAATAATCCGAGAGAGCAGCGCGGGTGAGGGGCGTGGAGGAGGAGCCCTGGGTGAAATTTATTGCTATCAGCTGGTGTTCCCTCTCCCCATACCATTTCCTTGTATACAGATAAGGAGTTATCTTAAATGACCATGTCTTTTTCAATTTGTACTTAACAGTCAATCCCATTTTCCTTATATGATGCTATCGCAGCTGGATAAAAAATGCATTCAATAATCCCTCGGGATCTTCATATATCAATATCAAATGGTCTGAAATTGACCTGTTATAAAACCCAGTCCTTCAAGCTGGCCGGAGACGAAATCAAAAAGAAGCAAATTGTAGCGCTCCCGGTGTTTGGCGTACACCGAAGTCGCCAGCACTGAAGCCTGAGTTGTTGTTTTTTTTTTTTTCCTCGCCCCCCAGGGCGTTAATGAGAACAAATTCCCGCACAGCCCTTCAGGAAGGGAAGATTAGCCGAGGATGTACCTGGATCACAGATACGTCTGCCTGCTGAGTGTGGCTTCTCCCAGCCGGGCCCGGCAGGGATCCCACTGAGTGGAGAGGGTCCCCGTCGCAAGAGCCACCCACGGGGTGCTTAGGAGCCCGAGGGGGGAGCCCAGGAGAGAGGAGCTGGTGCACGGCTCACAGCGTTGTCCGCCCGTCGGCCCTGCTGCCGCCTCACGGGCTGGGCACCCAGCCCAAGCGCGCCTGCTGGCACAGGAGGCACGCAGCCACCGTTCCCAGCTCTTTGTCCGCTCTTTGCAAGCCATCAGAAGCTCTACTGCGGGAAGCGAGCTGCTTCTCACCACAGCTGCTGGCCGCGGAGTCTCCCAGGTTCACTCTGTGTGGACTTGACAACGGAGGGCGTCTGATGCTGGATTCCATCCTCGGGGTGACCGCTGGTGCTGGAGATGCAGACATAGAACCTCGGGGCAGGAAAGGGCGCTGCGCATCCATTGACAGAGCTGAGTGCAAGCGTGGGCTCCCTGAACCCCAGGAGCTACTGCACGGTTCACCCAGTAGGTGCCACTCGGGGGAGGGGGCAGAATGCCACCAGCAGTCTGGGCTCTTTGAGGTCAGAGAGAGGTGGGTGTAATCCTGGCAGGCTTCCTGTAAGAGGTGAACCTACCAGCATCCCCAAGGGAGTGGATGCTGGACTTGGCTTTGTTGACTGCCCTTCTGCCACGCCCTTCCTCCTGCTTCAACCACAGGCAGAGAGCTGTGGGGAACCAGGAGGGGGAAGATGTGGGCCCAGAGCACAGGGTGACCAGGTCAGGGATTGGGCCACTTCTGCTTTGGACCGAGCCTTCAGTGGTGGGGTAAACGGGCTGGGTCCAAACCCCAGCGAGCCCAGCCTGCAGCCCGAGGCCTTGGGCAGACTGACTGTACCTCTCCAAACTTCACCTGTCTATGTCCTGTATCCTGCTCCCATAGGAGCGCGGGTTCGAGTCCTGGCCACACAGCCACCAGCAGCTGCACCCCTGGGCAAGGACAGCTTGGGATGGGAAATGGAGAAGGTGCAGGTCTCCCACCCCAGCCCCTTGAGCCAGGATCTCCTGGCTTGGGGCCTTGGGGCCTGGGCCTCCCACCAGCTGGCCCCAGGGGGATTCTGAGCACAGCTGGGGAGGGGTGACTTTCACTGGAGCCTGACCAAGCCGGGCACCGCACTGCCCACGACCCATCTGGTGTCCCCTGGCCCTCTCCGTCCTGGAGCACAGGGTCAGCGGTTCCCCCAGCAAATCCTCCCCTGGTTGGAGCAGAAGAGCCTGGGCTGCCCCGGCCCCAGGCACCTGCCAAGGCAGGGCTGCAGGATCTACAGACGCACAGCCAGCAGTGCTCACCCCGCTTGGGGGCGGCCGCATGTCTGCATTTCCAGCCATTTGGAGCCGCATAATCCAGACATGTGCCTGTCCACAAAAACACCAGCTCACTGCTTCTGCCACCGTCCTGGGAGGGGGAGGGGGGACCAGCCGGGTCCTGCTCACCGCGCCCCACCCTGCCCACCCCCACTGACTAGTGGCCAGGGAGCCCCCGGCTGCCATGGCCTCTCTACCCCTAAGTAGCTTCAGTCCCCCCAAGATGCAGGGGAGAGAGCAGAACCCAGACCTGGAATCCACCTGGGTGGGTGTGGTGGGGGGAGGAGTGTCTTGGAGCCCCCAGCCTCCACTTCACACCTCTGTGAAATTGGCATTCGCCTGGAAGCTTCCATGGGAAGATAATTCAGATCTGTTTGAGGGAGGCCCCGGGGGAGCCGCCGGGACAGCCGACCTGCCAGCTCGGGTCTGGCCCTGACACCCCAGGCCAGCAGTGAGAGAAATCCCCAAACGGAACCATCCGGCCCACAGAGCACTGTGGTCCTCAGCCACGGAGTCCGGGGCAGATCCGTCCTACGGGGACAGGAAACTGACACCCAGCGAGTGACAGGGCCAAGGGCACCCTGGGAGCTCGTGTGGAGGTGCAGCTGGTGTCAGGGGTCTGGTCTGAGTCCCTGCTGCTCTGCCTCCACCTGGCTCTCTGCTAACGAGGCCCTGGGAAGGCGGCAGGGGGCAGCTCAAGGCCTTGGGCCCCTGCCACCTGCGTGGGAGACCCGGAGGGAGCTCCTGGCTCCTGGCTTCAGATCGGGACAGCTCCGGCCTGGCAGCCAACTGGGGAGTGAACCAGCGGATGGAAGACTCTCTCTCTCTCTCTCTCTCAAATAAATAAATAAAATCTTGGAGAAAAAAAAAAAAAAAAAAAAAAAAAAAAACACAGGCACACATAAAAGCCAGGCACGGTTTCCAAGTCTTTGCACCTAAAGAAATGTAACCTTTTAATTCCACAACCATTGTGAGGTCCCTGGCGAATACCTAAGGATAAACAGTCTGGGCCACCGCGTGTTCCCTGCACCCCGCTACTCCACTCAGCACAGCCCCAGGGCGGCCTCAGCCTCCAGCTGGGAGGCAGGGACCAGGAGGAGGCTGGTCCCCCGGAGGAGGATAGTAGGGTCTCGGGAGAGGCAGGGACCCGTCCAGCGTCCAGTGTCTCGGGAGAGACAGGGACCCGTCCAGCGTCCAGCATCTCAGCCGGCACCCGCCAGGCCTATCTGCAGTTGTGATGTCAACAGGCGTCCTCATTATCATTCGGATCACTGTTCCCATTTTCCTTCCTTTTTCATTTATTTGAAAGGCAGAGAGATGGAATCTGACTGCGGGGCTGGGGGGGGGGGGGGGCGGCTGGGTCAGGAGCCAGGCGCCCCATCCGGGTCTCCCACGGGGTGGCAGGGACTCGAGTGCGCGTGAGCAACAGGAGCACAGAGGGGGCTGACACCCAGGCGCTCTGACCCGGGATGCAGGCCAGCCTGGTGGACACTCAGCCCACCCCAACTGGGGTCATTTCAATGGTGCCTCCCGTGGGAGATCACCCCGGGGCTCCCCAATCCTCCATGGCAAATCAGGCAACCCCCCTGGGGACAGCTGCAGGTGACTGTAGGGGGAGGGGAGGAGGAGGCAGGGAGACAGGTGCGGGGTGGGGGCAGGGGGGGCGCCCTGGAGCGGCCTGGCCAGGCCCAGCCCCATGTGCAGCCTTCTGGGGCTGCAGGGGTTAAAGAGAAAAAATCTCTCCGCCCGTCTGCGTTGGAGCCTGCGAAAAAGGCAAAATGATTGTAAATTCCGCCAGGGAATTTCACAGCCGGGAATCCGGCTCACCTTTCGTGGACTGCCCTCCCCCCACCCCCCAGCCCGCCCCCGCCCCGCCCCGCCCCGCCGGCGAGCGTAACTGACCTTTGGAGGCAGATAATGAAAAGAAGAAATTCCTTGGAGAAAATAATGTGTCCGGGCCCGGTAATGAGATCGGCCCCTTTTACGTTGCCATGGCGACGGCAGTCCTCTTCTCGTAGGAAATCCGTGAATGGGCGCGGGCAGCGCGGCCTCCCCAGCCGGCCTGGGCCGGGGGTCGCCGGAGAGGCAGGCGCGGCGGCGGCCGGCCCAGGCTGGGGGCCTTTCTGCGGCGGTGCCGCTGGGCAGCCTGGGGAGAGACGCGCTGTGGCTCCATTTCCCAGATGAGGAAACTGAGGCTCGGCCCGGGGCGGGCAGCGTCTCGTTGCAGACAGCAGAGTCAGGACTGCAATCGACGGCCGTGGATTTGGGGTACAGGTGGTGGACCCGGGGTGTCCCCCCCACCCGGGGAGCCTGGCACACAAGGGCCTTTCGCGGGGTTCTGTGAGGGGCGGAGTGTTCTGAGTGTTACGTGGGCGTGGATGTGCCAGCCTAGGCCTGGTGCACCTGGTGGTAACAGCCATGGCTAGGGGCTGGTGTTGTGGCACCACCGGCTACGTCACCAGGGGAGCTGTCCACGTGCCTGGGCTCAGGTCCCGCCTCCGCTTCCGGTCCAGCTTCCTGCTAGGGCACAGCAGGTGGCCGCCCGGGCGCTGGGCCCCTGCATCCACGTGACAGACCCGATGGGGTTCCCGGCTCCAGCTCCAGGCTGGCCCAGCCTTGGCTGTGCCTGTCGAGGGCATGCGGGGAGAGAACCAGCAAATGACAGTGTCCGCTCTCTCTCGATCCTGCTCTGCCTTTCAAATCAATAAATAAACTCTTAAATATACAAGGTGTGTGTGCCTCAGACAACACACAGAGAGGTGTGGGTCTCGGTTGTCAGGGGGACATGAGCAGGGACCCCAGACCAAGCCCAGCTTCGTGCCAGAGGCTCCTCCTCCAGGCAGCCCTCCTGGGCCTGTGGGGGGTGGGAGGCACAGGGTGGGCTCAGCGCATAGCCGTCACAGGCTCCCTGCAGCTGGGTGCCCTAGATGACCACAGGAAGAGCAGGGAGCAAGGAGACTTCTGGGGAAAGAACCAGGAGAGAGGAGGAAAGGGGAAGTGGGGAGGGGGAGGTAGTGGGTCCTCTCCCGCTGTGTGGCCTTGGGAAACGCCCTGGCCCTCTCTGAGCCACGACTTTACTATGGGCGGAGCGATTACCTAGGAGAGAGGGAGGAGGGAAGAGCTAGGAGGGGTGGGGAGGCCCCCCTTAGAGTGTAGCCGGGACCCCCACCCAGGGTGGGGGCTGCCACCCTCTTGTCCAGGCCCTTGCCCTGAGAACTGGCTCCGAGCTCCGCCACCAGCCGTGGGAACGGCCGGCCAGTGCCAGTGGAGCCCCCTCGTAGATCACGTGCGAGGTGTTTGTGTCTGAGAGGGGAGACCGAGAGAGGCCTGAACCAGGTCTGCTCCAGGTGCCAGGCCTGGAAAAGCCCGCTCAGCATCCCCTGGGGCGGGGGGCTGGCCCAGAGGCAGCCCTAAGCTGGGACCCAGGCGGGATGCACCTGCTGTCGCTGGACTGCGTCACACCCACCCCTTCCTGTCTCTGCGCCCGGGGCTGCCCTGCAGAGCCTGCCACACCTGCTTTCCCCTCCTTCTCCTCGTGCTATGGGCTCGTCCCCATTTTACACATGGGCTAACTGAGGCTGAGAGAGGTTCCCCAAGTCACGCAGCTGGCGAGGAGCCCTGGCCGGATGGAGCCCTGGACGCGTGCTGGGCTCTCTCCTTTGCTGCCTCTTCAGGATGAGCAGCGTGGCCCCTCATCCAGCCTCCGGCCAGGTCCATGGGCCCTCAACCCCAAGCCGATCCTGGAGGCTGGTGTGAAACGGCCCCAGGCCGGGCAGTGCCTCCCTGAGGCGTGAGCGCAGCCCTGTCCCCAAGAAGCACGATGCCCACCTGCAGGTTCTTCATTCCCGCATACGTGGCCCTAGCAGGGGCTGCTCACCTGCTGGGAGCGGGCCGGCTGGGGTCTCCCAGCCCCATGGAGCCAGCCTGCTGGCCTGATGGTGGGCGGTCCTTACGACGCCCCTCAGTTCTAGGCGGGGACAGCCCCGGTGATGGGCTCCTGGGGCCAAGCTGGCCCTGTCCCCTCCTGGGCAGGTGTGGAGACTGAGGCCCGGCCCCACGCCTCTCAATGGCTCCCAGCTGGGCTCAGCCTGTGCCGGGATGGGGGAGGCGGCGGTTCTGCTGGGGGACAAAACCCAGCCCCTCTCCGGCCTGTACTGCGTGGTTGGAGTGCGGGGGCCTCACCCGGCGGCGCCTCCCTCCTCCCCTCGGTGTCTGGCTCCTCCCGGGCTGGGGCTGGCCGGTGTGGCAGAGACATCTGGGGGCGGTCTGGCCACCCCCTCCGCCTGTGAGTTCCGGAGGCATCCCGGGGCGTCGGCACATCTGGCGGGTTGGCCGGAGTCAGGCGGCGGCGGCGGGGGCGGAAGGAAGCCGAAGCTCCCCCGCATGGAGGACCAGGGCGCGCTGGCCTCGCTCCCGCCAGCCAGGTGAGCGCTCTGCTCACGGGTCTCTGGGTGCGCGTGGAGTCCGTGCAGGCGCGCACCCTGCGTCCGGCACGCCTCGCCTACGCCTCCCTGTTGCACACGCAGGCTGTGTTGTGTGTGTGCACGCACGCGGCCTGCGTGGATCCGTGCGCGTCCAGGTGTGCACAGCAGAGGGACAAGAACGCCAGCCCGGCCACTTCCCAGCTGTGTGACCTTGGGGCAGGTGTTCTGCGTCTCTGGGCTCCTGCGAGACGATGGGCAGCCGACAATAGCACCGTCCTCGGGGAGACAGGGCCAGATGACTCCTGCCCGCCGCGAGAGCTCCATCTCAGGGGGCCGCGATGGCACTTCCTTCTCCCTGCATTTGTGCCTCCGAATTCCGCAAGCAGTCAGCCGCCGGCCAGGCCCTCCCGCCGCCCCCTGCCGCCCCCCGGCCTGCGGGAATCGCCCGCGTCGCCATATTTCTATCATCTCCCAGACAGCGCTGGCCTTCTCAGAGCTGTTTGCCTTTGGCTGGCCGCCAGGTTTAAGAGTTTTACGAAAATTCCCAAGACCTTTAGCCGTCTCGCCTTGAGAAGAGGGGGCTGCCGGGCGGGGGGCGGGAGAGGCTACCGAAGGCAGGAAGCGAGCTACATTCCTGGTCCCGAGGAGGTAGGGCTGGCGGGCTGGAGGCACACGGGCC
Source organism: Lepus europaeus (assembly GCF_033115175.1). Classification (NCBI taxonomy): domain Eukaryota; kingdom Metazoa; phylum Chordata; class Mammalia; order Lagomorpha; family Leporidae; genus Lepus; species Lepus europaeus. The sequence continues at coordinate 20,839,478 of NC_084849.1, forward strand.
CCCGGCCTGTTTTCTCCAAGTTAAAAATATGCGGCCGCGGCCTCTGCGCATGAGATCTGTTCCAGAAAGCACAGAGGTACAGCGGCGCTGACGTCTGGGCCAGGAGGAAGAGGTGGCTCAGCCTCCAGCTGGCCCAAGGCCATCCCCCGTCTTCACCGCAGGCCGCCACGGCAGGCTTCGGGGTCACGTGGCGAGGTCCACGTGCTCCGGACCCCAGCGCACCTCCCCCTCCCCAGCTCACTGCTGTGTGTCTCCTGGACAGCGGCTGGCCCTCCCTGAACCCCCGATGCAACGTGGACATGGGACCCAGAGGCCTTTGAGGATGGAGCCGGTCTCCCTCCAGGGCCAGGCAGGGCCGGCCCCCAACACATGCACACACACACACACACGTGGGAAGGGCATGGGACCCCGGAGTTGGGTCTGCTGTGTGGCTATAGGCAAATCGCTGCACCTCTCTGTGCCCACGTGCCATGACCCATGACGCTGGAACTGGATGGGCCGCTCCTGTCGGTTTCCTGTCGCTGGGTAGTTTATGGAGACCCGGAGTGTGCTTGGCTCGTGGCTCTGGAAGGCCTTCTATGTTCCGGGCAGCAGAGAGGCCCAGAGCCAGAGACCGAGAGAGAGCTCCTGTCCGCTGTTTCTCTCCCCAGATACCAGCGATGGCTCTCGCCGGGGCCAAAGCTGGGAGCCAGGAACTCAATCCAGGTCCCCCACGTGGGTGGCAGGAGCCCAGTCACGTGCGCCATCCCTGGCAGGGAGCAGGGGTCTGGGGTAGGGGCTGGGTACGGAGCGTGGGTGTCTCAGCCATCAAGCCAAATGCCGGCCCCTGGCCAGGGCCTTTGTGCTGTGACAACGCACGGTAACACACAGCGAGCGTGCCAGCGCGAGCCTCTCTTCCTCCTGACCTCGCCTAGCCCTGCCTCCCCCCACCCTCCCCGCCTGCCCGCACCAGCCCTGCCAGCTCTGGAGCGAGCATCTAGGGGCGCAGTCCACCGCAGTGAGCAGCTTCCCTGCCCCAGCAAGCTTTACATTTTAAGATTTATTTTATTTATTTGAAAGGCAGAATGAGAGAGAGGAAGAGAGGTCTTCCAGCCACTGGTTCACTCCCCAAATGGCCACCATGGCCAAGGCTTGCCCAGATTGAAGCCAGGAGCCTGGACCTCCATCAGGGTCTCTGATGAGTGGCAGGAGCCTAAGCACTTGGGCCATCTTCCACTGCTTTCCCAGGTGCATTGGCAGGGAGCTGGATCGGAAGTGGAGCAGCCGAGACTCGAACCGGTGCCCATGTGGGATGTCAGCACTGCAGGCAGCAGCTTTACCTGCTACACCACAGCGGCTGAGATCTTTTTATAAGTGAGTTAAAGGGAAGAGGATTTTAGCAACAGCACTGGATACAATGGGACAAGGGCGGGGGGGATAGCACTCAGAAAAGGCGTGTTCAAACTCTGGCTTTTTCCCGTGCTAGTTTAGGAGCTGTGATCCTGGCATCTCTGGACCTCAGTGAAGTGGGGGTGACGGAAGTGCACAGGGAGGGTTCGATGAGGAGGCTTCCCGAGCACTCGACTGGCCACCTGGCGTGCAGCAGGTGTGGGCGGAACGCCTGACATTGCAAGTGACATCACAGCCTGAGTAACCAGCCCCCAGCATCCAGACGGCCACTTCCCTCGTGGTTCCAACCACTCCACAGAGCACAGCGCCGGGGAGCACCTGTTAAGAACTATTGCATAACAGCTCCTGAACAGACTCGCGTTTTGTTCATTTAATCCTCAAACTAGCAACAGTGGATGTTTAATGACTTCCTTTGTCAAAGATGGGGCCAAGGCTGTGACGCCGCCATCCCATATCAGCACCGATTAGAATCCTGGCTGCTCCACTTCTGATCCAGCTCCCTGCTGATGTGCCTGGGAAAGCAGTAGAAGATGGCCCAGGTCCTTGGACCCCCGCACCCACGTGGGAGACCCGGAAGGAGTTCCAGGCTCCTGGTTTCAGCCTGGCTCAGCCCTGGCTGTTGCACCATTCGGGGAGTGAACCAGTAGATGGAAGCGCTCTCTCTCTCTCTCTCTCGCTCTCTCGCTCTCTCGCTCTCACTCTCGTTCTTGCTCTTGCTCCCCCCCCCATCTAACTCTCCCTTTCAAATGAACAAATAATTTTTTTTTTTTTTTAAGAAAAGAGATACAGAAGATTCCAGAGTTAGAGAGACAGGGAAGCTCCACCCCCAGGGCCTGCCCTGATCGCAGGAGAACTCTTCATCCACATCTGACAGCTGAGTTAGACACGGGGAGGACATGAGCCCAGGCCCCCTGGATAACTAAGGCAGTGCCCCCCAGGGCTCCCCTGGGGCAGGAGCACCCTGCAGGTATGCAGTCAGGATGGCCCCGGCCCCGCCCTCACCCCCTGTAGAGGTGAAGGCCATTGTGCTCCCCCTCCCCCCTCCCAGCCATGTGAAGCTGGAGCTGCAGGGACTCAGGCGCTCTGTAGCCTCCATCGCCCCCTTCCAGGCGGCTCCCACAGCCCCAGCTGCCTGCCCCAGAGTGAGCCAGTGCCTGAGCCCTCGGGGTCCAGTAGCCTCATCCAGGCCCCCCCAACAAGACCCCAGGCTGCACAGGGAGCGGCAGGAGGGAGAGAATGCCGAGAGCGCCAGCTCCCCCTCCCTCCCCCACCGGCGTCCCCACGCGTGACAGCAGTGTGAACGCAGAGATGGAGCAACAGCTGGTCCCCGCCCCGCTCCAGATGTGGGAGAGATGGTTGCTCCCCAAAATAGTCTCATTGCGAAGGCAGGAGCCCACCCGGTACAAACAAAATGCACTTCGCAGGAATGGGGGGGAGGGGTGCACGTGGCTGCCGGAGCTGCACCTGCTCCCGGGAGCTCCTGCCGCCCCCATTCGTGTCATCCCTGTTAAAACGTGAATCTGCGGGGCAGGCGTTTGACCCACACTCAACACGCTGCCTGGGACGCCCGCACTGATGTCGGAACGGAGCCCTGGGTTCTGTCCCAGTCCTGTTCCTTATCCCAGCTCCCCGCTAATGTGCGACTTGGGAGGCAGCAGGCGATGCTCAAGGACTTGGGTCCCTGCCGCCCATGTGGGAGACCCAGATGGAGTTCCAGGCTCCTGGCTTCAGCCTGGCCCAGCCCTGGCCATTGCAGGCTCTTTGGGGAGTGACCCAGTGGATGAACAACGACTCTTTCTCTGTCACTCCGCATTTCAAATTATGACAAATAATGAAATAAACCTTTCGAGAGGAAAGACCTAACAGATCCCCTGGGCTGACACTGGGCTCTGTCCCTCATCCCCCAGCCCATCTGGGCTCCCTGAGAGAGGCCAGAGCTGTGAACCATCCCCATGGACATGGAGAGGATTTAGACTCGCTGGCTGAGCAACCCCCAGGCAGGGTGAAGGCTCAGGGCAGGATTCGAACTCAGCCCCACTGCAGAGCCAGCTTCTAACTCCTCCCTCCCCAACCAGGAGGCCGCTCCCAGCTGCAGCCAGAGGCGAAACCAGCAGCTCCCGTGTACTCGCCATGCTAGGGAACACTCTCATTGTGGGGTTTCCACCCAAGGGACCCACGCAGACGGGAGACAGGAGCAGCTGCCACCCCCCAAAGGCATGAACCAGACCAGAAGTCGGGCTCAGACGAGGGCGTGGAGCCAGGGTCACCTGGGCAACCACAGACATCAGCCTCAGAAACTGGACGGCGCAGGAGGAGACAGGCAGGCAGGGGGACGGCTCCCGGCCCCAGGATTGGGGGGGTGCAGCAGAACCTGACACATCCAGTGACGCAGGCTTGGGAGCGAGGAAGCTGAAGCCATCAGGTCGGGGCAGTTCCATGGGACGGGATCCCGGTCAGCACCCAGCCCGCAGCCAGGGACACCTGGAGCCGGGAGGGGCCTTAAGAGTCCCCAGGTTCAACCCTCTCACGGATGCCCAGAGCCCCGTTGAGGAGTTATCTCATGTCTGCTTGCATGCCTCCAGCAGCAGGGAGCTCACTCCCCACGTCAGAGCAGGCTAAGGCATTAAGGGGCTCACACATCCCCCCGCATTCATCTACCTCTTGGACCACACCGACCAAAGGCAGCAAAATGCCCGGATCCCATTCATAAATTTTGCACCTGTTGATGGCTTTGGTAGAAACATCAATTTCATGAGCACCATCTGAGTGCTTAATGGTTATTTGCTGGTTCCTAACAGTGCCTGGGGCACGCAGCCCCTCCACAGATGCATATGGAATGAATGAGTCAAAGAATGAATGAATGAATGAGCTGGGCCCAATGTCCAGCCAGATTCATTCCTCCCTTAGGTGTTTAAGCCAAAGTTGCCAGGCTGGGCTGGTTGGGGGCAGCCAAAGGCAAGTTCAAGGTTAAAACGAGGGCAACAACAAGAGCTTACACTGTAAGCAGGTGGAGGCTAGGGGAGTTGAGCGCTCGGGCCAGGAGAAAGGCTGGGGTGAAGCAGGGAGTCAGGGCCTCGAGGTGACAGCCTGGGCTGTTGTGGACAGGACCCCAGGCCTGAAAGCAGGAGCGACCCTGGGGTGAGGGGAGCTGGCTCCCGGGAAGCTGGAAACCCAGCCTGCTGATGAGGGCGCGGAGGCTGGGCGGCGGCAGGGCAGACCCAGGCGTGTGCCTCTTCTCCCCACGGCCACCTCTGCACCTGCTACGGGGCAGACAGAGGCCAGAAGGGGAAGGACAGGGGTGCCGGCTCGCTCTGCGGGGCTGGGAAGGCCCCGCCCAGGCCTCTGAGAAGGAGCACAGAGCAGCAAAGAAAGCAGCTGCTGGGACTGGATCAGTGCCTCCCTGCCTCACTGTGTGGCCACTCCAACTGTCCATCCACCCACCCACCCATCCATCCTCCATCCAACTATCCATCCATCCAACTATCCACCTGTCCATCCATCCAACTATCCACCCACCCACCCACTCACCCACCCACCTACCTATCCATCCGTCCAACTATCCACCCGTCCATCCATCCATCTGTCCATCCATCCAACTATCCACCCGTCCATCCACCCACTCACCCACCCACCCATCCACCTGCCTATGTATCCATCCATCCTTCCTTCCATTCACCTTTCTACTCATCCACCTGCCTACCCACCCAGCAATCCTCAGCCATTCACACACACACACACACACACATACACACACATACACATATACACACATACATATACACACACATACACATGCACACACATACATACACATGCGCATACACACATACATACATACACACACATAACACACACACACCTTCAGTCCCAGCCCTTTCACTGAGCACCTGCTCTGTAGCAGACTGTATGACAGGTAGTGGAGGACCAGGGGAGGACTAGACAAGCAAGACTCTACCCTCGGGGCGCTCGGGCTGGCGGGCAGGAGTGAGGGCTGGGGAATACGGACGTCAACAAATTATCAACGGGCTATGGGCATCTCGCCCTCCCATGCATTCCCCACCCTGAAGCCAGTGAGGGCTTTGGGAAAACCCAAACCACTGACTCTGCTTGGGCTGGAAGCAGTGCCCCCCCCCCCCCAGACTGGGAAGAAAGCACCCTCTGGGTCGCTGCTGCAAGGCTTGTGAAGTGTCAGGGCCTTTTACGAAAGCAATCGTGTGGGGCCGGCGCTGTGCATAGCAGGTTAAGCCGCTGCCTGAGAGGCCAGTGTCCCACTCCCACATGGGCGCCAGTTCAAGACCCAGCTGCTCCACTTTCAATCCAGCTCTCATAATGTGCCTAGGAAAGCATAGGAGGATGGCCCAAGTGCTTGGGCCCCTGCACCTGCATGGGAGACCTGGAAGAAGCACCTGGCTCCTGGCTTGAGTCTGACCCAGCCCCAGCCATTGCAGCCATTTGGGGAGTGAACCAGTGAATGGAAAGACCTCTCTCTCTCTCTCTCTCTGTCTCTCTCTGTCTCTGTCTGTGTGTGTGTGTGGGGGGGGTGTCTGTCTGTCTTCCGCTCTATCTATCTCTCTGCCTTTCAAATAAATAAATTTTTTTAAAAATGAAATGAAGCCTTTACGAGGTGTGAGCTCCCGGGTGGACTAAGGCTGCTCCCGCAGGTGCCGCTCATGCAGCGAGCCCGGCCCCTGGGCTCCCATGCGGGGTCCCCCTGCCTCTCAGGCACACTCTGGTACAGCACAGCGGGCCTCGCTGGGGGCGGGCACCACACCCTCGAACTCCACACCCCTCCAGAGCCACGCGCCAAGCAGACGTGGCTGCCTCTCACTGACCCAGGCCACAGGGTATCACAGGATAGCCACAGAGCACAGACACAGACAGTACTGGCAGAAGCCTGCGGGAAAGAAAATGTGACGTTCACGCACGTGGGGTTCTGAGAGGCGGGGCCACAGCGCTTGCTTAGCCTTAGTGAGCACTGGGAGGTCTGGCCACCTCCCTCCCCACTCCATGCTACTCCTGGAGACAGACAAGACATGAATTTGATTCAGGCGATGCAGGTGGAGTGGCTCCCTCCTCTGCCCGACAGGTGGTCCCTCCTCTGCCCGACAGGTTCATTCCCCAGAGGGCTGACGGGAATTCCAGCAGCAGCCACAGGGCCCCAGGCCTCAGCGTCTGCAGCTGGGAAAACCCTCAGCCGGGCTCCCAGCCGAGAGACCTAATGTTTACCCACCTCATTAGACACCTTCTCCCCCCCCCCCACCTCTTCTGGCCCCCCGCCTCCAGCGCTGAGCAAGGGTAAACACCACAGCCCTCAGGGCCAGCACAGAAATCAGCCGGCTTTGGCAGGAGACCTACAACGTCCCTCCGCCCCGGGGGACAGCGGCCCAGCCCTGCCAGGTTTTGGTTAGGTGCTTCTGGTGTTGGGCTAGGCCTGGACATTAACACCAGAAGATCCCCCAGGATTTGCGGGTAGAATCTGCCTCAGAGGTGGCTCATCACTCAGAGCCTCAGGAGAACAGTCAGGCCCAGAGCCACATCGTATGGTCCACTGACATCTCCAAGTGGACTGGATCAGAACCAGAGCCAGGGAGGGCTTTGTCTGAGACTACACCGTAATTCAATCAAAGAACCTGGCATTAGGAGGTGACAACCTAAGAGCAAAAATGATCACTACCATTCCCACCATCACCACCACCAGCACCACCACCATCATCACTACCACCACCACCATCACCATGACCACCACCACCATCACCACCATCACCATCATCACTACCACTACCACCACCACCACCATCATCATCATCATCATCACCATCACCATCACAACCACCACCACTACCACTACCATCATCACCATCACCACCACCACCACTATCACTACCATCATCACCATCACCTTCACCATCACCATTACCACCATCACCATCATCATCATCATTACCATCATTATCATCACCATCACCATCACCATCACCTTCATCACTACCACCATCACCATCATCACCAACACCATCACCACCATCACCATCACTTTCATCACTACCACCATCACCATCACCATCATCACCACTGTCACCATCACCACCACCACCATCACCACCATCACTTTAGTCACTATCACCACCATCACCACTACCACCATCACTACCCTCACCCTCATCCTTGTCATGGTGACCCTCACTACCTAACCTTCCACAACCCTGAGGGGTGCAGTTCACACAACACCCTTTGGAAATACGGGGACAACGAGGCCTGGAGGGTGAACGCATCCACCCCGCCCCACACAGAGAGGAAGCAGCAGAGCCAGGATTCACACCCAGCTCCACACGTCTCCTCACATGCTGGCCAGCCTGGGCACAGGGCGGTGGGCGTGGCATGAGGTTGTGGGTGTGTGAGCGTGCACAGGTATCCAAGCGCCATACTCGTGTGTGCCTGAGCCCTCAGGAGTGTGTGTGTGGCCTGCCGGTGTGTGCACAGGCACGCATGAAAGTACCGCGTGTCTGGAGACATGTGGTATGAACATATAGGCATGTGTTGGCATGCCTGCTGTGTGTGCTAACACGTGTGTGTGCAAACGTGCTCATGCACTATGGCCGTGCACTGGCAGGGATACTCACAAGTGTGACTGGGGACCTCCGTGCCCACGTGTGGATGTGCTTGCGTGTGCACACACGTGCCCGTGGGAGATGGAGCAGCACACCCACCCCCGCACTGAGGCCGTCTGCATTCCTCCCCCCATGCAGGCGTGCATGCCCGAGGCGTGGGTGTCACACATCGTGCATCTCCTGCATCCCCACACAGCCCTGGCCACAGCCCCAGGCAGAAGCCACACAGATGCCTCCCCTCCATCCCGAGGCCTCTCAAGCCAGTGGCCTGACTCCAGCAAGGCCAGGAGGGCCAGATGCACAGCAGCTTCAGACACAAGGCCGAGGCCACGGCCATCACAGCCCGGGGGTTGGACATGCACAGCGGCTTGCGCCAGCACAGACGGCACACGTTTGGTTGGGGCCAGGCTGGGCGGAGCTGTTACATGAGCACAGCCTCGGGCGGTCACTGCATTGCAGTCCCCTAAGTGGTGGCTCAACCCCAGGCTCCAGACAGACAGAGGGCGGGGCTCAAGGCAGGGAGAGACACTAGCTGCTGTCTCAGCCCAGCTACTCCCTGCTGTGCAGCTTTGGGAGGGTCATTCACCCTCTCTGAGCCTCAGTCTGTTGACTCTGTAAATTGGGCGCATTGATCGTATGTCACTGGGGTGTAACAGGATTGGACAGGATAAGCAGGCCGGGTCAGGACAGCCAGCCCCACGGTCATATCGGCCGTGCCTCTGCCTCCGTGTGCTCCCGAACGCATCACAGCTGGAGGCAGGTCTAGTGCAGTGTGGGGTACAGCACAAGTGAAGCAGAATTCCGGTTTCTCCTTTAACCTCAGTTTTCCCATCTGTAAAGTGGGTGTGACTAGTGCACCCGCCTTTCAGGCGTGCAGTCTGGACTTTATTGTCAGTTCTTTTGAAAGGCAGAGAGAGACAGAGACCTCTCACCCACAGGCTCACCCCTCTAATGTCCACACAGCCAGGGCTGAATCACACAGAAGCTGGGAGCCAGGAACTCCACCCAGGCTCCCCCAGTGGCTGGCGGGGACCCAGGTACTTTGGCCACCACTGCTGCCTCCCAGGGTCTGCACTGGCAGGAAGCTAGAGTCAGGTGTAGAGCCGCACCTGGCCTTGAACCTGGGCCCTCGGACACGGAGGCAGCCACAGCCACCCAGCCGCCCTGAGTTCCTTCCTGTCCCACCCGGAGCCTCCGGGGTCTGTGGTGACTGCTTTCCACTGCTTTTCCTGGGGACCTCAGTCCAGGCAGCCAAACTGTTCCCTCTCCGCCTCCCCACCTTCCCTCTCGCCTTTCCCCTCGTCCACACTCCCAGCCACAGATTCCCACAGGCTTCACCCAAAACCGGCTGCTTCCCAGACAAGCCCTGGGTCCCAGTCCCACCTCCTCCTCTTCTTCACCTCTCTGGGAACACGATAATGAAAGTCTCGATTTTGTCGATTTGTCGAGAGAATTTAAGGTGAGAGCCCCCTAGGCACTTAGTGTGGCGTCTGCACGTAGTAGGCACACAAGTCATGTTCACAGCCAAGGCTGCTACAGCTGGGCAGGGAGAGTTGGGAAAACCTGGGGCCGGCGCTGTGGCACAGCGGGTAAAGCCACCACCTGTGACACCAGCACCCCACGTGGGAGCGTCTGTTCAGGTCCCGGCTGCTCGTCTTCCCATCCAGCTCTCTGCTGTGGCCTGGGAAAGCAGTAGAAGATGGCCCAAGTGCTTGGGCCCCTGCACCCACGTGGGAGACCAGAAGAAGCTCCTAGCTCCTGGCTTCGGATCAGCACAGCTCCGGCCGTTGTGGCCATTTGAGGAGTAAACCAGCGGATGGAAGCTCTCGCTTGCTTGCTCGCTCGCTCTCTCTGTCTCTCTCTGTCTCTCCCTTTCTTGTTACTCTCCCTTTTGAATAAATACAATCATTGTTCACCAACAAAAGCTGGAGAAAGTTTACACACAAAACAGGAGCAGCCTTTGCCTACAACAGCGCAACCAGGCCCACGGGGCTGCCTTGGGGGAAGGGGTTCTCAGGAAAGAAGCCGCAGGGTCCATGGAGCTGGTCGGGGTTTCCGATCTCTCCCTAGCGTCAGCCCAGGTCCCCGTGGGGCGGGGGAAGCTCGCTTTCTCCTGGGAACCAGGGCCAGCGCCCGTAAATCACACAGGGAAACGGAGCAGCCACGCCTTCCCCACCCGTCCCACGTCCAGCCGCCGCCTACCAGGCCCCCTCCTCAAAATAGCGCTCGGATTCCAGCGCTGGGAATGGCGGGGCCCAGGCCGCGCTGGAATGCGGGCCGCGGGGACCTGGGATTCCTCGGCAGCCCAAGGTCTGCCCCTCACTTCCTCCCAGAGCCGCCAGGAGAGACGCGGTTCCCACCCAGTCTGCCCTGTTCCCAGCAATCAGCCCCGCGTGGGGCCGCCCAGGGCCTGCCAGCTCTCACCCAGCTCCTCCCGACCACCCTCCCACGGCCAGGAGACACCCCCCCCCCCCAGCCTCCAGCCACCCCAGGGCCTCCCACCAGGCTTCCCGACCTCCAGGCCACGTGCACCTGCTGCCGCCTCGGCCTGGAGGCCCAGTCGTCTCCGGAAGACCCCTAGGAGGCCTGCAAAGCCCACTCCGAATGCTGCCTTCGCGGTCAAATTGGCCGCGACTCAGCGCCAGCACCTCGGACAGTCACGCGCGCCTGCGCACACCCCTCCGGCCACGCCCAGCGCCCCTGGGGGTGGCGGGTGTTGGACCCAGCGGCTAGGGTGCCAGTTGGGGCGCCCACACCCAGACATCGGCGGTGCCTGGGCTCAAGTCCTGGCTCTTCTCCGGGTCCCAGCGCCCTGCTCCTGCCCCCCAGGGGGCCGCGGGGATGGCGCAAGTGATGCGTTGTGGGCGCTTCGACCAGGGCGCGGCTCCCGGGGTCCCCGGTCCCAGCGGCTCACAGACGGGGACCTGCCCAGCGGGGCAGAGCAGGCTCCCCGAGTCACCAGGCCAAAGCTCCGGGCTCCCTGCGTCCCCGCTCAGCTGTCCCCCAAAGGAAGGCGAGCACAAGCCCCGGCCCCCTCCCTGCGGGCTCCCTGGAGCCCCCTCCCCAGGGTGGGCTGGGAGGATGTGTCCCTTGTCGGTCTGCTCATCTCGCGAAGTGAATGTTTCACGTTTCTCCTCCAGTTTGCAAACTTTTAAAAATTAATCCCATCACTTCAACAAGTGTAACAACTAAATTATCATCTTTCCGCAATGAAGGAGCTGCCGCGTCTCTCTCTTGGCAAACACTGCACGCACATAATTTTACTAAATGTAATAAACCAACCATAGAACTATTAATTTTGCCATGGTATTCATAACAATTAGAAACGCCTGAACCTCACAGTGAACACCCAGCGCAATACCAGAATCGGAGGAAGTCCCCGCTGCTTCTGCTGGGTGCTGGACGCGGTGTCGCCGGAGCCGGGTGGGGTCCAGGGACGGAAGCCGGATGTCATTTGCCCCTCAGTCCCGAGACAGAGCTGAGCGGGAGCCCTGGGAGGACAAGGTGGAGCTCTGCCCCACACCCAGCCCCCGATGAGAGGCGAGGAATCAGGATCAAAAGTCGCTGCCCCTTCGGGCCTTGAAGAGCCTCTAAGAGCCTCTAGTCCTCCAAGAACAGATAGCAGCGAAGGAGCCGTCACTGGCACCTGCTGCGCCCAGGGCAGACATTATCAGCTGATCAGATTACTCTTTCCCACTGAGCTCAGCGGCACGGCCTCCAGGCAGGCACTACCAATCAATCACGAGCTGCCCAGCTGCAGGATCCAGGGAGAGAGGTGGGGCTGCACCAAGGCGCGCAGAGACCCGGGGCGGCACTGAGGACAGAGCTGGGAGGCTGGGAGACAGAGCCCTGCTAGCAGGAAAGGCTCCTCCGGGACCCTCTCCTCTGGCCCCAGCCCCCACCTGGGTTCTGGCCTGCAGCATCAGCAGAGCGACACGCTGGCATCTTTTTTTCTAGACTGCAATCTGGCCATTTGTATCAAAAGCTCAGAATTTTCGGAGTTATCCCCAAAATATAAATGGACAAATGCCGAAAAAAGAACGTGCCTCGTGGCGTGGCTTCAGATGAGATCAGATCTAGCACAGTCAACTCATTTAAACTTATTCTTAAAATATTTAAAAGTGAGGTTTAAAAGGTGGTCAATTTTTTTTGCCAAGAAATGTATTTTTCCAACAAGACATGTAGTTTGGTTCCATTTCTAGAAAGAATAAACTTCAACAGATATAAACACACCCAAGGCTGCCATCCACAGTTGCCCAGGCTGTGCACTGAACAACAGCAGTCACTCAAAATACCCTTGGACATAGCTTAAAAGATAGGGAAGTTTATTTAGCAAAATAGTGATAGCAGCTATGGGGGGAGGGAGTGATCGTTTTAAACCCTCGTCTTGCTTTTCTAGTATTTCTATAGTGAAATGGCTAGTTTGTATAAAACATGAACTAGTAGCCCTCACAAAGCCCCTCCCAGTGTGTAACACACTCAGTGCATGGCCTGGCTTTCTCTGGCATGTGCGTGATGCACACGCGTGTTTATGTGACTCCATCAGACAGGTGTGAACCGAGATTCTGGCTGCACTGTCTTAGCGAGTTTCAAATCCAACGAAGGGACTGGAACCAGCAGATGGCCTGCCCTCGGCCGCTGGCCAGAGCTGCGAGGGAGGGGCCGGCTGCGGCCACAGCAGGACACGGCCGGTGACGTCCTGCGAGGTCATCAGAGCATCCTGCCTCCCCAGTGGACCTGCACCTGGGGTCCCTCTGCCTCGCCTGCATCTGTCCATCACAAGACTCAGCTGCCTGGACCCAGGGCAGCGGGTGCTGTGCCGCTGGTTCCCACAGTGCACCTGTGGGCACAACGTTCGGCCACTGTCCTCAGCCCGTCTGTGACTGGCAGAGTTCAACACCACAGAGCTTTAAAAGCTGGGCTTGAATCCAGACCACAGCCGGCCCTCTGCTTCCTCATCTGTGAAAGGGGGAGAACCAGGGGTCCCTGACTCTCGAGCCCCTGTGGACGGGGCTGGGGAAGCATGAGGAAGAACGTCTGGCCATGGACTGCAGGGGTGGCCCGGGGGGCTGGCCGTGGAAGTGATCCAGGCATTGTGGGGTGCCCCCCTCACATCCAATGTGCCGACCTGCAGGCAGCCCTGGCTCGCTCTTCCGGTCATCGTGGGCTGTGCACCCCCAACACCTGACACTCGGCACTTCCCTCCCTCGGTCCCCAAACTCTTCCTCCTGGGCCAAGGATCTCCCAGTTGCCCCCTTCCCGAGACAGAGGAGCAGGCCTCCAAGTCAGAAGCCCTGGCTGTCATCCCCAGCCCCGCGGTGTGGTTGCAGGCGAGCCCCACCCCGGCCTCGGTTTCCCCTTCTGTAGACAGAAGACGGCAGGTGCTTCAAGCTGCAGGGGTCTCAGCCTTCCCCAGCCAGGACTCAGCCCACCCTGGGGCCCAGTTGCCAGGTGGGAAGTCCCCCTTTGCCCCCCGAGCCCCTGCGGCCATCTGCAGGCACCGGAGTGGCTGCCAGGCCTGGGCAGATCTGCAGCCCCCCAGGACCCAGCCTGCACCCCCAGTGCCTGAGATACCTCCTCTTGCAGGCGCCACGGACCAGCGGGGGGGGGGGGTGGTCGCGGGCACCCAGCCTGTGGCTGTGCCTGTGTCTGCAGTGGTTGCTAAATGAGGAAAGCCCGCCCCCTTCTCCAGGGCGTCACAGCCTGGGCGGGAGAGGGGCAGGAAGGCGGACCTTGTCAGTCCAGAAGCAGAAAGGGCAGCGTGCACAGGCTGAAGTTCAGCAGAGAGGACACTGGGAAAACAGGTGGCTGGGTGTTGAGGCTTGGACAGACAGGGGGTGGGGCCTGGAAGGGGTGGGGCCATGTGGGGAGTGAGGGAAGGGGGACAGTGGGCGGGACTAGGAGGGGCGTGGCTGGTGGGCGGGACCCGGTGGGCGTGGTTGATAGGTGGGCGGGGCTGGCAGGTGGGAGGGGCCCAGGCCCTGTGGATCCTCCTGGGACGCTGAGAAGGACGCGGCCAGGCACAGGCGCATTAGGGTTTCAGACAGACTGCAAGGTGCATTGGGGATGAACATGGACTCGGGGAGGCCCCTGCAGTGGCTGGGAGGAGAGAAGAGGGGGACCCCCATTGGGAGGCGGCCATGGGGGTGGGGAGAGCAGCTGGACACAAGAGAGATTTGGGGGGAAGATTCTCAAAGCCAGGGAGGTGGTTGTGCCGGGATCGAGGGGGCGATGGGGTGGAAGGGTGCTCCAGCAAAGACCCAGGGGAGACAGCGGCGCCATGGGACAGCCGGGCAGGGGCTGGGGCTCTGAGCATAGACGACAGGGGTGGACGTGGGGGCCTCGGGGCACCTGCACCTCTCATGGGCGTACCTGAGCTCGAGTCTGGCTCCTCTTCCGACTCCAGCTTCCCACAGGTGTGCACCTGGGAAGCCGCAGGTGATGGCTCCGGTGCTTGGTCCCTGCCACTCACGTGGAAGGCCCGGATGGAGCTCCAGGCTTCTGGCTTCTGTTGTGGGCATTTGGGAAGTGACCCAGCAGATGGAAGAGCTGAATCGCCTTTCAGAAGACTGGTCAGGACGCCCTCACTCCCCCGGAACTGCTCCCTTCCAGAAATTTCTGTGGCAGGACAACGGGCACAGCTGGGCCTGCTGCCGCCTTGGGCAGGCCCCTTGAGCTCTCCCAGCCTCGGGGGGGGGGGGGGCGCCCTGGGGATCAGGAACCAGGGCTGTGAGCCTGTCAGAGACAGAGGCAGAGGCCGGCAGCCGGGGAAAGGAGGGTCCCCAGGGAATCGCGCCAGATGTGGGGGGGGGGGGCGAGTTTGCCCTGAGCCCCAGCCCCGCCCGGCAGCCAGCCAAGCCTCCCCGCTTCCTGCCCGGGAGGTGTCTCATCCTCCGCTGGCCAGGAACTGGAGGAGAAGCGATGCAAACATGGCCGGGACTGGACGGCACCTCTTATCCGGCGGTCTGCTCTCCTAGCTACGCTGTGAACCCAGGACGTCTTTCAGTTCAGCGCAAAACTCCACATTTTTCCTCTTTAGAAAAATGTCACCAGCGTTCCTCTGTGTCATTACTCTCGGTGGCGGCTGCTGCAGCCACGGGGAAGTTGCTGGTGGAGGGAGGTTGCCTGGACCACCCCTGCCATGCCCAGACCGGCCCCCGCTACCCGTGGCCCCAGGTTGCGTTTGCCTGTGCTGTGATCCCCTCCCTGGCTGGCACCACCCCATCTCACCCCCTGCAGAAACGCCTGCCTCCTCTGGACAAGCCTGGCCAGAGCCCCCAAGGCCAGGTGGACGTCAGCTGTCCCACCGCCAGGCCCAGTCCAGGTCACACCACAGACACCGTCTGTGTCCCCCAGCCCCTCTCTGTCTCTGTCTCTCCTGACATGATCACAAACACTTATTGAGCACCTATTATGTGCCAAGTCCTGTGCTAGGTCCCCAGGCAATTTTTTTTTTTCAGATTTATTTATTTATTGGAAAGGCAGAGTTACAGAGAGAAAGAGAGAGACACAGAAAGATCTTCCGTCCACTGCTTTAGTCCCCAGGTGGTCACAACAGCCAGGGCTACCTAAGGCTCCATCTGGGTCTCCCACGTGAGAGGCAGGGATCCAGGCACTTGGGCCATCTTCCACTGCTTTCCCAGACGCATTAGCAGGGAGCTGGATTGGAAGTGGAGCAGCCAGGACTTGAACCGGCGCTCTTATGGGATGCCGGCGTCACAGGTGACAGCTTAGCCCGCTGGGCTACCACACCGGCTCCATCCCTGAGCTCATGAGACAGCCGGGAGAGAAAGAAACAAAAAGACGTATGCAGTAAATCACGTTGACACTAACACCTCCTGTGTCTCCTGCCCAAGAGGGGAGCCCTTGGCCCCGGCTCCTTGAACCCGAGCAGGCTCCAAGGCTGTGTGCCTCCACCTTGCTCTCTCCCCCAGGGGTGGGCAGCCTTTTCTCTGCCCAAGGCCATTTGGGTTTTCTTTTTTAACATCCACCCCACGTCATACAAAAGGACCAACTTCAACAGTAGCTGTGGGTTTACTGAGTTGCGAGCCGCGCCCACGGTTCCCTTGACAGCACCAGACTACATGCTTTCTCTGGGCACCCGTGTGACCCGTGGCAGGGCAGCCTCCATGGTAGCAGGAAGCCCAAGCAGCTGTGAGGAGGCACAGGTGCAAAGGAAGAGAAGCTCCGGGCAGCAGCCAAGGGAGGGAGCCGTGTTGAAAGTGCTCCGGCTGGGGCCGGCACTGGTTCGAGTCCTGGCTGCTCCTCTTCCAATCCCCCTCTCTGGTATGGCCTGGGAAAGCAGTGGAAGATGGCCCAAGTCCTTGGGCCCCTGCACTCACATGGGAGACCCAGAAGGAGCTCCTGGCTCCTGGCTTCAGATCGGCCCAGCTCCAGCCGGTGCAGCCATTTGGGGAGTGAACCAGGGGATGGAAGACCTCTCTCTCTCCACCACTCCCTCCCCCCAAACTCTACCTTTGAAATAAAATCTTTACAAAACAAAAAGTGCTCTGCTCCAGGTCACTTGGCTGAGGCCCCATTCACATTCTGGATCTGGGAGCTCCACCAATGACTGTGGCTGCTTTAAGCCACGCCCTCAATGGATAACTGGATCGGCATGCAGAATAATGAGGAGTGCTGGGAAGAAAAATCAAGCTGTGGGGGGGAGGGGGGGCAAGGGCAGCCAAGGCAGGAGCAGGGCAGGTGGAGAGAGCCTGGCACAGATGGGCCTCCCTCCCTGCCCGGCTCCATCCGTCCTGCTGCCCACGCTGTGTTCCCCAACTCCGAGAGCGGGCTGAGAACCTGTTGGGTCAAAGAGAAGGCTTCAGAAATGCCAACCTCGAGGCTTAGGCTTGCATACCTCCCACGATGGGGACCTTTCTCCCTGATCGGTAGCTCTGGCTTCTACTCAGGGAGGCCCATGCCTCTGGAATCCACCGCCAGCCCCTCCCACACCCATAGTGGTCCTTAGAGAAAGGAACCGGCCAGGTCCCTCCAGGAGGGGGGTGGAGCAAATCCAGGGTAGGCAAGGGCACGGAGGGGAGCACCTGTCCTTGTACAAGGTTGGGGACTGTGGGGACCACAGGGGCAGAGGACACAGAAGAGGACACTGAGCCCTGGTCAACAAACCTCTGAAACTGGCCAAAAGAGCACCTGGCTGCTCACCCAAGGGGTCTCTGTGCTACACCAGCCCAACACGTTAACAACCCCTCAAGTCAAAGCACAAGTTTCAGGGCCACCAAGAGCTGAGGTTTCCATCCTGTTGGAGGCCACCAACTTGCCGTGTGACCCTGGGCAAGCTGCCGCCCCTCTCTGATCCCAGGGTCAAATCACCACGGATGTGCTGGAGCCCTCCTGGCCCCTCTGCCATGCCTTGGGCTTCTGGGTGGGATCAGCCATGTGGGATTCTTCTCTAGACCGGCCCCCTCTTTTCATTTCCACACACTTACTTGTTGCAGAAAAAAAAAAAAAACACATTCGTTGAAAAACGTTTTCTCACCAATGTCCCAGGGGAACCAGCTGCAGCTGCCATAAACAAAAGGAAAACAGAAAAATGTGGTTCAGGGAGTCAAGCAGCTGGCATCGCATATGGACGCCGGTTCGAGTCCCGGCTGCTCCACTTCCGATCCAGCTCTCTGCTGTGGGCTGGGAAAGCAGTAGAAGATGCCCAGGTTCCTGGGGGCCCCTGCACCCACGTGGGAAACCTGGAAGAAGCTCCCAACTCTGGCTATGCCCTGGCCCAGCCCCGGCCACGGCAACCATCTAGGGAGTGAACCAGAGGATGGAAGACCTCTTGTCTCTCTATCTCTCTCTCTGTAACTCTGACTTTCAAATAAATAAATAAGTGTTTAGAAAGGAAAAAAAAAGAAGAAAGTACCACACTGCCAGCTTATTTAGAGACAAACTCCGCAGCCACCCGCCCCCGGCTTCCTGCGTCATCGAGGCTTTGCAGCAGTGGGCTAGCGGGCGTGGAGGCAGGTGTCTGGGACACGTTAGCGCCCGCGGAGATACTCTCCCCGGTGTTGCAGGAAGGGTGAGGGGGCACGGGAGGGAGGGGACGCTCCACGCCAGGTCCCTGCGGCTCAGACACCCAGGTGTGGCTCTTGACTCCAGCATCCCACAGAACAGGGCAGGGACGAGCTGCCCACAATGCAAAGACAGAGGGTAGGAGGCCTCCAAGCCCGCTTCTGGGAGCAGTAGGAGGGTCTCGTGTGCAGGGTCTCGCGTGGAGAAGCAGCCGATGAGATCCACACACTCACCCTGGGCCACACCTCTTAACTCAGCTCCCACCCCCTGCCTCAGTTTCCCTTCTGTCCAGAGCCGACTTAGCCACCAAGTGCGCGCGCACACACACACACACACACACTGGTTCACTCCTGCAACGGCTGGGGCTGGGCTTGGGGCCAGAACCAGGACCCAGCATCCTAATCCAGGTCTCCCACATGGACAGCAGAAGTTCAACCTTAGCAGGAAAACTGGAGTCAGAAGCCGGAGTTGGGACTTGAACCTGGGTCCTCCGGTGCGGGGGCATCTTAGCCAGTACCTCACCCACGAGGACGGATGTCCGCCCTTGTTTAATGGCTCAGTTCCCAGCCAGCCCCAGTTCACACAGCTGTCACTGGCCATCTCTGATATGCACGTACACACACACTCACACTCACACTCACACACACACACACACACCCTGCCTGGGGCTGGGAAGGCACCTGCTGGAGACGGTTTGCAGTTCTGCTTCCAGAGCCCCAATTCTGTGCCTCATGCTGTTCCAGGCCCTGGGATGGAGCAGATTAAGTCAATGCATGGGGGGGGGGGGGGCAGGGAAAGGCTGGGGAGGGGGCAAGGAAACCTCTCTGAAGGTTAAGTCCAGAGGGGTCAGAAAGTCCCTCTAAAATCAGGGTGTCTGAGGACCAGGAGGGGAGAGGAGGGAAGGGCGCCCCAGTAGGTGGAATGGACTGTGTAAAGGCTCAGGCATTTCCAACCCCAGGAGGGAAGTCATCCCCATTGCTCAGGTGGGAAAACTGGGACTCGGATTAGCCACGTGGCTGATCAGCATCAGAACCAGGCCTGTCTGTTCCTGGCACCAGGCTCTGCCCCACCCCCAGCCAGTAGGAGGGGGTTTTAGGGTTCCCATGGAGGCTGTCACTCTGACTCCAGTGGCAGTCCTGGGATGCCCGCGGCCATCACCCGTCACCCACAAACATGCCTCTCCCACAGGGCTGGGGGAAACTGAGGCTGGGGCAGGGCCGGGCTTGGCCCAAGGTCACCGGGTGGCCAGGGGCCAGGGGCAGCTCCTGCAGGGCAGCCCAGAGCCCCAGCGTGGTCCCGGGGCGGGAGGCCCCTCCCAGCCCCTCCCAGCCCCTCCGCCCTTCTCCCGGGACAATGGGGCCTTTCAGGGACAGACAAAGGGGAAAGTTTAAAAGGCGAGAATTCTGCTCCCACCGTGGAGAAGGGGGCGGGCTGGGCCGCTGGGGAGGAGCCGCCGCCGCCACGCCGCAGACCGCGCCACTGTGTATTTATTCATGTCTGACACTACACAATTTGATTTTCCACATAAAAGATCAAATAATATTTCAGTTACAGTTAATTACACACCCCAAAAGCACTTCAAAGGGCCGTCGGCGGCCGCCCAGCCCTCGCTCAGCGCTCTGCGTGCGCTCGGATTTCACGCCCGGCTTCGGCTCCCGCATCCACGCCCAGGCGGGCCTTTGAGGCAGGGACCCAGGGGCCAGGGTGCCTCCTGGGCCCCCAGGCCAGCCCTGGTTCCCACCTGATGCCTGGCCTTCTCCCCCCCCCCCCCAAGACAGTAGCCCTGCTGTCTCCCCAGGGGCGTGGAAAATCTTCCCAGCTCCTCCAGCAGGCGCCAGCAGACGGACCAAGGTGAGTGAGCATCAGCTACCCATTTGCTGGATGCGAACACTGAGGCCGGCGAGGCCGTGTGACCCGGCCAAATGCCCCGGCCAGAAGAGACGGAGCAGAGATTCCCCACCGGCCTGGATGATCCCACAACACTGATGTGAAACCCACACCCTCTCAGGGTTCACCCAGGCAACTGTGTGGGTGGATTCTGTGTTGCGGTTTGTTGAATGAATACAAGATTGCCTAAAGCAGCCAAGGGTGGAGAAAGCCAGCGTGAAGCCAGAGGAAAGGCATTTCCAGTTGGCCTCCAGTGGGGGGCGCTGTCTCTCGGGCGCCCTGCTGGTTGACAAGCCACACCTGTGCACAAGGTGGAGAAAGTTCGGGAAAGACAGAATCTGAGTCGCACAGAGCCCTAGAATCAGAACATTCATGAGATAAACTCGCAGAGCTGAGGGTGGTGGAATCTGAAACGCAAACCAGGACATTCCGGGGTGAGAAGTGACTCCTCACTCATGTCCTTTTTATTTTTGAAAAAAGATTTGTATTTATGCGAAAGGCAGCATTGCAGCGACACGGGGGCTCAGAGAGAGAGGGGTTTTCCATCCACTGGTTCACTCCTCAAATGACTGCAACAGCCGGAGCTGGACTGATCCGAAGCCAGGAGCCAGGAGCTTCTTCTGGGTCTCCCACATGGGTGCAGGTGCACAAGCACTTGCGCCATCCTCTACTGCTTTCCCAGGCCATAGCAGAGAGCTGGGTTGGAAGTGGAGCAGCCGGGACTTGAACCCATGCCCGTGTGGGAAGCTGGAATCGCACACAGCGCCTTCACCCGCTGCGCCACAGCGCCGGACCCCTCATGCATGCTCTTCCCAGCACTGAGACCCAGAGAGGGAGTGAGCTCTGCCCAAGGTCACACAGCCAGCAAGGCTGAGTGTCCCCAATGCCAGGCCCCAGGCAGAGCTGCCAGCAGCCCCCTCACTTCCGCCCTGGCACTTCGGTGGGTGGTGGACAAGAGGGCATGGCTAGGGTCGCGGGACACTGGCCAGGATTACCGAGAAAAGCAAAGTCAGTACCTGCTCAGATGCCCACTCACCTGGAGGGACCCCCCCGCCATGGCGGCTTCCTCTTCCTTTACCACCAGGTCCTGCAGGGGCCCTGGGCCAGCAGCTGGAAGCGGGATTTTGGCCCAGGGTCACCATGTCCCTGCAGGGTCACACCACACCCACCACTTCCCCCTCTGAGCACCCCTTTTCCCTTCTGTGGGCTCAGAGGAAGCAGTTGGCCGGCACTGGGGAGGGCGTCCCAGCTGTGGGCTCTGGGAAGGAGGGGTCGGTGGGGGGGCAGGGCCCCAGGGAGAGCGAGCAAGTATTCTGGAGCCCCCTCCCCCTTCCCCCCCCCCCCCCCCCCGTGCACCCAGGGCTCGGGCAGCAAACGACCATCCTGTTTGCCAAGCAGAGATGTTTCCTGTGCGCAGCCCGCCTGGGGCCAACCACAAGCCCTTCCCAGAAGCCCCCGCTCCTCGGTAGCCTGGGGACAGGGCCCCCTGCACACCCCACCCGGCCCCTGCCGTGCCCCACGGCCGCCCCAGGCCGCCAGCCTCACTTCTGTATTTCCAAGCAAGACTCGAAAACACTCCCACCTCCCCAGACTCAGATGGCCCATGCGTTAGTTCAACTGGGTAAGGCCCAGCGCATAGTAGGTTCCTGGTGGCGATTTCTGAGTGACGCATCTCACGGCGTGTGCCCCACACGACAGGGGCACGGGGAGCAAGCGGAGGCGAGGAGCGCTGTCCTGCCGCTGTTTACGCCCCGCCCCCAGCGTCCGTCATGCTGGGCACACAGTGGGGCCCCAACACAGAGGCTGGGGCTGATCTCAGGGTTGGCACCATCTGCTGGGTCCCCATGGGAGCTGGGTTTCATTTGCGAATTTGATCGTCTGTGCCTCACAACTGCACTGAGTGGGGGTTGGGTGGATGGATGGATGGATGGGAGAAGAGATGGATGGACAGACAGATGGATGGGTGGGAGGGTGGATGGGTGGGTGTGTGAATGGGTGAGAAGAAAGAACTCTGGGTAGAAGAGGAAATTGGTGAGTGGACAAATTTTTTAAAAAGACAGAAGCAAAGGATGAGAAAGCATTATTTTACTGCGAGACTCAGACAGACGTCCTAGGTTCAAGTTCGCCAGCTCAGTGCGACCTGTTGTGCAACCTTGGTCAGCCAGCTCACCCTCTCTGACCCAGCTCCCCATGAGTCAAATGAGCACAGCAACTTGGTCCTGCCAGCTCCCTGGGCAGTGGGGCGTCTGGGAGGTTCCTGGGAAGCCAGTGGGAGTGACGTCCTCAACTTTGCAGGGCTCCGCCCTCGGCAGGTGGTGCCAGGCTGGAGTGGAGCAGCCCGGCCGGTGATGGAGGCGCTGAGAGCCGCCACCCTGCCCAGCTCTGACTCTGGGATGCTGCCCCGATGGGTAGCAGTGTTCGCTCTGTAAAACTTCCCGGCCCCTGGGAGCACCAGAAAGCTGCCAAGAGCAAATGCCGGAGATTCACGGCTGGCCTGCCCCTCACTTCCCCGACCCAGGCCACTACATTTGGCCATGGGGACCTGAGCCCCTCTGAAGATGGAGGGGCTCGAGGAAGCCCTCACGTGGGAGTCAGAGTGGAGGCGGGGCTGGAGCTTGCACGGCCTTTGCTTGCTAAGAGGGACTGAGCTGCGTTCTGCAATATGGATACGAAATTGCACGTTCTCTGCAGGGAAGCCAGGGAGTGTGGCCCAAGCAGCCACCGTCGTCTCTTTCGTTCCCCAAATTCACCTACGCCCTCCCGCCACAGGGCCTTTGCACATGCTGTCTGCCATACCAAGTGCACCTTCTGCCCAAGCTGTGACTTGCGTGGTCAACCCAGAGGCACGTGTGCACCTGACCCTTACAGACACGTGTATGCGTGTTGCACAGATGCGCGCTTGTGAACTTTCCAGTACAGGAAAACTAGGCGGCTGCTGTGGACAGGCTGAGGATTGGCTGTGGCCACAGGTGGGTGGGGCAGGGGGTGGAGCTCCAGTTACAGGGAGAGTGAGAGAAAGGAGGAGCCAGCGGGACCAAGAGAGCCCTGGGCGCCCCCAGCCGACTTGGGCAGGCGGCGGCCAGCCGCCGCCGGGGCTGATTTACGGGGCTCGGCGTCCGCCGCGCGCCGGCCATCAGCCATGGCCAGCCAGATCTATTGTCAATGAACTTCCCCAGCCTCGCTAATTGACTGCGCGCACCCACGCCGGGCGCTGTGGCAGTGCCGGCTGAATTACGGCCTGGGGCGCCCCAGCCCATGCCCTTGCACGGCCCAGTGGTGCAGGCCACACGCCCGCCGGGACCCCCAGCAGCCCCACGTGTGACCTGGGCCAAGTGGCTTCACCCCTCTGGGCCTCACCAGATGGCCAACCAGCCCGGGTACAGACCTGAGCTTGCGCAACCGCCTTGGACCCTCCTGAGGTCCAGGCCCCTGCCCCCAATCCATTTCCTGCCTGCATGGGGGGGGGGGGGGTGTTTGACCTCTGCGACCCTGGGAGGTGGGGCTGGGAGGAGCTCTGGGGTGGGACTTCCTGCCTCCTTCCACGGTGTCATCCCAGGGTGTTCTTCTTCTGGGCTGAGACCAAGCCTCGGGGGCTCAGAGCAGAGGCACAGCTGGGAATCCAGGCTGGTGCCGCACTGAGTCTGCCAGAGGTTAGGAAGTCTAGGAAGGCTTCCTGGAGGCGGCAGAAGCAGAGTCGGGCAGTATCAGGCAAGGCGTGCTGGGGGTGTGTTCCAAGAGCAGGGCCAAGGCCCTGCTGTGGGAAAGGCTGTGGGCAGGATGCGAAAGGCCAGCATGCAGGTGGGACCCCACCCCCGTGAGGGGTGCAGGCCAGAGGTGAGACTCGGAGGCGGGCTAGGGGTCTGATGTGCCCAGAGCTGCCCTGTTCCCAGCCCCTGCACCAGCCTGGCCAGGGCGATTCAGCAGCCACCCCCTTGTGCTGGGGCTTCTCTCCACAGCCGGAACCCCGAACTTGGTCTGTCTCCCACCCTGCCCCCACCAGCCTCTGGAAGAGGAAGGAGAAACCCTGAGTGGCAAGACCTCAAGCCATCAGCTCAGAGAGGGCAAGTCACCTGCCCAAGGCCACACAGCTGGGGACTGGCCCTGGCGCAGGTGCAGGACAAGGGATGCACCTCTCCCTCCAGGGGCCTTCTCCTGGGCGTCCCGCCCTCTGAGCACCTGGCAGGTAGAGGGGTGGTCTTCCCACCCCTGGCATAAGAAGCTGGGCTCAGAGAAGCCGGGCTCAGAGGAACCGGGAGGAGGGACGGGTGAAGAATCGAACTGGGAATCTGATTGAGACGCACAAGAGAACAGAGTATCCGTTTGTGTCAAAGCTGTCTGATTGCCCTAGGAGATTTCTTCCCTACCTCTCACTCAGTGCTACAATGTTTACTTTGTGTGTTCAAAGCAGGTTGTTGGAGCAGCAGCTGCCTGCATCCTTGTCCCAGCTATTTTCTCCTACTGGAAGCAAAGGGAAACAAAGAAACAGACAGGAAGAGGCAGACAGAGACCAAGAGCAGAGAGCAGGAGATGGACTGAGCCCGCCGGGACAGGGCGGCAGCAGCCAGGGCGCAAGGGGGAAAGAGGGGTGCAAGGCGGAGCTGAAAGCTGAGAAGGGGGGCGGGGGGCTGGCTGCTACCCTGGTTCCTGCAGGCCGTGGCTTTGGAGGACCCCAGGATCACATTGGAAGTCCCCCCACCTTCTCCCTAGAGCATCTTCTGGGAGAGAGAATGGAGTCCCGGGTGGCAGTGACCTTGGCAAAGGCCCCCTTGCTGCCCCCAAGTCCAGCCCCGTGGCAGGAGCAGGAAGGCCATGATAACCCCCAGCCCCGCCCTGGCTCCCCGAGGTGGATCCCATGACTCAGTGCACAGGTGCCGTCCCCGTCTCTGAAGACTCGGGAGCGCAGAGCTGAGTCTGCACAGGCGGGCAGGGCTCAGGCACCCCCCACCCCATTGGGATCACAGCTCCGCATCCAGTCATACTTCTGGTCTACCCACCCTGCCTCCTCAGCCTCAGCATAGACACACACAGGCCCAGGGCCAGTGCTGGGCTACAGGCTACGCCGCCGCCTGCCTGCGATGCCGGCATCCCATTGGGCTGCTCCACTTCTGATCCAGCTCCCTGCTAATGCGCCTGGGGAAGCAGCGGACGATGGCACAGGTCCCTGGGCCCCTGCACCCCCAGGAGGGTCCCAGGTGGAGCTCCTGGCTTTGGCCTTGTGGCCATTTGGGGAGTGAGCCAGCAGCTGGAAGATGCCCTCTCTGTCACTCTGCCTTTTACATACATAAGATTCTCTGTGTTGTCTCTCGTTAATCGGTCTTCTGCGCCGGGGTCTCAGCCACAAACCTTGCAGGGGTGGGAAACAGAATTCTTTCCTCCCCTGCAGGGAGGATCTCACCCCCAGCTCCTCCCCGTCCCTGGGGGTCTCCCCACCATAGGGTGGGCAGGGGGCTAGGGAACTGGGTCCCCTGAGGCCCTGGATGCTTGGCGCATTCCCTGCCCACCTTGGCTGGTCCTGCTGGGGTCAGGGGTGCAGGTCCCTGCCGACTCGCTAGAACAAGTCCAGGGAGCAAGGGACCCAGGACAAAACGGCTTCTGAAGAGTTGATGTCCCCGGATGCTATGTGGCCCTGGAGGAGTTGCTGGTGTCTCTGGGCTCCCAGCTGTGCTCCGAAGTCGGGCAGGGCTCTCCAAAGGGGGGGGGGGGGGGTAGGAAGGGTCCCGTGCACGGCGGTGCTGCTGTTTGCCAAGAAGGCTGAACGCTCGGAGGTTAGGCTCACAGTCTGGGAGCCAACACAGACCTGGGTTCCAATCCCAGCTAGCGCTGCCCCATCCCAGCCCCATGGCCTGGAGCAGATGCCTTCCGGTCTCAGGTTCCCCAGCTGTAAAACGCCTGGCTCAGGGCTGGTGCACAAATGGGTACACAGTAGGCGCTCAGTCATGCTGCATTGTCCTTTGCACTGCGTCCTGAAAAGCAGGCACATCTGGCCTCCTGCTGAGCCCCCCCATTCCCCCTCCTCCCTCCAGAAAACACCTGTGCAGACCCCTTTCCGGCCTCCTGGAATGAAAGTCACGCAGAGGCCCCGCAGACAAAAACCCCAAGAAGAAGAAACATTCCATTGTGCCCCAGGAGGCGGCCAGAGGCTCCAGCTAGGCTGAGGCTGCGGCTGCGGCCCCTCCCCTGGGCCTGCGGGTCTGGCTGGCTGGGATCCAGGCTGGCTGTGCCTGCCAGCCCGAGTCAGCAAGCCCATCTGCCAGAGGGGAAGACTGAGGCCCCCTAGGGTGCGGAGCTAGGAGCGAGCTGCACACATTGCTGGGAGTCTACCAGGCACAGGCAGGAGCTGTGGAGGCAATGTGAGCGCTCACAGCCGTGGGGCAAACACCGCTGACCATCTGAATCTTGCAGCCAGAGGGAGCCCCCCAGGCCAGCCAGGGCGGCCAGCTGGGCTGTCGGGACACCTGCTTCTCCCATGCGGCAGCGATTTTTCCTGGCCGGCCAGCTTTCCATTCCAAATACCTGCAGGAAGTTGTGTGTGGGAATAAGAAAGCAGTCCCTTTAAATACACATGCAGTCGCCAAACACAGGGCTGTGGAGGTGTGGGCCAAGGGAAAGCAGTTTGAGAAGCACCTTGCTTCCCCATATCCGTAGATCGTAGGTTTTCAGGCCCCCCTCCCCCCCCCAGGGTGCCCTACCCATGCCCATCCCCCAACCAAAGGGAAGCAGCCAACACGGAAACAGAGAAACCAACATGGGAGAGCCTCACGGAGCAGCATTCGTGTTGAGGACCCCAAGTTGGGCTGGAGAAAATCACAGGACAAGGTAGGACTGGGCCAGTGGGGAGAATACACAGGGACGGCTTCCCGGAGGAGGTGCCCCATGTAAGCTGGGCCCAAGAGGAGGAAGCCAGCCATGTCCAGCCATGTCCAGAACAGGCCAACAGCAGGTGCAAAAGCCCCGAGGCAGGACAGGGCCGCCGCACAGGAGAACTACAGGGAGAAGAAGGGGCCAGGCAGCAGTAAATGAGACCAAAGCGGGAGCTTGGAAGTCCTGGGGAGCAGGCATTGTCTTTGTCCTGTTTGGTTTCCTTGGTTTGGTTATTCAATCAGGAAAGGCAGAGTGACAGAGGGGGAGGGGGAGAGAATGAGAGAGAGAGAACTTCCCTCTGCTGGTTCACTCCCCAAATGGCCACAACGGCTCCCAGGAGCTTCATCCAGGTCTCCCACGTGGGTGCAGGGGCCCAAGCACTTGGGCCATCTTCTACCACTTTCCCAGGTGCATTAGCAGGGAGCTGGATTGGAAGCGGAGCAGCCAGGACTCGAACCAGCACTCAAGTGTGATATCAGTGTTGCAGGTGGTGGCTGTACCCGCTGCGCCACAGTGCTGGTCCCCCAATTAGAGCTCTAAAAGGACACCTCTGGCTACTGCCTGGACCGGCAATTGAAAGGGCCCCCATAGAGAAAGGGCACTGCAGGATGAGATGGGTTTCACAGGGCTGGGGGGGGGGGGCGGGGGCAGGGGAGCAGGTGGGAGGAGCTGAGTTCAGATAGGGGAAGGAGGGGAGGGGACCAGGGGACTTGCTGATGCGTTTCCCGGGTTGGTTATGATGCACCTGCCGTGTGCGGTAGAGAGAGAGCCTTGTTCTCACGGGGCCGACTGGCTAGGGGCGCACATGTGACAAGACACGTGTGCACACCTGCACGAGCCTGCTGGCAGCCCCCACACACATGCACACACACGTGCACGCCCCAGGCACACACGCACACACGCACGCCCCGGCTGGGCCTATAAAAACAGCCTCCGCGGCTGCCCGGCGTCAGGACTGGCGTTGCCAGGGAACGGCGGAGACCCCGGGCTCCCGCTCCAGGTGACTCGGGAGAACGCGCCGCCCTCGCCTTCGCCCCTCCGCGGGCTGCGAGCGCTCAGAACCCTTTCTTTCATTGTCGCGCATGACATTTGAATTCATTTTCCTCCCCATTATGCGCTGAGACAGCGGAGACGGAGTGCTTATTACCCGCCTGCCATTATGTAACGTGACAGAAATCCGACACGGCTGGCGGCAGTCCCAGCGCCTCGGGCCGCCCGGGGACCCTCCGGGCCGCGGGGCTCAGCCCGGCCGTTGGTGGTGGGGGGTGGGGGGGCGGCCACCACGTGACTGCGGCGCCAGGACCTCGGTATTATCATCTGCTAAATGGGGGCGCCAGGCACCCTCTTGCGTCCGCTGCCGGGCTCCTCCGGGACACAAGGGCTGGGTGTGGACTTTGAGAGCCTGAGCGAGTGTGCGGGAGGGAGGGGGGGGGCATCTGCCTGCCGTGTCTGGGAACCGAGTGGGACAAAGTCTGTGCTTGCTGCCCAGACAAGGACGACAGAAAGGTCCGCAAGAAGTCCGTGAAAAATGCACATTTGGAAAGCAGGATGCGCGAATTTCACAAACTTTTGCCCCAAAATTAACTCATCTTTTTAGATGTGTACTTCTGTATTTATTTTAGAGGCAGAAACAGAGAGGAGATAGAGATGATAGAGACAGTGATGGAGATACAGAGATAGAGGAAGAGAGAAAGAGATAGAGGCAAAGACGAGAGAGAGAGAGCGAGCGAGCAAGTGAGCTGGCCCTGTGGGAGACCCACACGGAGTTCCTGCTCCTGCTTCAGGCAGACTCCTCCCCTGCTGTTGCTGGGAGTGAGCCAGTGGATAGATCTGTCTCTCCCACTCTCTCTGTAACTGCCCTTCAAATCAATCAGTCTTAAACACAGAAAGCACCCAGAAGCAGCGGCACCCTGGGCTGGAGGACCCAGTGCTCCAAGGGGACCTTAGCAGAAGCCCCTGGGCGGCCTCCCTGGGCCAGGTCTCTGCCCCCCTAGTCCATCCCCCTGCGGGGCTGCACCTTGTCCTGGCCTCTCACCTGCCCTGGGCCACCTGCTAGGGAAACCCTGCTCCCAGCCACACCCCAGGCCGGGCCGGATCCCGGAACCAGGGCAGCTACTGATTATGGGGCCTTCCCTGGCCGGTGCTTAGCCTGGGGGCCTGGCTGGTTTCTCCTCCCCGTGGCCTCCTCTGCGCACCACGGTGGAGGGCTGGAAGAACCCGGCCTGGTCCGCCCTGATGACATCGGCCCCCGCCTGAGGCCCCCACGTCCCTGAAACACAGCCGTCTCTGGCTCACCAGTGTGGGCAATTGTCTTGTGCGTGGCAATCGGTCCCCAGTGCTTAAAGCAGCCCTGTCCTGTTCGGGGCACCTGTGCTCTCCCGCCTCCACTCACAGAGTCAGACCCAGTCAGGTGCCTGAGAAAGCCCAGGCTGGCCTCTCCCAAGTCCCCCCGCCACCACCCTGCAAGGCCGCCTGGGCTGGCTGACTTGTGCCCCCACCACCAAGCCCCTGCACAAGTCCTGTTGCATCTCTACCCTGCCTTCCAAGGCACCAAAAAGGAACACTCCCATGGCCCACCTGATTGGGGCCCAAAGCCTCACTGTCCCCAGGCAGGAAGGTGGTAGGGGCTGGCTTAGGGCTTTGCAGCCCCTTCCCCTTCCCATGTATCCAGAGACATCAAGGAAGGAATCCCAGCCCGGCCCGGCCCGGCCTGGCCCAGCCAGCACCGATTCGACACGGGGTGGGGAGCCTCATCCCCTGGTCCTCTGGGTCAGCAGCAGCCTGAGCATGACGGCAGTACCCACGGCGACCAAATGACTGGACTCCAAACACGCACGCTCCCCCACACCTTCACCCCAAGAAGATTCCAGCAACTTCTGGAAGATTCTGGAGCAGGAGAGGCAGTGGCCGACAGCTCTGCATCACCAGCGCTAAGAGGGGGCCTCCAAGCCGCCGCAAGTGCACCCCTCTTAACCCCTGGACGTCGCACCCTCCTCCTGGCAACAGGCGCTTGGCCCAAGTCCAAGCAGCCACTGTGTAATGAGTGGCGCCGCCCTCTGCGACCCAGGGCCCGCAGGCTAATGAGGGTCGGCCCAGCCACTTGTCACCAGGCCACCGTGTAGGCGTGAGAGGCCAGGGGCTTTCCTGTGGCCCCGGTCCCGCCCCAGGCTGGCTTCTGGCATCCCCGAGTGTCGCACTAAGACACTCGGGAACTCCAGGGAGGGCGCCGTGAGGAGCGGCGGAGTCTAGCCTGAACCTGTGTCCATCTCCATGCCCTCACCTCCTCACCTCCCACGGAGGGAGGAACAGGCCGTCGTGGGAGTAGGCCCATTTCTGGTTTTGTTTGTTTGTTTGTTTGTTTTTTGACAGGCAGAGTTAGACAGTGAGAGAGAGACAGAGAGAAAGGTCTTCCTTTATCCGTTGGTTCACTCCCCAAATGGCCGCTATGGCCGGCGCTGCACCGATCTGAAGCCGGGAGCCAGGTGCTTCCTCCTGGTCTTCCATGCGGGTGCAAGCGCCCAAGCACTTGGGCCATCCTCCACTGCACTCCCGGGCCACAGCAGAGAGCTGGCCTGGAAGAGGAGCAACCGAGACAGAACTGGCGCCCCAACTGGGACTAGAACTGGGGTGCTGGCGCCACAGGCGGAGGATTAGCCAAGTGAGCCGCGGTGCTGGCCCCCATTTCTGTTTTTTTTTTTTTTAAAGAGTTAACTATTTATTTGAAAGGCAGAGAGAGGGAGAGACAGAGAGAGAGGTCCTCCATCTGCAGATTCACTCCCCAAATGGCCACAATGGCCAGGTTGAAGCCAGGAGATTTTCTGGGTCTCCCACGTGGGAGCACTTGGGCCCTCCTCCACTGCTTTCCCAGGCACATTAGGAGGCAGCTGGATTGGAAGTGGAGCATTCGGGACCCAAACCGGCGCCCATATAGGATTCTGGCATCGCAGGTGGCGGCTTTACCTGCTGCGCCACAGCGCCAGCCCGTATTCCCCTTTCTCCCCAATTTCTAGAGTATCCAGAAAGAAAAGAAGCAAGCCTCCTTCACAAAGGATGGGATGGGGGTGGCACCCCCTCCTCCCCCCAAACTCCTTCCCCCAACCCCTTCTCCTGGAGCCCTGAGGTCTGCAATTCCTCCAACGAGCACTGGACGCCAGTGCCATCCTTGCATGGATCGCATTGTCACATCGGTTGCTGGCTTCCTGGGTTGGCTTGCTTGATGACAAAGCACGCAGCCATGATCAGGCTCAACCCCACTCCCTTCCACCCCCGGCACCCCTCTGGCTGGTTCTGAACCCCATGGAAAACATCAGGGGTGTTGGACGCCACCCTAGCCTTTGGCGGACCGGACCCAGGGGGGCGGGGCAGACGCTGGTCCTCCCGCCCAGGCCAGGCCAGCGCTTTGGGGCTGTCGCTGCTCTGGGTGGATGGGGGTGGCCGGGCTCCTCGGTGTGCAGACAGCAGGATTTCCGCAGTGAAACATGAGAAAGCGTCCCGCCTTGTCATGGATTAAAATTCCAGATTTGACATCTTGGTCATGGAGCTTTGGGATGGCTGTCAGAGCGTAAGCCAGAGCCGGATGGCACAGACGCACGTGTGGCCCCAGGAGCTCGGAGTCTCCAGGATGTGGCCTCCGGGGCTGCCAGGGCCACGGCGTCAGCACCCCACACACGACCCCACAGCCTCCCAGAGAGACCCCTCGGCTTGTGTCCTGCTTTCTTACGCCATCCTTTATGGAATGAATCTCAGAAAAGCCACGGACTAAGATCACCCCAAAGCAGCCCAAGCCAGGGAAGCAGCAGGCACCTCGTTTCTTCGCTTTCAACGGTTTCTCTACAGCGTCCAGCACGCACTTGTGTGCACAATGGGAACACCCTGTGGACACACGTGGCCCAGGTCCCCTGGGAGCCGGCAGCCCCTGGCCACAGGATCTGCTCAGCTGGCCAGTCCCCTGCGACGGGGCAGCTAGGTGGCTCCTCAGAGGACATGCTAGCCCTGGATCTTTATCTGTTAACGACGCAGCCCTGGACGTGGAACGACCAAGCCAAGAGAGACGAATACACAAACACCAGCACCGGCAGGCCAGATCAGAGAACCGGGTTCAGGCCCGGCTGCTCCTCTTCCCATCCAGCCGCCTGCTAAGCCACCCCGGAGGGCAGCGGAACACGGCCCGAGTGCTTGGGCCCCTGCCACTCACGGGGGAGACCCGGATGAAGCTCCTGGCTCCTGGCTTCAGACTGCCTCGGTTCCAGCCGCTGTGGACATTTGTCAGTGAACCAGTGGATGGAAGATCTCTCTCTCTCTCTCTCTCCTCTCTCCTCTCTCCTCCCTCCTCTCCCCTCTCTCCTCTCTCCTCTCTCCTCTCTCTCTCTCTCTCTGTTGCACTGCCTTTCAAATAAGTCTTTTTTTAAACAGTAATTATGGATGATGTTGGCAGATAAAATACAGCACCAATAAACTCTTTTCTAGTGTAAGCACGTCCCCTATTCTGCATGGGGTACATTTCTGCTCCTCTTATTCATGGTTTTTCTGACATTCAAATTTAACCGGGCCACCCGCAACTTCCTTTGCTAGATGGAGGAGCCCTAAAAGATGTTTCAAAAATAGAACCTCAGGAAGGCAGAGAAAGGCCAGGTTCCAGCGATGGGAAGGCTTCCTGCTGCCTCTCCCAGCCTCAGCGTGCTCATCTGTGAAATGGGGCGGCAACGGTACCACCTCCCCCTCCATCCGGCGCTGGTGGGCTGGGCTCCCAGCGGAGCAGCCTGCCCCCTCCCTGCCCCCCATCCGCAGGGCAGGGATCGGCGCAGGTTTACCCCGGAGCCAGGCCAGATGGGGCATCCGCTCCAGCCAGACAGCGGTGGATTTCCCCGGCTCATTATCCCAAACCAAATTAGGGGGCTGGGGATGCCCCGCCCCCAGCCTGCTTTCAGGCCAGGCCGTGCCTGGGGGCGCCCAGAGGCGGCCCAGTCCTCGCCACCTGGGCCCTCCTCGCTGGCTCGGGGCAGCTGGGCCTCCGCGGACCCGCAGGGAGAGGAGGCAGATAAGATGGCGGCACAGCCCACCCCCCCAACCCTCACCCCCACGCCGACCTGGAGGCGCCCACGGATGGAGCCCGGCGGGCGGCCAGGAAGAGGCAGTGCTCCCGGGGGGGCCATGCGTGTTTCAGCCCCGAGTGTTTAGTTCACACCGCCTGCTGGGGCCACGGGGGCCTTCCTCCCTGCTGGCCCCGGGATGGCCCCGCTCAGCCTTGCAAACCCCACAGCCAGCCCATCGGAGGCCCTGGGTACCGCGGGCAGAGGTGGGGCCGGCCCACTTTCTTCCCAGGACTTTCTGCGGGAGCCGCGCCCCCTGCCCTCCTCGGCTCCCACCAAGGTTGGCAGGGCTGCAGGGGAGGGGCAGGGTGGGGAGGTGGCTGCGGACCCCGAGTCCGGTCTGGGGCGGCCAGGAGGCCTCACTCCCTGCCATCAGCGCATTCGGAGTCGCAGTCCCGCCTCTCACTGCCACTCACCTGAGGATGCACCTGCCTCCCTGTCGCCTCCATGCCTTCATCCCCCTGCGGGTCTTCTCGCACCCACTCTACGGATGAGGAAACTGAGGCCCCGCGACAGGAAGACACCTGCTGGGGTCCCGCCGAGGCCGCTGAGCGGCCCAAGCAGCTGCTGCTTCTGGGCCAGGCCCCGGTCTCCTTCTCTGCCTAGGCCGAGCCAGGGCCAACGGGGGGCGCGGAGAGAGGGCAGTGGGGGCCCGAAGCCCGCCTCGGCTCTGCCGGACCGGGTGCCGGGTGAGTGGGCTGCGGTCCAGCCACGGGGCACGGGCTGGCTAATTGCCGACGCGCGGCCGCTGCCCCGAGCGGCGACACAGGCCCCTGACAGACATGATTTATGAGGGCTCTCGGCAAAGCGGAACCCACTCGATTGCCTGTTACCTCACTTAGCAGGCACCTTGTCACCGCCCGAGCGCCGGGTGTTAAAAATACAAACCAGGCGGCCAGCCGGCCCCAGGCGCGGCCCTCCACCTGCTCCGCGGCCCAGCGCTGGGGACCAAACGCCGGCGGGTGGGGCCCCAGGTTCTGGGTGGCGGAGGCACGGGCGGGGCTCCCGTGGCCGCCTGGCTGGAAGCGGTCGAGCGCCCACTGCAGAGACGGAACAGCTGAGTCCTAGCAGGCGCGCGCTGCTTGTCCCGGGGGCAGTGGTGGACGCCAGGGTGGGGGGTCCCGGCTCCACACCCTCCTGGCTCATGCCTTCAAGCCGGCTGTTCCCCATGGGGCCCGCCCAGCCTCATCGCCTCCCAGGACCCGGTGGAAGCCTGGCCCCACGTGGACTCTCCCTCGGGGCTGCCAGGGCCAGGCACAGAGTGAGGATGCGAGGCCCCTGTGGGCACCTGCAGCCCCCATCAGAGTGCGTGGGTCCCTGCCACCCACGAGGGAGACCCCGATGGAGCTCCCGGCTCCTGGCTTCAGCCTGGCCCAGCCCTGGCTGTTGTGGGCATTTGGGGAATGAACTGGGGAATGGAAGATAATCTCTCTCTCTCTCTCTCTCTCTCTCTCTCTCTCTCTCTCTCCCTCTCCCCTCCCACATTCTCCACCACCTGTCTAATAAGAAAGAGAGAGACAGCGGAAGGGAGACAGGGAGGCAGGCGCAGCTGCGGTTGTTCAGTCAGGTCATACATTCATTCAACAAACATTTCCTGCCTGCTCGGGAGCCAGAGAATTGGCTGACATGGCCTCTGCCTGGAGGAGCAGGCGGCAGCAGCTTAGGTGGGAACTTGAGGCTCTCAGGGGACGGTCAGGGACCCTAGAGCCGGGCGCAGCTGAGATGCGCCCAGTGGGTGGGAGGAACAGTGGGTGCCAAGGCTTGGGGACTGGAGAGAGCAGGAAAAGTACACCATGGTGGGGGCAGAGGGAGAGGGAGGGTGGCAGGACTGCCCGGCCCTGGACGGCACAGGCAGGGGGAGTCACTCGTGTGGGCACTTCACTCCTTCGTCAGGTTCATGTTCAGTGACTGCGGTGGCTCCTGGGGAGAGGGAGTCAAACAAAGGGGAGGCACGAGCCGGGGGAGGGACGTCCAGTGGGTACAGGGCACAGGGGCTGGTTGAGGCATCCGGGAAGACTGCCTGGAGGAGGAGGCTCCAGCCGATCTGGAAAACTGTCTTCATGCCTCTAAACGGAAGGCAGGTGCCAAGGAGATTGTCAGCCCCAGTGTTCTCACACTGTCGGCAGCAAAGAAAACCCAGGATTCCCCAGCAAGTGAGATGGCCACTCATTCATGCAAGCATGCGTTCATAATTCCACCCGGCGTTGGCTCAGACAGAGCCCCGCCTGCCACTGGAAGGGAGACAGAGGTGCCAGGGTGCTGGAGAATCCCCCCGCAGCTTGGTAAGCAGGGAGATGCCCGGGGCCCCAGCCCAGGCCAGGGACTCTGTGTCCCAAGGCTCCTCAGGGCTCGGAGGTGGCTCTGCCTGGCACCCGCTCCAGAACCCCGCCCGTGCCAGCAGTAAGGAGCCCGCAGGGGACTGGCAGAATCGGTGGCAGCTGGGGACAGGGCTCTGTTGTCCTCAGCCCTTACTTGAACTCCTGGCGTGTCCCCGGGAGGCCCGAGGGGAGGAGGCTGGGGGCCGCACAAGGCTGGTTTGCGTGGGTGTGTTCAGCCTGGCCCTCGCCAGCACTGCGGGCAGAAAAGAAGCCGGGCACTAAAGCCCTGTGCCCTGCACGGAGGAGGTGGCCTTGCCGGCAGGCAGCGTGGGGTCCAGATCCAGGATGGGGGGGGCTGCGTGGACTCTGCTGGGCCGGCCTGGGCACCTGGCAGCACCCGTAAGGTCTGGGTGGCATCGGCCCCATTTCGCAGACACAGAGGCAGGTTTGAAGAGGCCGGGGCCGGTGTGGCCGTCTGATCCAGCCCCAAATTCACTCTGTGTTTGCTGAAGAGGCAGCCCTGGGCCTCAAGCCTGTCGGGCCGAGCCACCGGTGGATCCGTCCTGTCGGGTGGCATCAGTGACAGGCGACGTTGCCACAGCCCTCGGATGCGCCAGATGCCATTCTGAGCCCCGGACAGACGTCACAACGAACAGCTTTTCGTCACGACCGCCCACGAAGCGGGCATGGAGAGCACACCCACCGTGCTGGGAGGCGGGCAGAAGGGTCCACGGAGTCCCAGTCCCCAGGAGCCTTCCTCCCCAGAGCCCCGCCCCCGGCCTGCCCAGCCCTAGTGCTTGCTGGGAGGCTGTGGTCAGCGAGGGCCTTAGCTTGCCTTGCCCCTGCCTGGGGGGGGTGGGGAGGGGCGCAGGCAGAAGCCAGCCTGGGCCAGTGGGCAGAGCCATGGGACATCAGAAGTCCTGGCCCAGCCTGGCTGTGGCTCCCTAGGGAGCGTCGGCCTTTGTGGGCCTCAGTTTCCTCCTCTGAGAAATGGGAGCGCATCTTTCCAGCCAGAGAGCGGGTGGAGACCACGGGAGCCCATGCAAGTCACACGCCCTGGGTCTGTTGGGATGACAATTACAGGGAAGCCAAGGAGCAGTGGGCGCAGCTGGCCGGGGTCCTGGGGGCAGAGGCAGGGGCCGCCTGACTTCCGGGCTGGGCGCCCTCAGCCAGCACAGGTGCTGGGGTTAATCCCACTCCCTGCTAACCCTCTAGGCAACCCGGGGCCGATCACGAAACCTCTCTGGACCACCTTTCTCAGCCTCAAAACGGGGGCGATCACAGAGGGCCAAGCTGGGATCCCCATGAGGCTGCAGGCGCTATTTGCCTTTTGATGGGTCGCCCTGGGGAGGTGAGGGAGTGTGGCCAAGACCACGGGGCACACAGACAGTGGCAGAGGGGAGCCCAGGACCCCTGCAGCACCTAGGTCTAAGGTGGGAGAGGGCCTTGGCCAGGGCGGTAGAGGGCGGGGATCGGGGAGGGAGAAACCATGGCTCTGCATTTGCAGGAACCAGGCTAGGCCAAGGCCAAGGCCAAGCGGCTGGACCGTGCAGAGCCCCCCAGCAGAGGGCAGGGCATCGGGACGGCTACAGCTGAGGGGCGCACAGGCTACAGGCCAGTGTGACAGGCGGCTTTGCCGTCTGTGCACGTGCACATGTAGTGGGAGTGTGTGTGCATTCCTGCATGTGTCAGTGTGTGCACTCACAGTGGATGGGTGTGTGCACGTGTGAGTATGTGTGTACGTGTGGGTGTGCACATGTGGGTGGGTGGGTGTGTGCATGTGTGGTGTGTGTGCACACGTGCTGGGTGTGTGTGTGTGCACTGGTGCCAGGCGGGTGTGGGTGTGCACGCATGCACGGGTGGCAGGTATCTGTGCACATGTGGTGAGTGTGTGTGTGCACTGGTGCCGAGCCGGTGGGTGTGTGCATGCGTGCACGGGTGCACATGTGCTCACTCTGCCCCCGACCCCCACCCCCGTTAACACTCAGCGTCTGTTCACTCCGTTCCTGCTCTCCCGGCCCCGGTTTGCCGGTCCGCTCCCTCTCCCTCTGCCGGGGGCTCCATGGGTCATGAAAACCAAAACAAGCCTCCGTGCTGATGGCTAAACCAGATGCCCGGGCCCCCTCCGGCCCGAGGCCCCCTCTCCGGGTCAGCAGGAGCCAGACTGAGCTGCTGGGAGGCCCCGCCCACACTGCGGCCGCCCGTGGGGGGCCTGGGATCCCGATGGGGACGAGGCCAGACGAGGGGAAACCCAATCTCTGACACATGGAGGTCATTTGCAGAGGAACAAAAATCCGTGACCAACTCCAAATGGAGGGGGAGGGGGCCCGCGGGGCCAGCGGGAGACGGGGCCGAGGGCAGCCCCGGGCCAGCCCCGGCCCACACTGTCCAAGGCTGTCTCAGCCTAGCTCTCTCTGGGGGCCGGGGCCAGGCGCCCACCTCCCTGGGTGTCTGTGTCCTCTGCTTTGAGTCGGTGCACCTGGCCCTGCACCCAGCACACGGAGTTCACACAGCGATGCAGACAGAGGCTCCGAGACTTGTGTGAGCTGCCCAAGGACTCACAAGTCAGCCTAGGAGCGGGGCTGCGAGTCCCCAGGAAGCTCTGAGGAAAGCCACATGCCCACGGAGAAGGGACCGGAGTGGCTGCTGTCCAGCTCCAAGCCTTCATCTCCCCCAAGGCAGCTTCCTTTGCTTCTCATTATACTGAGGGCCTCAGGACCCCCACCACCAGCCTCCACCATTATACTGAGGACCTCAGGACCCCCACTGACCATGCACCATTATACTGAGGGCCTCAGGACCCCCACCACCAGCCTCTACCATTATACTGAGGACCTCAGGACCCCCACTCACCATCCACCATTATACTGAGGGCCTCAGGACCCCCACCCTGGCCTCCACTGTTATACTGAGGGCCTCAGGACCACCCCCCAGACACCATCATACTGAGGGCCTCAGGACCACACACCTGGCCTCCACCATTATACTGAAGGCCTCAGGACCCCCACCCACCATCCACCATTATACTGAGGGCCTCAGGACCCCCACCCCCAGCCTCTACCATTATACTGAGGGCCTCAGGACCCCCACCCCCAGCCTCTACCATTATACTGAGGGCCTCAGGACTCCCCACCCCCAGCCTCCATCGTTATACTTAGGGCATCAGGACCCCTACCCTCTGGCCTCCACCATTATACTGAAGGCCTCAGGACTCTCATCCCAGCCTCCACCATTATACTGAGGGCCTCAGGACTCCCCTGATTTGTTCTCCTCATGGTTTTTGAAGCCAACTCACATGCCACAGAGGCCACCAATTTAAAGTGACAATCTCGTGAGGACAGTCTCTGGCATATTGCATAATTGATGTGTGTGACCATAGGAGAGAATATTGACAGAAGAGTTGTCATTTGATGCATTTTTAAGTGGCCGATTCATGATGTCAACACCCCCCTGTGCTACCTATTTCCAAAGTTTCAGGGCCCCTAAGGAGCCCTGCCCGCATTAAACAGAACAGGATGTGGGTCAGGGACAGCTCCCCAGTTCCCACCCCCACCCCTGCCCACGGCCACTCTGCTCCCCGTCTCAGTGAACGTGCACGCGTGTCACATACATGCAATCACGCAACACCCATCTTCCCAGGTCTGGCTGACGTCACACGGCGTAGCCTTCCCAAGCTGCGTTCCCATGGGAGCATGCATGGAAACCTCGCTCCTTTTCATGGCCCAGCCCCATAGCGTGCACGGAGAAAGCACGTTTGATCATCTGTCCGTTCACGCACCCACAGACGCGCGGGCAGCTTCCCCCTCGGAACTGCTGTGGACTCTGCTCTGGCACAATGGGCAAAGCTGCCGCCCACAGTGCCCGCATCCCGTATGGGCGCCGGTTCGAGTATTGGCTGCTCCACTTCCAATCCAGCTCTCTGCTATGGCCTGGGAAAGCAGTAGAAGATGGCCCAAGTCCTTGGGCCCCTGCACCCACATGGGAGACCTGGGGAAGCTCCTGGCTCCTGGCTTCGGATCAGCACAGCTCTGTTGCGGCCAACTGGGGAGTGATCCAGCAGATGGAAGACCTCTCTCTCGCTCTGTCTCTCCCTCTCTAATGCTGCCTTTCAAATAAATAAATATTTTTTAAAAGTATTCTTTATAGATGAAGAAACTGGGGACAGAGAGGGGCTCACCGTGGCTGAAAACTCGAAGCTGGAACATGGGAGGAGCCGGATGCAAGTCCCTGGATGCAAGGAGACCGTAGGCGGCAAAGCAGTACCCCTCCCCTTCTCACCCCTGCCCGCCCCTCACCGCAGGGGGGTTCTCATGCCCTGGGCCCAGCTGAGCCCCATCTCCAACTTGCTGTGTGACCGCAGGCTAGGTTGAGGTTAGCGTCCTCTCTGGGCCTGGGTCTCTGATCTGTGCCACAGAGGAGACGCCCGTCTGGGGGCTGGAATTTGAGGCTTCTGGGGCTACCCACCCCTCAACTGCCCCCTCCCCCAGCAGATTCCTCCTCCGAGCCCAGCTGGACCCCTCAGCTGGCCCCTCCTGCCCACAGGTAATTAGAGGAAGGCGGTGGGGGGCCCGGACAGGGGAAGCCTCAGCAGGCAGCCCCTTCCTCTGAAAGGGGCCCCTCCAGGCTGCCCGCCCAGCTCCCCCGCTGTGGGAACAAAAGGCCTCGTGGAGGTTCAAAGCGAGGTGCCGGGTGGGAGGCCAGCGTGGGCGGCCGCAGAGATGGCCACGGGGCTCGTGGCGGGGATGGCCGGCGACTGGGAGCTGTCCGCATCCATCAGTCAGCGGTGACAGCTCCTGGGGCCCTGCAGCCCCCCGCGGCCTGGCCAGCTGACCATCCCGGCTGCAGCCGGTGCTCCCTGCCCTGCCTGGTGGCCGCAGCCTGGTGACCTGAAAAATGGCTGTGCCTTGAACGTCCGGCCGCGGTGACAGTCCCGTGCCCAGCTCCCCGTTTCTAACACTCCTCTGTGACACTTTGGCTTCTCCGTCACATCGGCGGACAGAGAGCCGTGACAGATGTCACCCTCATCCTCGTGGAGCGACGGGCTCTGGAGCAGAGTGGCCCAGGGTGCCCAGGCCTGGGCGTTCAGGACGCGAGCAGAGCTCGGTTGCTCCTGGGTGACTGTGGTCAAGTCTTGATCCCTCTCTGGGCCGGCTGTGAAAGCAAGGTGTTTTGCCAAGCTCTGATGTGTGACTCTGTCCCAGGAGACACGGAAAGGTGAGGATGGGCATGGGGCAGCTGCAGTGGGACCCTGGGCCCCTGCCTCCTCGCCTACCAAAGACCCCCCACGCACACACACACACACACACGACATGGAGAGATGAGTTCACACCTGCAGAGCGCTCAGCCAGGGCCTGGCACGGTGCAGGTACACGGTGAGAACATTCTATATTCAGCGCCTACTGCATACTGTGCAGTTCTAGGCGCTAAGGACACAGAGCTGGACGCCGTCGGGGGTGGAGCACACAGACACGAAGCGATCACCCAGATAACATCATCAGTAGGGAACCCTGGGAAGGAAACAAGGATCCGGGAAGTGTCCTGAGAGGTAACATCGGAGATGAACCTGGAGCAGCATTCTAGGCACAAGGAACGGCCAGTGTGAGTGCTCAGAGGCAGGGCCTGAGGGTGTCTGAGGGACACGACGGCGGCTTCTCTGGACAGAGCAGAGCGAGGCAGACAAGGAGCCCAGGCTGTGCGGTGCTTAAGCTCAGTGGGTCTGCGTTTCCCCTCCAGTGTTTCCTTATTAGCTGTGTGTCCTTGGGGAAACGGCTTAGCTTCTCTGTGCTCTAGGCCTGTGTGGGCTCCACGCAGGGATCCAGCTCTTGGAGCGAGGGGCTGAAAAGGGAGTGATGGGCTGCCGTGTCGGCCACGATCCTGCGGGGAGGAGGCGCTCCACGCCTGGGAGCTCCTGGTTCTGTATCAGTGCCGTCATCAGCATTGTGGAGCCACTTGACAGCTATTGTTGGCTTGCTGGTACCAGGAGCTTTTCTTTTGGAAAACACTGGTGGCTGGGGTGTCCCCGATGTGAGAAAGTTGCTACAGCTTGGGTGATACAAGGAAGAAAAAAAAAACCCGGAAGCCCCCCGAACGTCCATCGCGGGAAGATGACTCGGTGAGCAGTGACAGGTGCACCCGGCAGAATCGCGTGTCCCAGCGACACCAAGTCAGCTGCAGCATCACTACCAGCGCGCTCGGTCTCACCAGAGGACGTCCAGCCAAGGCAGCAGCCTCAGAGTAGACGCACAGGACGCTGGCGTCGAGGGCAAGTTGTCAAACCAGCCAAGGCAGACGCCGCCAGAGATAGGAAAAGCAGTGCCAGGGATGGAGATGCTACGCACCAGGGCGCCCCTCTGCCTTCTCCCCCTGGTTGCTCTGATGCAGTGTGTATTTGCCTCTGCTTTGTCCACTGTTGGTCTTTTTCCACTTGATCGTGAGTTCCC
Source organism: Lepus europaeus (assembly GCF_033115175.1). Taxonomy (NCBI): domain Eukaryota; kingdom Metazoa; phylum Chordata; class Mammalia; order Lagomorpha; family Leporidae; genus Lepus; species Lepus europaeus. The sequence continues at coordinate 20,881,096 of NC_084849.1, forward strand.
TGAGGTCCGGAGTCAGCTTCCTGCCACATTCTTTCAGTGCTGTGTCCCCAGGGCCGGAAACAGCATCTGGAACACAGTTGGTGCTCAATAACGCAGGGTGCCTGGAACACAGTTGGTGCTCAATACGTGCAGGGTACGGGGCCGTGCCAATGCACAGCAGGTTAATCCTCCACCTGTGGCACTGGCATCCCATATGAGTGCCGGTTCTAGTCCTGGCTGCTTCTCTTCCGATCCAGCTCTCTGCTATGGCCTGGGAAAGCCGTAGAAGATGGCCCAAGGACTTGGGCCCCTGCACCCACCTGGGAGACCTGGAAGAAGCACCTGGCTCCTGGCTTCGGCGCAGTTCCGACTGTTGCAGCCATTTGGGGAGTGAACAAACCAAAGGAAGGAAGACCTCTCTCTCTGTCTGTCTCTCTCACTGTCTATAACTCTATCTCTCAAATAAATCAATAAAATATTTAAAAAAATAAGTGCAGGGTACCTGGGATACAGTTGGTGCTCAATACGTGCAGAATGAATGGAGGGCAGAGGGCAGAGAGGGCAGGAGGAAAGGAGAAAGGGAAGAGGATGAGAGAGGGCCATGGGCAGGAGGAGGGAATTTGTACAGGGCCTTCCTGGCATAGAAGAAAACCCTGTGGACGCCCCCAGATGGGCCCACGCGTTGGACAGAGAGATGGTAGAGGTCGCCCCTCCTGGGCTCTGCTTCCCCCTACAGGGCCCTGCTGCTGCCGCCCAAGGTCCCTGACCCCTGACTCCTGCATGGAGGGGAAGGGGAACATGAGCCATGGCCACACCTCTGGGAAAGAAGACAGGAGGTGGGGTCCCCATGCCTGGCACAGGGATGCCCGGTCTGGTACAACAGAGACATCTCCCCTCTGAATCCGGGCAGCACGATGTGGTGGGGCTGGGCCCAGTGCTACCAGGTCTCCCTCATGGTCTGGGGTCAAGGTCCCCCACTCTACCCTCACCTGCCAAGCCAGAGGCCCAGTGCACCTGTGCCCAGGTCCCGTGGACTCTTGCTGGCATCACCCACTGTGGTGGGGTCCACATGGCCCCAAACCCCTCCTCTCTCCCTGACATGCAGCCACCTCCTTCTCCCCACCCATCCCCTGTCCACTTAGACCCATCCCCCTAGCTGGCCCCAGGTCCAGCAACTCTCCCCACCCCCACTGTGCCCCAGCCACTTCTTCCAGTCCCCCCTGCCACAAACTTATGCACACATTGTTCCCACCCCTCCCCAACTCCCAGACGTCCACCCCCTCTTATTTCTATGCCCCACTCCCACCAGGAAGCCTTCCTGAATTTCCCAGGCAGGGTCTGGTGCCTCCTCGGCTCACTCACAGCCCCCTGGGCTTCCTGAGACAAAGCCTGCTGCCCAGGGAAGTGTGAGTCCAGGAGGCAGGAGCCCTGTTCTGTACATAACTGGATCCCCCAGGCTCGGCCAAGGTCAGGCTCGGGTTGGATACCTATTGAATGGATAGGTGGATGATGGATGGATGGGTGGATCTGGGTGGATACAGAGAAGGCATGAGGCAGGGGCAGGGCCAGCGAGGGGCTGGGGCTGGGAAACCTCTCTGGGCAGCCAGGAACCACTGGCCATGTGGCCTGGATGGAGGACCACTCCCCCTTGGAGCCTTGCAGGCCACCTTGCTGTCAGCCATCCCTACGACAGCAGGAAGGGGCCTCGTGCCTGTAGGTGGGAAACTGAGGCTGGGGGAGGGGACATCACACAGGTACTTAGGGGCCCCAAGAGGGAGGTGGAAGCCAGGACCAAGGGTCTCAGTGGTCCCCGGAGTGACATCTAAGTAACACCTTTTGGTTCTTCACCTTGGCAGCTTCCCTGCGTGCCAATTTCCCTTCCCTGCCACAGACACGGGGCACGGGTCCCAGGCTGCCCGAGAAGGGGTGAGGACAGCACGGGGCTGGGTTTCTCATCACTGCAATTCACTTCCACTCTGCTTATTTTTGTTGTTTATAGAAATTGTCTTGTTTGAAAGGCAGCGTGATCGCCCTTCCACCAGCTTGTGCCCCAAATGCCCACGATGGCCAGGGTTTAGCTTAGGCCAAAGCTAGGAGCCATGAGCCCAGCCTCAGAGACCCCATCACCCACTGCCCCCCAGGGTGCGCATCAGCCGGAAGCAGAGCCCAGACTAAAATCCGACCTCTCACTTACGGGCTGCGGGCGTCCTGGGCAGCACCGTGCCCATTGAACCAAAGCCCTGCCCCAACCATGCTGGGCTTTAGCCGCCTTCTCTGGGTGGCTGCTGATACTGGTCTCCCATGATTTTCAGCGATAGAAAGTTTCCTTTTAAAAGTGCGGTTGTGCGTTTAAAGTGAGTCAACTTATAAAGAAAAACAGTAAGTACATAGTGTAGGCAGTGCTCAGTGAAACTGAAAATCCACAGAACGTACTTCCTGCCACAGCTGATTATGTGGCCAACTCCACGGGGCAGGATGTGTCCTAAGTGGCCGAGGACAAAGCGTGGCCATAGCAGGTGCTCCATAAACACTGGTTCAGCAGAGACGGAATGGAAAACAAAGCCTTGCGGAGATCGTCCTTGCCCCGGGACTGTGAGCTCCTGCTTGTTCCAAGATTCAGTGAACCTGGGTACCAGAGCTCTAAGGTCCTTGGGTCAGAGGATTCCACACTCTGTGCTGCTTTGATGCCACCCTCTCTGTCCTCAGGCCCTCTGGGGGCTCAGGTGCCCTATGGGGGTCTGGCCAAGATGCTGAGAACGTGGGTGCATTGTGTGATGGTGGGGTGGCCAGAAGAAGGTCCTGCAGCCGACGCTTAGAGAACGAGATGAGGAGAGAAGGAGGAAAAAGGAAGGGGGAGGGAGGAAGGAGGGAGGGGGGAGGGAGGAGGAAGGAGGGAGGGAGGGGAAGGGAGGGGAGGAGAGAAAGAAGGAAGAGAAGGTAGGGAGGCAGAGATGAGGAGGAGAAAGGGGAGAGAGAGAGAGAGAAATTGGGAGTTGGCAAAGTAGACACGAGAATTGAAGGGAAAGGAAAGAGAAGAGAGAGGAGATGGGGGGATATGGAGAGGGGGAGAGAGAGAGAGAGAGAGAGAATCCTTAAACACACAGCCTGGCCCTCATGAGCACCTCCCCCCAAGTCTCCCCTCAGAGCGAAGGGACAGGGGAGCCTGCCAGTCTCCTCCTGCCTCCCACAGGCTGCAGGTCCCCTGGGCAGTGCCCCTCCCCTCCTCACACAGGAGCACCGTGAGGACATGGAATCCCCTAGGTTGGCGTTCGGAGGGAAGAGGATATAGGAGCTGTAAAAGCAATCTGGTGGAAAAGCCAATGTGTGCTGGATCTCAGGCCCAAGGGCCGATGCCAGCGCTGCTGAGCCCCTCCGCCTTCAGCACCCTACACATCTCACCTCCCACGGCCTCTCAGAAGCCCCATCAAACACGCAAGTTTGCTCCACTCTACAGAAGAGGGAACCAAGGTCCAATGGGATTCTATACCTCAGCCAGGTTGAGTGAAAAGAGCTTAATAAAACTTGGATGAGAGAATTGGTAGATGGGGATGGGTGGACGGGTGGGTGGGTGGATCGGTGGGTGGATGGATGGATGGATGGATGGGTAGATGAGTACATGGATGTGTAGGTAAGTGGATGGGAGACCGGGTGGGTGATGAGTGGATGGCTGGGTGGCGGTGGTGAGTGGCTGGGTGCAGGAAGGAAAGGAAGGGGATAAGTTGATGTGACAGTGGGGCAGGTGGCCTATCCTGGTGCAGGGTCTCTCCCCTCCCCTGACATCATTCCAACCAGCCTCCACCTCTCAACCTGTCCCTGTCCCAGACAAGCCCCTGTAAGCTACTATCAGCATAGTGATGACAAGAAAGATGTAAAGAGATCAGAACCCAGCTTAGGCTATGGGGCATCCACCAGAGAGGTCTGAGCCAGCCCTGAGAACAAAAACAAGCCTGGCGGATTTGAGGGGCAGGACTGAGAGCCACAGGATGAGGCCTTGCTAGCCAGAAGGGGAGGAGGGCGTCAGGGTGGCACCGGCCTGCCTGTCTACAGTCCAGACTTGGGGTAGGGCTGTGCTGCAGTGGGTTAAGCCCCTGACTGGGATGCCCTCACCAGAGAGCATGGTTCGAGCCCCAGGTCCTCTTCTTCCAACCCAGCCGCCTGCTACTGTGCTCCTCAGCTAGGTGATGGTTCTAGTAGCTGAGTCCTTGCCAGCCACGTGGGAGAGCCCCACGAAGCTCCAGGCTTCTGGCCTCCACCTGGCCCTGCCTCGCCATCACAGGTATTTGGGAAGTGAATCAGAGAAGGAAAGATCTCCTCTCTCTCTCTCCCCCTTCAAATAAATAAACATTTTTTAAAGATTTTTATTTTATTTGAGAGGTAGGGTTACAGGCAGTGAGAGAGAGAGAGAGAGAGAGAGAGAGGTCTTCCATCCGCTGGTTCACTCCAAATGGCCACAACAGCCAGAGCTGTGCCAATCCAAAGCCTGGAGCCAGGAGCATCCTCTAGGTCTTCCCATGCGGGTACAGGGGCCCAAGGACTTGGGCCATCTTCCACTGCTTTCCCAGGCCATAGGAGAGAGCTGGATCAAAAGTGGAGCAGCCGATACTCGAACTGGCGCCCATATGGGATGTCAGCACTACAGGTGGAGGATTAACCTACTTAATCAAGGCACCAGCCCCCAAATAAATAAATATTTTTTAAACATTTTTTTAAAAATTAAAAGCCACAAGTTTTGAAGAGAGGACTGGCATGGGTACTGATGCTTTTCCAAGGTCACCAGGTGGTGGGAACAAGCGAGGAGCAGGGGGTTGTGCAGCCCCCCCAGGGGGGGTGAAGGGCAGGGGTCCTGTGCAGAGGCTGTGCAACCCCCAGGGGGTGAGGGGCAATGGGTAGGGGAGGCGGGACTGGGGGTCCATTTTCGAGGGGGACTGACCCGGTGTTGGGAGCCGGTTGTGGGGAGCGAGTGCAGGGTGAGAGGCTGGCGGACTCCCTGTTTCCGGGCTTGGGTTTGGCCAGGCACCGAACTTCAGGGGACTGAGGTTGTAGATGGGGAGACCAAGTCCCTCTGTTTATTCCAGGACTCTGTCTGCAGCACCTACCGTGTGCCCCCGCTGCTGTCCTGCAGGACTGGCCTCACAAGGGAAGCTCCACCTCCCCCACCCCCAGGCCACCCGGCACACCATGTACCCAGCCACGTCACCCACCGGCTCACCAAATCCCCCAGGAGTGACAGGAGCAGGTGTCTGGGGTGTCAGGTTCTCCTGCTCCAGCCCCCTCCCGGCCCCGGCCCCCAAGACCAGCTGGCCCGTGGCTGCCATGTCCAGCCTCCTCCAGCAGCCCTGTGCCCCCCCCCCAGGGTGCTAATTCCGCACCCCCTGTCTCCTGGACACACACACTCACGCACGCACACGCATGACTTGCACAATGGCAGCCTAGGGCACCCCCCAGGGTCCATGCCCTCCCCATGGACAGAAGAGCTACCAGCTGGCCCGCAGCAGCCAAGTGACCTTAGCTGGACCTCATTCCAAAAGCCATCACCCCGGGAAGATGTCACCTGTTTAGCCGCCAACTGCTGGGCACCTCCTCCGTGCCTGCCAGGACCGGGGCAGACGAACACCATGACCCCACCCTCCCCTCTCCACATCCCGCTCCTGCCTGGCAACGGATTAATCCACAGGGATTTCTGGAGACAGGGCTGCTGGGGAGGCTCAGGGAAGACAGGGGCTGACCACAGACCACAGTGTCCCATCCACCGCGTCTCCGTCCTCACGGCACCCTTGGGCCGACAAGGGTTAGCTGGGGAAACTGAGGCAGCTGGAGTCTGCCCAGAATACAAGCATCTTCTCCCAGTCACGCCTCGGTGGACAGAGAGCGGCACATGGCCAGGCGGCCCCCAGGCTCTTGGAAGGGGAGGAAATACCCAGACCTGGGTGGTGCTTTGGGGGTCCGGGGGTCTGTGGAGGGCCGGAGGGCTCCCGTGCCCCTCCGCCCCCCTCCCGGTGCTTCTGATTCCCTCCCTCGCACAGAGACTCTGCGAGGCGCCCAGATCCCCCCTCCCGGTGGCCAGGGTTACACAAGGCTTTGCACGCTGCTAAATTTAGAACGGCAATGTGACCCTCAGGACAGAGTGAAAACAGGCCGGAGAGGGGAGAAGGAGGAGGGTGGGGACCTACCGGCCAGGCCCTCAGCACAGTGGACAGAGGTGGGGGGTGATTCCCGCTGACCCCAGGGACGGCTCCCGAGGCGCGGGACTGGCCCAGCCCAGGCAGCCCAGGCAGTCCTGGGCGCCTGGCGCTCTCTAGATCCCGCCCCGGGAGGAGAAAGTGAGGGCAGGGCCTCGTAAGGGGACCTGGGGACACGCAGTGATCCTTGCTGCAGGAGGAGCGGGTCTACTTCCCCGACAGTCTTCCACATGAATGACGGGATGCGTCGAGTTAATGAGCACTGGCAGGCGGAGAGACACAAACTTGTACATTACGAGTCTCACCTCATATGCACACACACATACGTGCACTGAAGCCTTGTATGGACGCCCACACACATGCACACACAGGCATGCACACATGCACACACACACATACGTGCACTGAAGCCTTGTATGGATGCCCACACACATGCACACACAGGCACACACATGCACACACACATACGTGCACTGAAGCCTTGTATGGACGCCCACACACATGAACACACAGCCACACACACATACATGCACTGAAGCCTTGTATGGACGCCCACACACATGAACACACAGGCACACACACATGCACACACACATACATGCACTGAAGCCTTGTATGGACGCCCACACACATGCACACACAGGCACACACAGGCACACACACATACGTGCACTGAAGCCTTGTATGGACGCCCACACACATGAACACACAGGCACACACATGCACACACACATACGTGCACTGAAGCCTTGTATGGACGCCCACACACATGAACACACAGCCACACACATGCACACACACATACGTGCACTGAAGCCTTATATGGACACCCACACACATGCACACACAGGCATGCACACATGCACACACACATACATGCACTGAAGCCTTGTATGGACGCCCACACACATGAACACACAGGCACACACATGCACACACACATACATGCACTGAAGCCTTGTATGGACGCCCACACACATGCACACAGAGGCACACACATGCACACACACATACGTGCACTGAAGCCTTGTATGGACGCCCACACATGCACTCACAGGCACACACACATGCACACACACATACGTGCACTGAAGCCTTGTATGGACGCCCACACACATGCACACACAGGCACACACAGGCACACACACATACGTGCACTGAAGCCTTGTATGGACGCCCACACACATGAACACACAGGCACACACAGGCACACACACATACGTGCACTGAAGCCTTGTATGGACGCCCCCACACATGCACACACACAGGTATGCACATACAAGTGCACACAAGCAGGTGAGCCTGGGAGGGAAAAGACGCCAGGAAGGCAGAGCATATTCAGTCCCCCAGGAAGCTGGCAGAGGAGGGAGATTTAGGGGTGCGGTGAGAAGTAGGGGGCGGCCATTGTCAAAGAGGGGGCTCAGGAGCAGGGATTGAGGGGTCCCAGGGTCCAGATCACTCATTTACATCCTTCTCCTGGGGTTACCCCCAAGGCCCCCAACTGCTTGCCCACCAAGACCTTCCTAAACCAGGACCCTTGCTGGGCAAGGCACAAGCTGACAAGGCAGGACAGGGCCCAGTCCCACCGCCCTTGGCACCGCCTGCGTGCAGCCCCTCCCACTAGCACACCGCAGGGGGCGGGGGAGGGTGGCTTAGTCCTCTGTGGTGAGGGGGGATAGGCGAGGACCACGGGCCAAGTTCACTCGAGGGTGAAGGCATATTCCTTCTTCACAGCACAGGCGGAGGCCCGGGTCTGGGCCTCCTTTGTTCCCATCTCTAAAATGGGCGTCATAGCACAGCGTGTACAGAAAGGTCATAAGAAGCAAGAGAGACCACAGAGGGGCAGCGCTTGGCTTGGTGCTGGCTTCTTGCTTGTGTGCCTATTAAGGTGCACACCTCCCCCTCCCCCCTCCTCCTCCCCCTCCCCACCCCCTTCTCCTCCTCTTCCTCCTCCTCCTCATCACTGTCATGTGCTTGCGTTGCTGTTTGCTACACACAGCAGAAGGCAAGAACTGAAAGGAACCAGCCCTTGGAGCCCCAGTCCCAGCACCTTGGAGGGGGGGCTGGTGAGGAATGGAGGCTCCCCAGAGGGGACAGACAGCGCAGGGCAGCCAAGAGGCTGCTCCAGGCAGCACCAGCCCCCCACACCCTGCAACGAGAACAAACAAGAGCAGGCAGCCAGGGCTCCTGGGTGCCAGGTAGCAGGCCTAGGACACTGGTGCAAACCGAGGCACCAGCCTCCCCGGACCCCAGTGGCAAGGCGATGGCGGGGCGGGGGCGGGTGCCAGCTCTGACAATCCCAAGTCTTGCACCGCAGCGGCCCCGAGGCCCCGGCCCTCTGTCGCCGGCTTCCCCCGGGCTCCAGCTCCACGGTGGCATTCTCTTCCCTGCCTGTTACCCAGATGGTGCCTGTCTCTTTGTCTTGAGGGGTTTTCTCCCCTTCCCTTGTCTTTCTTCTTGCTTTCATTTTTTTTTTCTCTCTCCCAATTCCAAGGATGAAGGAGCAACTCCCTGGACAGCTTTGAGAAGACAAAAGGGGCTTCTGTCAGCCAGCCCTGTGGCAGCCCAGCCACCCAGAGCCGGGGGATATGGAAATGAGCTGGGGCGTATGCAAATGAGGCTCCTGGGTGATTTGCATGGAGGCAGCCCAGGCAGGTGGGGAGGGTTGTCGGGAATTCACGAGCCTCCCTGCGGGGGCTCCTGCCCCAGGTACCTGTCTTCCCCAGGCCAGCCTCCTCTCTGGACACGCCAGCCTCCGCAGCGTGGCCGTCTGGACAGCTACTGGGGTTTAACCCCAGCTCTCTGGGTAAATAAAGTTGATTTTCTGTTTGTTACCTGTGTAAGCACGTAGCTGGTTGGATCATTCTTGGGACCAAGTTTGGAGGGTGAATTTGGGACAGGGGCGGGAGGTTTTCCTCTGCAACAGGAAAGATGACCACAGAGAGGAGCCACGGATGGGGAACACACAGAGAGGTCCCAGCGAGTCCCAAACTCAGGCTTTGCTGGGCTTCCGATAACACGGTGGGGAAGCGCATGGTGTGACAGTGCGGGGAGCAGTGATTTCGCCCAGCAGTGCCTAGGACGACAAGTGACAGGTGGGCAGGAGGGAGGAAGTAGCAGAGGGACGGGGGAAGGGAGAGGGGATTGAGGGAGGGATGGATGGATGGATAGATGGATGGATGGATACATGGGTGATAGGTGGATGGGTAGGAGGGAGAGAGGGAGGGAGGGTTGGCTAGTTTGCTCCAGTTGCATGTCAGCACCTCTGAAATTCTTATGCCCAAGCCACACCCCCTGCCATGGAGGTATTACAAGGTGCTTAGCCCTCATGATGGGATTAATGAAAGACAGGAGAGTTCCCCCTCCTCTCCCCTCCCCACCAAGTGAGGACTTCAAAAGAGAATGGCCAAATACACACCACCAGAGTCCAACCTTGCTGCCACCCAGCCTCCAGGACTGCGGGAACCAAGTGTCTGTGCCAGAAGTCGCCCAGCCGACGGACACGGCCGCAGCAGGACACCAAGGGCTGGGTGGCTCGGACAACGGAGCGCATTTGCTCTCCTCCGCTCTCTCAGTTCTGCAGGCTCAGCTCCCAGGTGGAGACCCCGGCTGATTCTGCATCTGCCGAGGGCTCCCTCGCTGGCCTGCACACGGCAGCCGGGTCACCGTTCCCCTATGTGGCCTCTGCTCCGTGCACACAGAGCCACAGAGAGCACGCGCTGGGCTCTCTTCTTGTAAGGACACGAAGTCTCGCTGCTCAAGGCCCTATTCTTAGAAGGGCGTCACTGAACCCCCGATTCCTTCCGTAGAGTCCCCTTCTTCCAATACAGCCACACTGGGGAGTTGGGGCTCCAACAGACCTGAGTTTTGGTAGCACATCATGCCGTGGGCAGATGGGTGAGTCAGCAGGTGGGTGGATAGGGACGCCTAACGTCTCCTCTCGTTCTTCCATCCGTGCCGCCATCCTCTCGGAAGCCAGGCCACGTCCTGAGCACAGAGGCAGGCATGTCCCACCTTCAGCAAGCCCACGCAAGGCCGTGGCTCCTGCAGGAGAGGATCTAGCCAAGAAGGCCCTGGCTTCAGGCTCAGACAGCCCCTGCCCTGTGAGCACTCAGGGGGTGAACACACAGCACCTGCTCAGGAATACACGTGATGCCCCCGTGTCCCTGTGTGATCCCGGGCGAGGCTGGGCTGTCGGAGTCCACCTCAGCCTCCCCACCTGCAAAGTGGGCGTCCTAATGCCCGCTCCCAGGGACTTGTGGTCCGACGTGGAAATGCAACACAGAGCAGGTGCAGCCCAGGGGAGCTGCAGCAGGTGGAGGGGGCGGGGGTTGGCTTTGGCCCAAGCAGCGCCTTTGCGTGCAACTCTGTGTGTCCCCAGCAGCCCGCGAAACGCATCCCGGCCCCTTCCGCAGCCAACACAGAGAACACGAGCAGATGCTCCGCGCATTTCTGTGGAAGGAGTGGGCCGCGCCTGCAGCCCCTGGCGGACGTGGGGGCATTGCCTGGGAAGGTCTCGCATCCTCACCACCCCCAGGCTGCCCTCGCAGAACAACGTGGGACTCGGCCCTTAGCGATGCTCTCTCCAGCGAGAGCCTTCCGCGTGGCGCCAAGGTGCTCAGAGCCGCTTTGCGTCCTTTGTCCGTGTTTACGCTGCTGAGAGAGGCTGACCCTAGGGAGGGTCCTTATTTTCTGGGAGCCCCAGAGGAGGGGACTGGGGCATGCGCACTTCGTTGGCTCCCAGTCCTTAGGACCTGAGTTTGGGGTTAAGAGGAGGCATGGTCCGGCTGCTCCACACCCGAGCCCAGGTGCTTCCACACTCCAGCCTTTGTCTCTGCCTCCGCCGGCCCTGGTCCTCCGAGCCCCACCAGCCGCGGGACCGCCCCTGGCCCTGGCCCTGGCCCTGGCCATGCGCTGTCAGGTCCACTTCTGGCCTCGGCCGTGGGGCCCCTCGGATAACACCGCCGGTGCGGGGAGGCCTCACCCGCCTCCTCTCCAGCACCGGTGGTCCCAAGCCCGCGTCCACAATCCTGCATTTGTAGAAGGCGGAAGAAAACGATGTCATCAGGAAACCGCAGTGCCTTGTCACGTAGGGTTCTGTGACTTACAGTTCTCTCCCCTTGGCTGCACTTGAATATTAAATGTTGTATTAATAGCTCACTCTTAATTATCCATGAGTAATGTACTATGGCTCAGAAATTAATGAAGGCAAGGACCCAATCGAGGATAGTTCCCACTCCTCCGGGTGCCGCGGGGCTGACGGGAGCGGGACGATTTGCATATGATTTGCATGAGGGGCTGCAGGCCTGGCGGCCGCGGTTGCACAAGTAAGAGGTGCGGGCTGAAGGCCCCGCCACGTTCCCACTTCTCCCTCCTGCCTCCCAGCTCCTGCCCACGCCGACGTCCCTGCCGGTGTGACTACCGCTCCCGAGCACACGCTGAAATGTCATCGCCATAGCAACGATAGGAAGCGGGGGCGGGGTGGTTACGTCATAGGGGCCCCTGGGAGTGGGTCGCCGCGGCTGCGTTGGGGTGGGGGGGTCTCACGACGATCGCTGTGTCCTGTCCCTGCCTGCTCGCTCTCACCCCGCCGCCTCCCGCCATGGGATGAAGTGGCGGGAGCCCCTGGACCTCTAGGGGGGCGTCCCACTCCCAAGTAAACCAGGTGGGCCGCCAACAACACGGCTGCTCACGGAGGACTCACCACTCGGGTCACACGCCTAACGCCACGTGCAAATACACGCAGGTACTTGCTATGTTTTATGGCTATTTATTTCTAAAGATTCCTTTTATTTATTTGAAAGGCAGAGTGAGAGAGAGAGAGAGAGAGAGAGTGAGGTCTTCCATCTGTTGGTTCACTCCCCAGTTGGCCGCAATGGCCGGAGCTGGACCGATCTGAAGCCAGGAGCCCGGAGCTTCCTCCTGACCTCCCACGCGGGTGCTGGGGCCCAAGGACTTGGGCCATCCTCCACTGCTTTCCCAGGCCATAGCAGAGAGCTGGACTAGAGCTGGACTAGAACCAGCGCTCCAATGCAGGACGCTGATGTCGTGGGCGGTGGCTTCATGCACTGTCCCACAGCACCAGCCCCTGTGTTCACTATTTCTTAAAGCACATTCCAGAAAATGGTCTTAAGGGGTTACACACAGGATTAGCATTTAACTGGGCCACTGCACTCCCAGGGTTTATGGCTTCGAGAAATGAAAGCCGTGAGGTCCCAGGAGCACTTGCCGATCAGCCCTATTCACGGTAACCAAAAGGCAGGGGCAGTCCCGACGCGCGCCAGCGACTGAATGGATAAGCAAAGTGCGGTCGAGCCACACAGCGGAATATTATTCAGCCCTGAAAAGGAATGGTGTGCGGACGCACGCTACAGCGAACCCTGACAGCGATACAGAGTGAAGGGAGCCGGGCACAGGAGGCCACTTGAACTTCACAGCTCCCCAGGGAAACATCCACAGGGGCAGGAGCTGGGGAGACGGGGGAAGCGGGCAGGGGTAGGGGTGACCACGAAAGGTGCCGGTGTGCCCTGTTGAGGTACAGCAGTGATGGCTGCCCACGTCTTAGATCTACTAAAAACCTTTGCCCGGGTTGTGACAGATCCCGATAAAGCCGCTTCCGCGGCTCCCTGCACTGTCCCATCTAGAGCGACGGCTGTTCCCAGCGCCTGCACACCTGTGCCAGGTGCGTGACATGTGGGGGCGGACAGGAAGTGCCCGAGCCGGGCCTGGCCCTGACCTGCCGTCCCGCGGGTTGTGCTTGTTGGGTCACCTGGCAAGAGCGTGTGCCGCGACACTGAGGCCGCCGGGCGGCTGAGCCAGCCCTGACAGGTGCTCTGGAACAGGGGGTGACACCGAGGCCACGCAGGGCGGGCAGGGCCCTGGCAGGGCCCAGGAAGGGATTTGCTGTTCCCAGACGGTCCCCAAACCATCACCCCACCCCACCCCACCCCCTGCTGCCCCAGGTACAAAAGGGCCTGGCCCTGCGGCTGAGCCCTGGAGGGATGCCGTGGGCAGGAGGGAGGGCACAGTCCCCTGGGAGGTCATGCCCCGGGAGGCTGCACCTGCTGAGCCACAGCAGACCTGCAGCCCGAGTGCGGTGGCCTTTTAGAACGTGGCCCTGGGCACGTCTCTCCCGCCCGCCAGCCTTCTGCTGGCCACGGCTGCCCGGCCCACACTCCCGTCTACCCGCTCCGGGCCTCGCCCCCGCCTGTCCCCGTGCCATCCCCTGGGCCTCAGTGCAAGGTCACCTCGCAGAGAGGCCAAGCATCCCTCCCCACCTACAGGAGCCAGCTCTGCTCGCCACCTGCCCGCCTCTGCCTTTGTTTCCAACCGCGCAGCTGCAAACCGTAGCTCCGTGATCCTGGGGCGGAGCTCTGTGATTTCACTGCGGGAGAGCAGAGCCTGTGTCAGGTTCCAGGCTGGTTCCTAAGGGCTGGACACGCAGGCGGCACCTGCTCACGAGTGTCCGAGCGACACACCAGACGGGCGGCCGTCAGCCCAGCCCCGGGGCTGCTCCTGAGTGCTGAGAGTCGTTGAAGATCCCATCTGCTCTTCGCTGATGGCTCTGACCTTTTTTTTGAAAGGCACAGAGAGAGAGAGAAAGATCCTCCATCTGCTGGTTCACTCCCCAAATGGCCACAACAGCCAGGGATGGGCCAGGCTGAAGCCAGGAGCTTCCTCTGGGCCTCCCACATGGGTGCAGGGGCCCAAGGACTTGGACCATCTTCCAGTGCTTTCCCAGGCCATAGCAGAGAGCTGGATGGGAAGTGGAGCAGCTGGGACTCGAACCAGTGCCATAAGGGATGCACAACCTTCAGCACCACAACACTAGTCCCTGGGTCAGACTTCTTGAAGCTCATGCATCCCTTGGTGTCCCGCCCCCGGAAGTAATGCACCCTGACACAGGGCTGTCCGGGCTCAGGCCACGCGAGCAGGACGCCCGCGGCGTCGAGGAAAACCCGAGCACGAACGGACGCCCTGGGCAGCAATCCTGGTGCAGGCAGCACTGGCCCTACTGGTTCTGACACCGGCAGTGCAGGGCGTGGGGCGGGGGGGTGTTTGGCTTCCGTAAACGTTGTCCGTTTTTCAGATTTCTCGCAGTGAATGCTTCTTTGCTCATCAGAGTGCGAAGGGAGGAGAGGCAATTTCTCAGGGTTCCTCCAGGTCTGGAAGATTCCAGAAGACATCAGCCACAGAGGGCGCAAAGGCAAAGCCCAAAGATGCAGAGGCAGGCGGAGCCGTCTCAGAGGGCAGGGCCGGCCGCTGGGGGAGGCTCCCACGGCTGCAGCTCCGCTGGTTCTCACTGGCGATCTCCAGACCCCTCCTCACCTTGGCCCCGGGCTGCTGGTTTCACTGGGCCCTTTCTGCTCGACTGCTCACTTAACTCAGGTTTCTGCGCCACTGTGGGTGCCAGGTGTTGCATGGAGCAGGGCTGGGATCCAGCCTAGCACACAGCAGATAGGTCCTGGCCCTCGTGGAGGTGATGGTGGACAGCTGGTGGCCCCAGTGGCCGAGGGGGACCATGGCCTGGCTCCTTGGGGACCATGGCCATCCCGCTGTGCAATGGCTTACGTGTGATTTGTCCTCCAATGGCTCATATGTTGGAAGTGTGGTCCCCAAGGTGGTGATGGAACCTTCAGGAAATGTAATCTCACGGGAGACGGGCAGCTGGCAGCAAACCTTGGAAGGGACTAATGTAGTTCTCACCAGACCCCATCTGGTTCTCTCGGGAGTGGGTCATTGTAAAACGAATGAGTCTGGTGGGCTGGCACCGTGGCACAGTAGGTTAATTGCACAGATTTAAAGAGAGAAATAGACACACGGCAATAAGTTGTTATAACAATTGGAGTCACATCGTTGTGTTTTCTGATTTCTTTTCTCTTCTAACAGCCTGGGCACTCAGCCCACCACAGGATAACGCCACCTTGCGTTCATGCAGTCTTTCCGTCTTTAGCTAGCTACTTCCATGGCTGCGCCAAATTTCCGCGAGCTGCCCTGTGCATGTGTCCCCAGCCACCGCGAAACAGTGACTTCAACAGCAGGCGCTTACTACTGTCCTTGTGGCCCTGGGCCGTTACGTGGCACCTCTGGCCTCCACAAGCCTCACCTACCAGCACACGTCACGGGGCTCATTTGTGTGGGGCGTGGCTCAGCTCCACGTGGTCTCCCATTGCCGGCCGTCCAGCCTGGGCTTGTTCCTATGGCAACAGCCGGGCTCCAAGCCAGCAGGTGGAAGCCACATGGCCTCTTGAGTCTTAGACTCTGAACGGGTGTCAAGTTGCATAGGCAACTTTCTATTGGCTACAGCAGGCCACGTGACTGAGCCCTGATTGGTGGGGTGGGACCTAGACTCTCTCCTTGGGAGGAACCAGAGAGCCACATTGGAGAGACGAGGACGGGTGGAAAATGAAGAACCAATTTTGCCATCCATCTCCGATTTTTTTTAAACTCTTTTTCATTCAATTTAAAACTTTTTTTTAAACCAACTGCACAACCTTAAATTACATTTTAATGTGCATTAAACCGAGATGATCCAATTTTCCTATCGTCGGTTGCTGGCCATCCATCAACGCACTCCTGGCCACTAGGCACCCGGGCCCACACTCCCCTCCGAAAGCCTGTCCCTGTCCGTTCTGGAAGCTTCCATCATCTTCACACATCGGCTCCCCGTCCCGGAATGAGCAGTGCAGGAGCCTGCAGGAGCGAGCGCCACTGCCGCCCACCCACCCTCAATCCCCCCCAGGCCCAGCCCGCGATGACGCCATCCGTCACTGCCACCCTCGGTGGCTGGGCGCCCCAGGCCCGGCTGCCCACAGCTCAGTGGAGCCCTTAATGGTCACGTCCAGTGGCAAGTCATTTGTTAGTCTCCTTTGCAGCCAAAGAAAATACGGCCTGAGGAGCCGGCAGGCACTCGGGAACTGTGGTTTTAGTTTTTATGACCACGTCAAGCCTCAGCCACCGGGGGGTGACCCAGGCCTGGGGGGTGGGCACAGCCGTCCTGAGCCCCACCAACAAGCGTGGAGAGTCTGCATGGCCCGAGTCCTCCTGCGTGGCTTCTCTCTCTCTCTCTTTCTCTATCCTGGAGTTAGAAGCTCTTCTTTGTGATGATAAAACCACCTCCAGCCCTCCTCCAGAGACTGGCTATCAGGAGAAATCAGCCGTGAGCAGACCTTGGGGAAGGGGGAATATAAGCCACTCTGCAACTGGAGTGAGAATGGCAGGACATCCCCCTCACCACGACCCAACCTCAGTTGTTCCCATCTGTAAAATGGGCACACAGCCGGGGCCCGCTCTCTGGGTGTGGGATCTCTGGCCCTGTGTTCCGAAGGTCTCCAGGCGGAACCGAATCCTGAAATTCAAATGTGCTGCCATCTTGACACCCTTAAGAATTTCTTCTCTGAACCTGTGTTTTGTCAGCAAAGCCCCGTGGGACACGGATGCACGTGGCCGAGAGACAAACAGAAAGGAGACGCCCTCGGTTCAGAAGGCTGAGCAGGGACACCCGTGTCATGTTTCCCACTAGGCCCTGCGGGTCCCGTGGGTGGCCCTGGGCGGCCTGGTCCTTCCCGGGCCTCACTGGGGCCCCTCCCCGCCGGCCTCACAGGAGCTGTTACCCTGAGTGACAGCCCATCCACAGGACACCCTCCACCTGCGTCTCCTAGCTCCGGCCTCAGCCCCCAGCGCCGCCCACCTCCTCCGGCCTGCAGTCGCCCTGGCCCCACCCTGCCTCACTGCCCGGGACCCCCACAAGCCCCCACTCTGGGCTCCAGACAACTCCCTGCCCACCAGCCCTGGGCCGCTGCTTCCGAAACTCCAGGGGCCTGGAGCCCTTGTCTGCCTGATAGCTCGTGTTGACTGCGCTCCCGCCACTCAAGGCCGCGCCGCCATCACACGGGCCCTACGACAGGTGCAGCAGGCACACAGAGGGGTTGATTCACTTGCCCCGGGACACACAGGCTCTGAGTCCTGTGTGAGCTCCGGCTCCCTCGCCCTAAGGCATCATGGGATTTCTCCACGCCGTTGCACAGGCCAGGCCTTCTTCCAGAACATTCTTCCCAGAGGGCTCCCACACCCATCCGAGTGACTTGATCTGCGGCTCGCTGTGTGGCTTTGGGCAGCTCGCTTTCCCTCTCTGAGCCTTCAGTGCCTCTTGCTTCCAAAGGCCGTGCGCTCAGACCCACTCTGCCCACCAGCCTGCCTGCAGCTGCTTTAAGGGAACAAGACGGGGCCTCCGCCGCGGGGCCCAAGGCTGTGTCTGGGCCATGACTAAGCAGGCCCAGCGCTCGCCCATCTGCCTGGCCACATCTGTCACTCCATGCCACCTCCTCCCAGCAGGGCGGGGCCCAGCCTGGACCCGGGCAGCTCACGACGTCTTCTCTTCCGTTCGACAGCCTCGCCCCGGGCTGCAGCCCCTCCGGGACTCACGCCCTTCCTTCCTGCGCAGGCACAGCCTGGAGGAGCCCTGGGCCGGACCCAGCTCAGCCCCGGCCGGCCGTGACCTTGGGAGAAGCCTCTGTGCAGAATGCCCTTTGTCCCACTAATCCTGCTAAGCAGGGCTGGCTTCGGCGGGCTGCGTGCACCTCGGGAGGTGGGTGCTCATGAGAGACCCATTTCACAGACGGGCAAACTGAGAGGGAGAGGGCTGGAACCAGGCCAAGAGCAACAACCCCTAGCAGGAGGGGCGGCAATGCCCAAAGGCCTCCTCAGTGCGAGTGGCAACCCCTCCTTGCCAAGGCCAAAGCCCACCCAGGGACCCCGGCCACGTGGGGATGGAGACACACAGGCCCCTCCCTCCCCGGCGGCATCATCCTTCCCATGGCCAAGCTGTGTGACCTTGGGCACGCTGCCTTTCCTCTCTGGGCTGCCCCTTTCTCGTTCAGCCACACACCTTGCAGGTGCTATGGACCACGTAGCTCAGAGGCCACGATTCCCATTACCCGGATGAGGAGACTGAGGCCAGGAGAAAGGGGAGCTGCTGGCCCCGCTCAGGAAGTGCAGGAAGGTGAGCGCAGAGGATGTGGGTGTCCACAGGGCATCGGTGTTTCCTGTGCAGAGCCAGAAGCAGGGCGGGCCCGGGGCCAGCCAGGAGGGCGGGAGTAACCCTTTCCTGGCTGGGCGCCGCTCGCCATCCCCCCCACCCCCTCTGAAGCCTGCAGACAAAGCTGCCTTTATCCAGGCTGTTGCCGCATTCTTCAGTGACACCAGAGGACAAAGGCGGGGGGCCACCGGCAGCGACAGGAAAGCCTGCCCGCCCCAAACCAGTTTGCAGCCTTCCCACGCCCCGCCCCCACCCCCACCAGGCCTCCCGGGGCCTCCGGGCCCAGTCGGGGAACTCAGGGAGGAAGTCTCCCAGGGCCCCCGCTGGAGCCGGGCTGCTTGCTCCAGGGAGGTGGGGCTGGGGCAGCCTGGGTCCTGGTCCTGGCTCTGCCCGACTGTTGACACGCAAGGCCCGTCTCCTCCTCCGGCCTTCCAGGCCTCTGTCTCCCCGTCTGTGAAATGGGCTGGGCACCTGCTGGAGCTCAGCCAGGCAGTGCCGAGAGGCTGGCCGCGCGGGGAAGGCGAAGGTGGTTGGTGTCGCTGTCACTGTGATTGGCTTGCCAGTTCCCGCCACTTCTGAGATTCGGCAGTGCCCCGCCCAGGCTGTTCCCTCTGCCCGGAACACCGTCCCCCACGTCCTTCCTGCCCCGACTAACTCCTGTCTGTGTCTTAGGGGTCTTCTGGGGCCTCTGTGTCCTGTGCCTCAGTGTCACAGTGCCCAGGGCCTGAGTTATCACTGCTTGGTGACCAACTGTCACCACGTTGGGTGGAGGGGTGGATGGATGGGTGGGTGCATGGGTGTCTGGATGGATGGGTGGAGGGGTGAATGGGTAGGTGGATGGGTGGGTGTCTGGATGGATGGGTGGGTGGGAGAGCAAGTGTGCCAGACTGGTTCCTGGATTGGCTGGATCTAGAAAGAAAGGATAGGAGAAAGGGAGGGAGGGAAGATGAAGCCCATGGGAGGGCAGAGGAGACAGGGACAGGTGTGACTTGGCCGCCCACAGGGCAGATGGGGGCAGAGAAACTTAAAGAGGGGTCTCTCTGGGACTGGTGCCCTGGCACACTAGGTTAATCCTCCGCCTTGCAGCACCAGCATCCCATATGGGCACCAGTTCAAATCCCGGCTGCTCCTCTTCTGATCCAGCTCTCTGCCATGGCCTGGGAAAGCAGTAGAATATGGCCAAGTGCTTGGGCCCCTGCATCTATGTGGGAGACCTGGAAGAAGCTCCTGGCTCCTGGCTTCGGATTGGCCCAGCTCCGGCCATTGCGGCCATCTGGGGAGGGAACCAGTGGATGGAAGACCTCTCTCTGTGTCTGTAACTCTGCCTCTTAAATCAATAAATAAGCCTTTAAAAAAAAGAGGTCTCTTTACCCGGAACTGGCCCCTGAATTCAATCAACCCTACAGGGACAGCATACCTGCAGCATTTCCATAAAACTAAGAATGGCAACCACACCTCCCCCAGACCGAGCCCCCTGGCAGGCTGAGCCCTCCCTCCAGACCCCCACAGTCTGGTGCCAGTCACTGCCAAGGACCCGCACCCGCCCACTCCTTCCCTTGCGTGTCCCTGGGGCATCTACCGAGCAGGCACAAGAAAGGGGACGCTTGGTCCAGTTTCCCCAGAAGATCCCGACCTGAACCCAGCGTGAGAGAGGGCTCTTTAAATTGATGTATCTGGGGCCTGCGCTGTGGCATGTGGGCTGGGCCTCTGCCATGGTTCTAGTCCCGGCTGCTCCTCTTCCGATCCAGCTCTCTGCTATGGCCTGGGAAAGCAGCAGAAGATGGCGTGGGGTGCCCAGGCCCCTGCACCTGCCTGGGAGACCTGGAAGAAGCTCCTGGCTCCTGGCTTCGGATCAACATGACTCCGGCCATTTGAGGAGTGATTTTTATCTGTGTCTCCATCTCTGTCTGTAACTCTACCTCTCAAATAAATAAGTAATCCTCAAAAAAACTATGTAAAATTAATGTATTCAAAAGGCAGAGTGACAGAGAGGTGAAGACAGAGAGAGACACAGAGAGAAGTCTTCCACCTGCTGGCCACAACAGCCGGGGCTGGGCCAGGCGGAAGCCAGGAGCCTGGAACTTCATCCAGGTCTCCCACATGGGTGGCAGGGGTCCAAGCACACAGGCCGCCATCCGCTACCTCCCTGGCACACTCGCAGGGAGCTGGCTCAGAAGTGAAGCAGCTAGGACTCTACTGCTCATACGAGACGCTGGCACCACAGCAGCCGCTTAACCTGCTGCACCACAACACCAGCCCCAAGGGAGGGGCCCCCCAAAGCTCTAACCAGACCAGAGAGGGACAGATAGTTGCCTAAGCTCACACAGCAGGGTCCACCAAAGTGAGAACTGGGACATAGGGCTCTGGGCTCCTGGTCCAGTGCTCTCTCGAGTGACAGCGACCAAGGGAGATGAAGAAGAGGGAGAGAGGAAGGAAATGCTGAGAGCGGCCTCAACATCCCCATTTCACAAATGAGGAAGCTGAGGCACAGCGGGGGGGGGGGACAGAACTGGGATTCAATCCGGGGGGGGGGGGGGCGGGAGGGGGGGCGGGGGTGGAATTCCAGAGCTTGGTCTTTTGACAAAGGAAGGCAGCTCCTGGATCCATTCCCATGGGCAGAGAAGGAAGGGCCAGGGTCACAGTCCCCCGGCTCCTGACAGATTCTCCATCAATGGCCAAGCAGAGGGAGGAGGGCTCGGGAGGCCCCGCCCCGAGCAGTGGGTGGAAACCCGGCACCCAAGTGAGCCTTGCGCTGGGTCCCTGCGGGGAGTGCCAGGTTCCCGGCTGGGCTCACAGGGGCGCTGGCATCCTGCTGGCCCCCTGTGCAGTCTGCAGCCTGGCTGGGCTGGGCGGCTCCAGGAGGCCGGTAGCCTTTCAGCTGGACATAAAGGCTGTGTCTAAAAACAAACAAATGACTTCCGGGGCAGAGGGCAGGGAAGTGGATCCAGCAGGGTGTTGGGAAAGCACGCCAGCCATTCAGTCGGCCCCGCTGGGCTGGGACAAGGACGGCCGGGGATCAATCATGGACCGTGTGTGTTTGCAGAAGGACGTGTGTGGCTGTGACAGCCACGGGAGTCCCCGAGGAGGCCCCCCCGGGAGACACGTGTCCGCCACCTGGACTCCCAAGCCTGCCGCGTCCTGGGAAGCAGTGGCTGCTAAAATGCAGGTTCCCAGGCCCCCGGTGGTAACCCCATGGCTTTAGTTTCCTCGAGGGTCTCCCAGTTACTCCTCTGCTTAGCAGTCAAGGCTGGGGGGATGAGAGGGGCAGGAGTCAGCGGGCAGGGGCAGGATTCTTCCATGGGAGGTGTGTGTTTCCAGAATGTTCTCTGACTGGTAAGGTACAGCCTAGACGGCAGCTTCATCTGCCAGGCTCTCAGGAGCATCACCTGCTGCCCCCAGGGAGCGTGTGAGCCGGGGGTTGGAATGCGGAGTGGAGCTGGGTCCCGAAGCCACACATTCCAATTCCAACATGGGATGTGCTGTGCCCAACAGCCATTCCACCACCGTGCCCAACACCCTCCCCACTTCTCCCATGAACGTTTGCAGTCCCCTCCCATGGCAGGGAAGTTCCCGCCTGGGTCCCACATGCATCTCTCTGGGTGTGAGCATCTGGCTCCCCCGTCCCCCACACCCTCCCCACTGCATGACAGGTGCATTGATGTGACCCCTAAGCACAGCTTCCACTCCACATGGGGCCCGACTGGAAAGCCGAGGTCTGTCCCAGGGTGGGAGGGAAAGCAGGTGGTGCTGGGTTACTGAGAGGGGCCAGCCAGCTCCAGCCACGTGGCTTCCCAGAGAGTTAACCATCCAGGGTGCCTTGGGTCCTGCCTTCCATGTGAGACGCATTCCCACTGGCTCTCCTGCAATCACACAAGAAGCAAGAGGTCTGACTTCTTTCATCTTTCACCAACATATAACCTCCATGCGCAGACATGTTCAGATCACACAGCTCAGGAGTGAACAGCCCCATATCACCAGGTCCCAGAGGCCCCCCTTGGCGCCCCCTCTCAGTCACCACCCCCCCAAAGATAACCTCGACCTGACTTATCTCACTGCATACTTGCACCCATTCTTGTACGTTCTGTATAAGTGGGGTCATACGGTGTGCACACCCGTGCTGAGCTTTGGCCTCACGTAGATGAGTGCATGTTGGCCTGTT
Source organism: Lepus europaeus (assembly GCF_033115175.1). Taxonomy (NCBI): domain Eukaryota; kingdom Metazoa; phylum Chordata; class Mammalia; order Lagomorpha; family Leporidae; genus Lepus; species Lepus europaeus. The sequence goes on from NC_084849.1 coordinate 20,903,450, forward strand.
TTTGCAACCGTCTGCTCATTTTCCTGCATGTGTGACTATTCCGAAATTCATGTATCCATTTTACTACTGATGATGTGTCAGTTCGTGGTTGCTGGGTAACAAAGCATCCCTAAGTGTCAGGGTCTAGAACTAGCCGTTTGTGTAGGAGGTGTGGGTTGGGCTCAGCTGGGTGGTTCTTCTGGTCTGGGCTGAGCTGGGCTGGGCTGATCTTGGTTGGGCTCACTAAGGCTTCTGCCTTCAGCAGGGGAAGCTCATGTCAGCTCCACCCATCTCTCAGGCTCTCAGCAAACTAGCCTGGATTTTCACATGGCAACCACTGAGTCCCCAGGGAACAAAGCCTCAGCTTGGAACTGGCATTCAGAGCTTCCATCACGGTGCTGGCCACCGTGAGTCCCGGGACCAGCACAGCTACCGTGGGGAGAGACGCAGGTTCTGCCTCCCCACGGAATGAGCTGCACACAGCTGTGGCTCTTTTTTGCAATCAACCAAGATAGACCCCTGGGTAGTTTCCCGTCAAGCTGTGTAAGCCTGCTGAGAACATGCTACAGCACATCCCGATGATCATCAAGACACATCTCCAGGGGAGACTTTTCTAGATGTGCAGTTGCTGGGTTACAAGGGTCACTGTGGATCAGGTGACAGGGGCCCTGCACAGGTGAACAAAACTGCTGCGAGATTGGCTATGGTTAGGAAGTCCCCAAAGAGTTGTGTGCATAGTCTGAAGCCCCTCCCACCTCCAGGAAGCCCCTCCTCCAAGACATGTCACCTGTGGTGCAGGGCTGAATAGTGTCCCATTAAACTTTATGCCCGCGTGGGACAGACATTTAGTCTAGTGATTAATATGCCATCTTACGGGGGCTGGAATGTGTCATAGCAGGGTAAGCTAGAGCACCAGCATCCCATATGAGAACAGGTTCAAGTCCCGGATGCTCCACTTCTGATCCAGCTCTCTGCTATGGCCTGGGAAGGCGGTAGAGGATGACCCAAGTGCTTGAGCCCCTGCACCCACATGGGAGACCCACAAGAAGCTCCTGGCTCCTGGCTTCAGATCGGTGCAGCCATTTGGGGAGTGAACTAGCGGAAGGAAGACCTCTCTCTCTCTCTGCCTCTGCCTTTCAAATGAATAAATAAATTTTTTAAAGATTCACTTTATTTATTTGAAAGAGAGTTACAGAGAGAAGTAGAGACAGAGAGAGAGGTCTGGAGGTTCGGAGATGCAGGAGCAGTCCTGGAACCCTGGAGGCTGGAATCATACCTCTGCAAGCCAGGGGCTACAGAGAGAGAGAGAGAGGGAGGGGGAGAGAAAGAGAGGGAGGGAGGAAGGGAGGGGGGGAGAGAGAGAGAGAAGGGGAGGGAGAAGGGGGGGGGCCAGGACACAGAGTCTCCCCTGGGGCTGTCAGCAAGCACACAGGCCTGTGGACACCTTGAGGTGCCTACCACCTCCAAAAGCATAGGACAGCACAGGCTTGTTGCTGTTAGTCCCCCCCACACACATTGGGGTAGTTTTGCGACCACAGCCCTGGCTAGGAGACCAACACTCCCTCCTCCACCTCCCTGCTCCGTCCTCGTCCTCGGGTCCAGCCCTGGGGGGAGCAAAGGTCAAGTTCCCTTTTGCCCCTTGCACTTGACCTCTTCCTGCTGCCTGGCTCCCGGGGTCATTCCCCCCGCTGCGCACACCCAGGCGCCGGCCACACACACCCTGGCCTGCTGGTTGGTTGACGGTGATTCACGCACTGATCACACGGATGGAGGCGCCGGGCCAAGAGCCCCTGTCGTATATCAAGAGGAGAAGCTTGAAGACATCCCCGTAAACCAGCAGGGAGGAGAACCTGTCGCCGCCGCCGTAGGCTCACAGCGGGGCCATCTGCTCCACTCCTGGTCCAGATGTGCGTGGCCCGATGCCGCCTGCGCCCGCGCCCACGGCCGCACCTGCACCTGCACCCGCCCCTTCTCCCACCCTGAGTGCAGCGGCGCCTCTGCCCCCAGGTCCTCCCAGCAGGAAGTGGGTCTGAGTTAGCTGGACCCTGGATGTGTCACGGCTGGGCCCCAGGGCTGGGCCTTGCTCTCTGCCTGCTTTGAGGTGCAGCCCACGTGGCTGGAAAATGAGGGCTCGGTCTCTGGCCTCCAGCTTCCTACGGGTGCAGACCCTGGGAGGCAGCAGTCCCAACCTGAGTTCCAGGGCTCCTGTCGGCCTTGCGGGGAGATCCAGGCTGCGTTCCCGGCTTCCAGCTTCAGCTCTGGCCCAGCCCTGGCCCTCGCACGCATGTGAAAGGGGAACCAGTGCTGCAGCTTCAGGCATGGCTGGATCCAGGATCTCAGCAGTGCCCGCAGAAAGCCGCCCGTCTCTTTCAAGGCAAACTTCCTCTCTATTGGCTTTGCTCTCAGGTGGGCTCTGCCTGGGGGATGGCAGGACACTCCCTGGGGCTCACACCCCGGGGCTCAGCACACCTTGCAGAGGGGAGAGGCTCATTCCAGGGGGCCCTGGGGTGCCATGAGACAGTGCTGACTGATTGGTAGTAAGAAGAGCGGAAGATGGGGGAGGGGCTGAGCTCCCTCAACAGGAGATCCTGCGATCCTAGCCCGGCCCCTCGGCACCTGGCCAGTCTTCGCAGCCTCTCAGAGGAGAAGGTGCTGCTGGGAGAGGTCCCCTGCCACTTACAGAGTCCCCTTGTGCTCTTTGGGGTCTGTCCCGTCCCCCAGACCCTCCCTCTGCCCCCAGCCCAGGAACTGCCCGCTGCTGAGATGCCACCAACACACTTGACCCATCACAGCCTTCCACGCTGGGCTGTTGTTCCTCAACTCTGCACCTGGGATTTTTTTTTTTTTTTTTTACAGGCACAGTTAGACAGTGAGAAAGACAGAGAGAAAGGTCTTCCTTCCATTGGTTCACCCCCAAAATGGCCGCTACGGCTGGCGCGCTGTGCCAATCCGAAGCCAGAAGCCAGGTACTTCCTCCCGGTCTCCCATGCAGGTGCAGGGCCCAAGCACTTGGGCCATCCTCCACTGCCCTCCCGGGCCACAGCAGAGAGCTGGCCTGGAAGAGGAGCAGCCGGGACAGAATCCGGCGCCCCAACCGGGACTAGAACCCGGTGTGCCGGCGCCGCAGGTGGAGGATTAGTCTAGTGAGCACAGCGCCGGCCTGCACCTGGGATTTTTAAGACTTACACTTTTGAGGCTCAAAACCCAGATTTTGTTTTTAAAGATGTACTTTTTTATTAATTTGGAAGGGAGAGAGAGAGAGAGAGAGAGAGAGGTCTTCCATCTGCTGGTTCACTCCCCAGATGGGTTTTATGGCCGGGGCTGAGCCAGGTCAGAGCCAGGAGCTCAGGGCTCCCTCCAGCTCTCCCGCGTGGGTGCAGGGGCCCAAGCACTTGGCTGCACTCCGCCCCTTTCCCAGGCGCATTAGCAGGGAGCTGGATTGGAAGCAGAGCAGCCAGCGTTCTGATAGGGGATGCCAATGTTGCAAGCAGTGGCTTAGCCCAGTGTACCACCACAACGGCCCACAAAGCCAGATTCTAGCTGCACCCAAGGTTATCACAGAGCTATTCACAGTAGAGCCAAGATATGGAATCCGCCCAGTGTCCATCAACTGATGAGTGGACTCTCATAGCATTGTGTGGACACTAGGGAATACTACTCAGCCGTGAAAAAGGGGTGTAGTGACGGCAAGATGGAACTGGGGGACATTATGTGAAACACGCCAGGCATTGAAAGCCAAAAATGCCACAAGACGTTCTCATCTGTGGTGTAGAAGCTGAGAACGGAAGAGTGATGGCCAGAGTCCGGGGCGGGGGAGGCAAGGTTCGCCCATGGGCACGGAGCTGCCGGCCCATCCCGTCCAGAGCCCTGTCGCTCCCTGCCCGGGAGGCGGCCGTCCATCATGGCAACATGCCAGACCAGTGTGTGCCCACACACAAGCTGGGAGCGAGGGCTGTGAGTGCTCTCACCGCGCGCGAGTGATAAATCTGTAGGGGGACAGAGACGCGAGCCCTGGCAGGAACATCACACAGCACACACCGTGGCAAAAGAGCACGTGGCGCCCCAGAAACAGTGAGCATTTTGCTGGGCCAATTAAAGCAATGTGTTCAAACCAACAGAAAAAAAAAAAATTCAGATTCTCGAGACTTCACAGGGGCCTTTGAATCCAAAATCCACTCCCCTGACTCCCTCCTTCTTTCGTTGTCACAACAAACCCAGGGAGAAAAGACAGAGCACCCAGTGGTCGCCAAAACGCAGGGAGGGTGGGTGGGCGGGCGTCAGGCTGCTGGGAAGACCCCTTTCCATCCCCCACCCCCAACGCGGCCCTGAGCCCTTGTCTGACCCCGGCTCAGGTCCCCGGAGACTGGCGATCAGTAGCTCCCACGAAGCAGAAGGGGCTGACTCACTCATTTCATCCCAAGAGCCACTGAGACCCCCGGGCGCGGGTACAGGTGGGGCTCGGAGCCCTGAGAGGCAGGCGGCGGTGCAAGGGGCCACCTCGTTAGCGGCTGGGCCCCCTGTCACCGGAGGCAGACAAGCAAAGAAGGCTCTCAGCGGGGACATCATTCGCGAGAGGATTCGAGGATCGGGTGAGCAGTCGGGCTCCAGGGGGCTCGGGCAGGAGCTGCAGCCCGGCTTCTTCTCGGGACAGATCCCAAGTTCCCTCCGGTTCCATTGAAGAGTTGCTCGCCCACCGCCACCCCTCCCTCTGCCACGCCCCTGCTTTCTTGGGCTCGGCTGCACTTACTGCTCTGTGAAAGGCTCCAGTTCATTTATTCGCTGTCTTCCAACTGGGGGGGGGGGGGGGACGCTCCGTGCTCACTGCTGCGCCTCTCAGCTTAGCCCAGCACAGAGTAGATGCTCATTTAATATCTGCTCCGTGAGTTGTGTGTTGGGGCAGCCCTCAACGCTGTCACAGGGAAGCCCCACGTTCCCGGCAGCTCAACACAGTCGTCCTGCTCGCCTCCTCCAAAGGCGACCATGCATGCTAATCAGCACGGAGCTGCCCGAGGCCCCGCACTTTTATTCTGTGGCTCTCCCGCATCTAGGATGTCTCCCGCCTTCAACCAGCAGAGAGACAGACAGCGAGAGGACGAGGATTGTGGGAGCAGGGGTTGGTGTGTGGGCCACGTCTAAATGAGGGCTCAGACAGCTACCACGTTCCATTGGCCAGACCCCGTCGCAAAGGCGGCTGGGAAATGCAGTCCATTTGTGTGCCAGAAGGAAAGAGATGGGAGTGGTGCACAGTCTGCCATGAGAATGAATGAATGACCTTCACCTACCTTCCAATTCAGGACTTCTTACAAAGTGCCGAGTCCTGGGGGTGCAGCAGGTTACGCCACCACTTGCAGCTCCGGCATCCACGTGAGCACCGGTTCAAGTCCCGGCTGCTCCACTTCTGATCCAGTTCCCTGCTAATGCACTTGGGAAACCAGCAGAGGGTGGCCCAAGAGCTGGGGCTCCTGCGACCTGGATGGGAGCCCCGGATGGAGTTCCAGCCAGGCAGAGCTGAGCTCCTCGGGCTGCGAGAAGCCTGCTCTGCCTGCCTCCGTCTGGGCGTCGGTCCATGAACGGGCTGGGAGCAGGGCCCGGGACACAGTGCTCATGAGTGCCGGCTCCCGGGAGCCCCAATCCCTCCACGGGGACGGCGTGCCCACCATCATCACCCAGCCTCTCTCTGCTGGCTGCTGGGGTCACAGCAGTGCACGAAGAAGACGGAGCCTCCGAGAGGGGTAACCAGTGTGGAGGGGGGTCCAGGGCAGCCAGGAACAGCACCGAGTAGGAAGAACCGCACGTGGTACACCCGCTGTGTAAGGGGAGAGAGCGGGGGCTGGTGGCGGTCCCGGCTGCTCCACTTCGGATCCAGCTCCCTGCTAATGCGCGTGGGAAGATGGTCCAAGGGCTTGGGCCTCTGCCACCCACAAGGGAGACCTGGGTGGAATTCCTGGCCCAGCCCCAGCTGTTGTGGCCATCTGGGGAGTGAACCAACAGCTGGAAGATCTGTGTGTGTGTGTGTGTGTGTATTTCCCTGTCTTTCACTCTGCCTCGCAAAGAAATAAAGGGGGAGGGGAGATGGAGGAGAAGGAGGAGAGGAGGAGGGGGAGGCAGGAGACTAAGAGGAAGAAGAAAGAGCTGGCGCCTCTGGAGAGAGCCCCCAGGACTTGACCCAACCTGCACAGGGGAAGTCAAGGCAGACCTCTGCCCACCCTCTCAGACCCCTCCCCACGCACACACACGTGTACACACATGCGCACATGTATGCACACACATGCGCGTGCACATGTGCGTACTCGCACATGCACACACACAACGCCCTCCGTCTGCCCCGGAGGCCTCTGCGGGGTGCAGAGACTGAGGGCCGGCCCCCTACCCCTTCCTGGGTCAGGATCCCAAGACCGAGTGGCACAGTCCGAGGATGGAGGCGGAGGTCCCCATCCCAGTGTCACCGAGACCTGAGCGACTTCCGCAGAGCTCTGCGCATGACCCGCGTGGTGGCCTCGGCTGCAGGGGACCCTGGAGCCTCTCCACCCTAAACCCCTCCCAGCACCCCTCCCCCAGCCTCCGTCTGCACCGCCCGCCCCAGCAGGCTCTGTGGGGCTTCCTGGGCAAGGGCTTGGGGATTACCTTGTCCTGTGTGGTCCAGGCGTCGTCAGAATGAGCCGGGAGTGTTGATGCCGGGGTCAGAAGGCTGAGCACAAGAAAGAGGCCATGCAGAGTAGGACAGAGGCGGCGTCTTCCACCTCCACCAGCTGCCTGTGGGAGTCAAGCCACCCAAGTGCATGTTCAACAGCGAAGGAGAGAGCTGGGGCCGGCGCTGTGGTGTAGCAGATAAAGCCACCGCCTGCAGTGCCGGCATCCCATATGGGCGCCGGTTCAAGTCCTGGCTGCTCCACTTCTGATCCAGCTCTCTGCTATGGCCTGGGAAAGCAGTAGAAGAAGGCCCAAGGCCGTGGGTCCCTGCACCCACGTGGGAGACCTGGAAGAAGCTCCTGGCTCCTGGCTTCGGATCAGCACAGCTCCAGCTGTTGTGGCCATCTGGGGAGTGAACCGGTGGACGAAAGCTTGCTCCCTCTCTCTCTCTCCCTCTCTCTGTCTCTCTTTTTTTTTTTTCTTTTTTTTTTTGACAGGCAGAGTGGACAGTGAGAGAGAGACAGAGAGAAAGGTCTTCCTTTTTGCCGTTGGTTCACCCTCCAATGGCCACCGCGGTAGGCGCGCTGCGGCCGGCACACCACGCTGTTCCGATGGCAGGAGCCAGGTGCTTCTCCTGGTCTCCCATGGGGTGCAGGGCCCAAGCACTTGGGCCATCCTCCACTGCACTCCCTGGCCACAGCAGAGAGCTGGCCTGGAAGAGGGGCAACCGGGACAGGATCGGTGCCCCGACCGGGACTAGAACCCGGTGTGCCGGCGCCACAAGGCGGAGGATTAGCCTGTTGAGCCACGGCGCCGGCCTCTCTGTCTCTCTTTGTCTCTCCTTCTCTATAACTCTAATTTCAAATAAATAAGTCTTTTTAAAAAAAATAGATACAACATTCTAGAAAATTCTAGAAAGAGATTCCCAGTGACGTGGCCTATTCTCTGTCCCTTCAGGGATCTGGTCACCTAATGTAGGGCCCAGTGCTCAATTTCCATTGCTTCCTGTCGGGCACGCAATTATAATGCATGAGATTCAGGGAGGGGGTGGGGCTTGGGGTCCTCAAGGCGGAGTCTCCCACGTGGCCCTGAGCCAGTGATGGGGGGAGTGCGACCAGGGCCCCTGCCACCAGAACCCAGCAAAGTCCCACGGGGAGCGCGCCAGCCTCCATGGGCAGGTGCAAGGCACCTGGGCACAGGGGCCAGCAGGTCTCAGGAGCAGCGGCGGTGGGGGGGAGGCGAGGGGGGGCTACCTGCCAGGCCCGTGGGGGAGGGGTGCAGCCAGGGGAGAGCCCAGGGGGACCACGTGTGTCCTCGAGAGGCCAAGGGCACCCGGACGTGGAAATTAAAAAGGAGGAGGGGGCGAGGCAGCCTATTAACCTCCTTAATCTTTCATTTCTGACACAGATCGGGGGTCCTCATTTCAAAGAATTTCAAGCTAATGTCTGGAGGGCAGAAAAATCTATTTCCCAATACGCGCTGTAGCTTTTTCGCCAATCGACTGCCCTTCCTGGTACAATCAGGAGACCATTGATTTTTTTTTCTTTTCTCTCCCTCTCTCTCTCTCTCTCTCTCTCTCATTTTTAATGCTAAAGCATCATCCAAAAACCTATCAATACAGAGAGCATCTCTGGAGAAAACACCAACAGTCCCCGGCTGCTGCTTCTTTAACCCCAAAGCTGCTGATCTGAGACCGGAATGGGGCTGGGGGTGGGGGCCCTGTACTTCCGGGAGGACCCCATCCTGGGGAGCGCATCCATGTCCCCGCCCAGGGCACCTGGCTCCCTGGTGGTGGAGCCCTCGGCACCCCTACGTTGGAGCACCTTGGCAGTGTGACTTAATTCGTACCGTGGGGAACGCTTCAGGTCCTCAGTGATACAGCTCCACAGTCAGGTGCCCCCGGGCCACATGGGGCTCATGGCCGCCCCACTGCACAGCCAGTACCCGAAACAGGGCTGGGGAAGGCCCAGCCGTAACCACGCCCACAAAATCACGTGGTCTGGCCCTGCCAAGCCAACCGCAGGCAGAACCCAAAATCCATCCACTGCGGGCTGATGTGTAAGCCGATCATTTTTTATGGCCCACAAATAATGTTAAAAATGTCCAAATGGCCCTTGGAAAAAAAAATAAAGGTTTCCCTGCCCCGACTTAAAGCATCCCCATTGTGGTAGAAAGTTCTAGAAAGTTCTAGAAGACAATGCTACATTTGAAGAGGAGTTGGCACGTTTTTTCAGTAAGGAGCCAGGTATTTTTGACTTTGGGGGCCTTGTTGACTAGGTCTCTTCCTTGACTACTCACATCCTGCCTGTGTGTGTTTCAATAAAACTTTATTTACAAACACGGGCAGTGGGCCGGCTTTGGCCCCCAGACCATCACCGGCTGGCTCGCGCTTCTTTAGGAAGCCTAAGGGTCTCAGAAGGTCAGAAATGTTTGGGACAGCAGGAAGGGGCGAGCCACAGCCGCTTTCATCCTGACACTCAGTGGCGTCGTAGGCGTCACATGGTGACATTTGCACCTGTCACTGTGTATAAATTGCCCCTCCATACAAAGGAAAAGCTTCCCAAGGTTAGGCAGTCCCGGGAGATGGAGTGCCTTGGACTGCTAAGGTCCTGGAGGATTCCTGAGCGCGTTCTTAGCCCCACGTGACCCTCCAGGGGCTTCCGAGGGCTCCCAGGAGAGACGCAAAGGGGACCTGTTACTCACATCTCCCTTTCCCGAGAACTGCGTTAGTTTCCAGGGTCCTGGCGGAGCTAAGAAAAGCTAAACAACAATAGCAATGAAGGTCAAACCCGGCCGTCCCCAGCCTTTGGGAGTCTGAGAATCCATGGGAAAAGTAGACGCGATGTGGAGGCAGAGCCCTGTGTGTTTGGGGGGGTGGGGTGTAGGTAGCTTGGCGGGGCGCATGGGGCTGAGTAGGAAGCTCTCAGGACCCCAATTCCCACTGGCACCAGGGTGGTTCCTGTCTTCTGTTTTCTGATTAAGAATTCACCTGTGCAGGGACCGGCCACTGCCTACAGTGTTGGCATCCCATAAGGGCGCTGGTTCGAGTCCCGGCTGCTCCACTTCCAATCCAGCAATGGAAGATGGCCCAAGTCCTTGGGCCCCTGCACCTGCGTGGGAGACCCAGAAGAAGCTCCTGGCTCCTGGCTTTGATCTGGCCCAGCCCAACTGCTCCCAAGTGCTCATGTCTGTCAACGAGGACCTGGAGGTCTCTAAACCTCCCCTTCATCACTTCCTTCCCCGAGCTGGGGACAGGGCAGCCTGGCCAAGCCGGGACAGCTGCCCCCGTCCACCCCCCAAGCTCCGCCTGTTTCTCCTCTCCGCTTCCCTCCCTCCGGGTCCTGCCCACCCTTTGACACCAGCCCCCCAGCCCCCAGCCCCCAGAGGTGGTCACGTGGTCGCAGCAGAAGCCAGCGACTCCCCTGCACACCGAGGTCACAAACCCGGAACCGGCCCTGATCCATCAGCCACCAGCGCCCAGCATCCCCCGGGCCCAGAGAGGCCGCACTGTCCAGACGTGGACCCGGCTGCCTCCAGCCTGCTACAGCCCGGGGCCTAGACCCTGCCCCCCGAGAGGCAGGGCCCCCTCCCTGCCCCCTGCAGCAGGCCCCGATCCCACTCTGGGACACACAGATGGCCCAAGGCTCCTTCCCCACACACTTTACCTTGCACATCTCTCCCTCTTGCCCCTGGGAAGCCCTCACCCTCAGCTGGTCACTCACTTGACAACAATCAATAGGATGTCTATTCTGTGCCAGGCGGTGGTCCTAAGGCTGGGGCCAGGGACCAAGGGAGACACAGGGTGACCTCGTGGTGCTCACGACCAGTTGGATAGACAAACAAAGATCCGCTCACCCCGGGGTCAGTTCAAAGGAGCAAATATGGGAGTGGACTGAAGTCAGGGAAGGCTTCCTGGAGGAGGTGGCAATCACACAGACACTTGATGGATGGGAAGCAGCCAGACATGGGCAGATCCGACTGAAGGGCGTCCCAGGCAGAGGGCAAGGTATGTGCAAAAGCCGGAAGATGGGGAAAAGCAGCCGGACGAGACCGGAAAGGAGTGGCCAGAGGTGAACGTGGACAATGGCTCACCACCCCTTGTGCATACCCCGATCTGCTGCTCTGCTGTGGTCCAGGTTCAAATGCAGCCCCAGCTTCCTCCCCGCTGGGCGACCTCAGGCCAGGCCTCGACCCTCCAGGGCCTCAGGCTCCTTGCTGGAGAGTGGAGGGGCGGTAGTGCCTGCCAGCAGCAGATTGCTGCAGGGTGAGAGCATGTGTGTGACGGGCTCGGCTGGGCGCCAGGCATGTGGGGCGCCCCTGGCACTGGACTCGAGACAGCCAGCCGGCCCGCCCTGACGCCGGGCACGGTCTAATTATAGATGCCCAGAGGTCACTTTCCAGCTCCTTGTGACTCGGGACGAGGGCCAAGGGAGTCTCTGCCCGCAGGCCGGCCAACTCCCCGGCCACTCCCGGCTCTGCAGCGCCGGCCAGCCCCACGCAGGGCCCGGCTGACCCGACCAGCGAGGAGCCAGTAGGGCGTGCCTCAGTTTCCCTGCCTCTCAAGAGAGCTGTCAGTGGGACACGGAAGGGGTTCCTGCGTATGGCAGGGCTGCAGTTCTGCCCCCCCACACCTCCACACCACACACACACATGCACACACATGCTCACACACGTGTACATACATGCGCACGCGCACAGGGAAGGAGCTACCTTGAGATGCATTTCCCAGGCTTTCTCACTTTCCTTCAGCAGAGCTGCTGAGCCGCTTGGCGAGAGCAGCCCTGGGCTAAACACAGGGCACAGCCACCCACCAGCGTCCTGAAACCAAGCGAAGAGAGCCGGCGGGGCTGTGGAGCAGGGGTCTGCTCGCCGCGCTCAAAGAACAAACCCGAGACTCGGGAAAGAGCAGGCCCGCGCCTCTTGGCTCCCCCGGCCCCGTTTGTGTGCGAAGCCTCGCAGTAGCCCAGCCTGGCCTGGCCGCGTGGGTCTTGGCGTCTGGAGATGTCCTGGGAGCAGGGAGCGGAGGCCAGCGCGTGGGACCCTGGCCTCCCAGAGGACCACCTCCACCTGGCGTCTGAGCTCAGTCCTGCACCTGCACCCACCTTGCTGTGGAACGCTGGGGAACGCACAGGCGAGCCTCGGCTTCCTCGTCGTCTATCAGCGCACTCGGCTGGGTGGTCTCAGGGTTCAGTGTGACACGGGGGGCTTGGTCTGTGTTCTGGGGCCCCCCGCAGAAGGCGCTGCTCTGGTTCCTGTCTGGTTCTGCACAGCCCCAGCTCCAGCCTGCGCCATGACCTTGGGCAGAAAGGCCCCACCTTGAGTCACCTCCAGGTTGCCCTCAAGAAGTGGGGGTGCTGGGGTAAGGAGAGGTGACCCCAAGGAGGTCCCTGCTCTCCTGGGGAGAAGCAGCTGAACAGGCAAGGACTACATTTCCCAGACTCCTTTGCATCTCAATGGGTCATGTGACCAGCTCTGGCCAATAGGCTATGAGAGGAGGTGCTGCACCTGCCACCTGTTCAGGATGGCGGAGCTACAAGACACAAGGAGCCTGGGTACCTGATCAGTGTGTGGAGGGAGCCACCTGCTAGCCCAGGAATGCCGGCCATGCACTGTGACATCAGTGAGAAACTTGCGTCCCATTTGCCATGGAAGCGACCACTGTCTCTGCCACAGCGGCTGGCGGCGGCTCCCCTGTCCGTCTCCTATTGCGACAGCAGAACGTCTCAGACAGGGTCGTCTATGAAGACAGGAAGTTGCTTCAGCGCCCGAGGCTGGGTTCCAGAGCGAGCTGGGACGTCCGGGGCGTAGCGGGAGCTCCCGGTGAGGACTTTCAGGTGGCATCAGAGTGTGGGGTTAGGCGGAACGGCAGGTAGAAGAAACCTGACAGGCGGGCCTGCCTTACCAGCCTGCTCCCACGACAGCTGGCCCGCTCCTGCCACGGGGACCCCACCCTCGTGGTCCAATCCCCCTCTCCTAACACCACTGCACCGAGGATGGAGATTCTAATACCTGCACTGGGCGGATTCAAACTGCAGACGCGTGTGTGTGTTTCAGTGGTACCCAAGTGTACCTTATCTCATTTAACACTCAGTGAGCTTCAAATGAGCTGAGCCAGGTCACAGCCAGGAGCCTAAAACTCAGTCCAGGCCTCCCCGATGGGTGCCAGAGACCCAGTACTTGAGCCGTCACCACTGCCTCCCAGGGTGAGCATTAGCAGCGCTGAAAGGCGTGAAGCTGGGACTCGAACTCAGGCCCTCGGGTATGGGATGCAGGCATCCCACAACAGCCGGGGCTAGGCCAGGTCGAAGCCTGGAGCCAGGAACTCCATCTGGGCCTCCCGTGTGGGCAGCAGGGCCCCAAGGACTTTCGCCATCTTCCATTGGCTTCCAAGGTGCTTTATCGGGAAGCCGGCTCAGAAGCAGGGCAGCCGGGACTCGAACTGGTGCTCTGATGCTGGACGCAGCCTCCCAAGCTGCAGCTCACCCTGCTCAGCACCACGCCAGCCCCCGGGGCTCCTGTTCCCAGTGCCCGGGCCCGACAGCCTCCCGGCGCCCAGGGAGGCGGTGTGATGAGTCCTGGCTTCATCGCAAGAGGTTCTGTAACCCGGCTGTGGCCGTGGCGCTCGCGCTGGCCGCGGCTGACCCAGCACTGGGGTGTCTGCCTCACCCCAGGACTCCGGAACACCCTGGCCACTGCCTCGGTCATCCTCCTCCGCGGGCAGCACAGCCCTGACCCCTTCCTCTTCCCCAGCCTTGCAGTGCCACCGCCAAAGGCAAATCTGGCATCCGCTGAGCCTGTTAGGATTCGAAATAAATTTTTCTTTGGGCAGCCTTGGCACTTATTAAGCACATGGGAGGCTGTTAGTGCTTTATGCTGTCCACAACATCTTTAATTACTGTCTAATCAAGACAGCGTTCACTCTAGGAAGAAAAAAGACCAAGGGGAGGGACAGGGCTTGTGCTGCCACTCCCCGTCGGCCGTCACATCCCTGGGGAAGAGGAGAAAGAGAGAAAGGGTCTCTAAACGAGGCTTTCTAACCAGCTGCTGGTCTCACCCGGTAGTCCGGGTCTGGACGTGCACCGGGACGAGTGTGTGGTGAAGACGGGTGTGTGGTACGCAGAGGCACTGGCTGGAGCGAAGGGGGGAGCTGTTGGAATCACCTGCCCGCAGGGCATTGGCTACATCAACTCTGGGGCACGCACGCAAAGGAATACTACGCGGCCATGAACAAAGACCGGCAGGGAGCCATTTGCAACAATTCACCCAAAAAGTGAGCCCAGAAATCGTAACTGTACTGCTCTCCCATTTGTGTAAAGCCAAGAGGCCGTCCTGTTACAGCCACGGCCAGGGCTTACCGCGGAGCACCACACACAGCTCCAGTCACCACCTCACTCGAGTCTTCTGAGAATCCTGATGCAGGAACACACGAGTCCACCCTCAGGGAGCGGCGGGGCTGGGATCCAAAGCCAGGAAGTGTGAGAGCCGCCGCTAACCATGGAGCAGCCCTGCCTCCCCAGACACGGCAGGGTGATGGACAGGAGCGTTCTGCTTCCTGGAGACGAGGGAGAGGAGGGGGAGAGGGAGAAAGAGAGAGAGAGAGAGACGACTGTCTTCCATCTGCCAGTTCACTCCCTAAATGGTTGCAACAACCAGAGCTGGGCTGGTCTGAAGTCAGGAGCCAGGAGCTTCTTCCAGGTCTCCCACGCAGGTGTAGGGGCCCAAGCATTGGGTCGCCTTCTACTGCTTTCCTGGGAAAGCAGGGAGCCGCATCAGAAGAGGAGCAGCCAGGACTCAAACCGGCACCCACATGAGATGCCGGCACTACAGGTGGTGGCTTTACCCACTACGCCACAGCGCTGGAAACTGCTTTAGAGAGGAGCAGTGGAGGGTTGAAGGGAAGAGGGGTGGAGGGAGGAGGGGTGGATGGTGGAGGGGTGCAGGGAGGAGGGAGGAGGGGTGGAGGGAGCTCCCTAGAGTAAGGAGCAGGTCCTGCTTTCTGCTTTAGGGGTTCCAATCTGTGTTTGAGTGGAAGGAGGGAGGGAGGGAGGAGAGCGGGAGCTTCTGTGGCACCGCTGCCACCTCCAGCACGTGCCGCAGCCCCACCCCTGCCCACCACAGGCTGTGGTCACCAGGTCCAGGAATCTTGGACCAAGTGGCAGCCAATAACCGGGGGGCTCTGCGTCCGCCCCCTGCCCTGGCAAGCCCGCTGTTCCTGTCTTCACTGTTCCCTGCAGCCCTAGTCGCACTGCTCGCCCTCTGCCCCGGAGCCCCCAGCTGTGGCCTAGGAATCCCCCCAAACGCCAAGCAGATTCCGCCCCTGCCTTCCCTCTCTCACAGAACAACGCAAGCTCCTGGGGGGGCCTGGATCCCCCTGGCAGGCCCCCCAGGACCCCGAGCAAGACCCCGCTGCCGTCTCCCTCGCCCTCGCGTCCACCTGGCCAGCCCTGCTCGGCGTCAGCCCCTACCCCAAGGCAGGGATCTTGTCTACGCTTCTCCATGTCCTGATGCGGGGCACACAGAAGGTGCCCAATGTTTGCTGATGCATAGTTCCCTCCTTGTTGGCGTTCAGCCTTGGAGAGAAGGCGCTTTGGGTGAGGGGCGAGTATGCTCAGAGTTGTGTGTGTGTCTGTGTGTGTGTCTGTGTGTGTCTGTGTGTGTGTCTGCGTGGCCAGTGCCCACCAGATGGCCTTGAGCTTCAGCGTGCCAAGCCCAGCAGCTGGTCACAGCCGGAAGCCTGGGGCCCCGCAGAGAGGCGCCAGGAGGAACCCTCCACGTCTCCAGCGGAGAGGACACAGGGTGGGTATTTGATACAGGAGTGACGGTGCCGCTCGGGACACCTGCATCGCACTGCGGAGGGCCGGGGCTTCGGTCCCAGCTCCACTCCCAACTCCGCCTTCCTGGTAATGCACACCCTGGTCCGAGTACCTGGGCTCTGCCACCCAAGCTTCCGGCGTTGGCCTGGCCCGGCTCTGGCTGCTGTCAGCATTTGCGGAACGAACCACTGTATGTGGATAGGAGATTCTCTCACTCTCTCGCTCGTTTGCTCTCTCGCTCGCTCTGTCTCTCAGATAAAAATTCACAGCACACAAGGGATGGATGTGGCAGGGTGAAGAGCTGGGGCAGTCGAGCGTCAGAGTTGCGGGGAGACTCCCCTGCCTCCAGCTGATCCCCAGCTGTCCAAGCCGCAGGCCGGCCCCACACATGACCTCACTCCAGCCTCTCACACCACGCGGTCCCTGCTCCAGGCAGGCAGCGTGCCACGAAGGCAGGATGCACAGTTGGCCGGAGAGGCCGGGCACTCACCATTCAGAGGCCTGGGGGCAGGGGGAGCGGGGGAAGAGTCTCCGGCCATTTGGTGTTGGCCGTGGACTTGGGAACCACGGGGCCCCTGTTCCATCCTCTGCTGCACCCCCAGCCTCAGGCAGGGCAGTGGTCGCCTGGCCTGGCTGAAGCTCAAGTCCATCAGGCAGGTGGTGGCCACACCCTGCCCCTCTGCACGAGCCCCTCCCTCACCTGAGCACCTGTCTCTGCTTGCACGCACAATACCAGCTAAAATGTCCCCTCCTCCAGGAAGTCCCTGGAGCCCTGAGTCTGTTGCTCTGGATCCTTCTCCCCTAGTGGACCACTGGCCTGGAGGGTTCTAGAGGGTGAGAGAGTGTGTGTATCTGTGTGTGTCTGGGTGTGTCTGTGTGTGTGCCTGTGTCTGTGTGTGTCTGCGTCTGTGTGTGTCTGTGTGTGCCTGTGTCTGTGTGTGTGCCTGTGTCTCTCTGTGTGTGCCTGTGTGTGTGTCTGCGTGTGTGTCTGTGTGTGTCTCTGCGTGTGTGTTTGTGTGTCTGTGTCTGTGTCTGTGTCTGGCCCCAGGATTGTGTGTCTTGGCCCCTCCCAGCGGCCAGGGCTCCCCTGAGGACTCCCGTGCTCTCAACTCCTGAGCCTCGGTTTTCTCAGCTGGGAAATGGGCTCCTCGGGCCAACCTCCCAGCGCTGTGGTGAGGAGGGAATGGGCGAGGCACAGGGCAGCAGAAGTGACTCTGCGGCTGGCCCCAGCAGCCCTGGGGGTCAGGGCAGCCCCAGCCCACACCCAGGGTGGGTGAGGACCACGACCGCCTGTGTGCACCGTGGGAAGAAGGCCACACACCCAAAGCCACCGTCCGAGCCTGCCCCCCCCAATCCTGCGGAGGCAGCCGTCCCTGCGAGGTACCACCTGCTGGCCTCATACCGCACCGGTCAAGAGACCAAAAAGGAGGACTTGTGCCCCGCCAGGGCCAGCTGGCCCCACAGCAGTCACGAGGCTTGGCACAGCTAAAAGCTAAACCTCAGAGCTGCAGAGGCGCCGGCCGCCGGCCACGCTGGGCCCTGCCAAGGCTGGGATGGAGCAGGGCGAGCACCCCCCACACCCGCCCCCCAGTTCCCAAGGGCCTCCTGGCGCCAGCCCAGTGAGTTGTGCACCCTCCGCACCCCCATTCTGCAGATGGGAAAACTGAGGCTGACTCCGGGGTGATGGCTGAGCCCTAGGTCTCCAGGCGGTTAGGGACGGGAGGCCCCCAGCTGTGCTCCCAAACCTCCCTCAGTGTCTGCTGTGGGCATGTCCAGCCTGGGACAGACCTGCCCCGCCCCAGCGGCGTACCTTTGCCAAGGAGGCCTTTGGGCCAGAGCGAATACAGACCCGAGTTCTCAGAGCTCTGGGCATTGTCTCTGCTGAGGGTCCTTGGGCCCCACAGCCCAGCTCAGCCCCACTCCTCGTGCCCGGACCAGAGTGCGGAAGGGGAGGAGCTGGCACCGCAAACCCCAGTCCCATTGGCCCCCAGCTTTGGGGGGAGGGTCGGGAAGAGGCCAGGCCCACGCTCCCCATCAGAGACCTGCCCCTGTGGTCACCCACAGACACCCATGGAACCCCTACTGTAGCCGAAGGGTGGGCACAGATGGGACACAGCTCCTGCTCTAGCATCACGTGGAAGAGGCCGACAGAGGGTGGACCAGTCACTAAATTAGTGAAGGTCGCACACGGCCAGGAGAGCACGGTGCATCTCTTAGCGGCAGTCCGGAGTGCTGCCTGGAGGAGGCGGCGGCACCTGAGCTCTGGGAGCTTAAAAGTGAGAAGCGGGTGAGGATCTGAGGGAAGAGTGCGGATCTGAGAGGCCATGTCCCTGTTCCTGCTCCCTCAATGCCACCCCCACGTCATTCTTGTCATCCCCATCACCCCCCCACACACACACACACACACTGCTGAGCACGCCCTGGTTTCCAGAGCGCACCGCACTCCACAGTTTAGACGCCGTGGTCCCTCCTGGGCTCCTGGGCCCTAAGACGAGGAAACTGAGGTGCAGGCAGGAAAGTCTGGCCCAAGGTCACGGAGTCCCCGGCCCGGGTCCCCTGCAGCACTCCACCTGCCCGTCCTCTGCCCCCTGGAGGGCCCCTCCCGGCCCAGCCGCCTCCCGGGAGAGCGCGCGGCCCAGCCCCGGCCGTATATAACCCTCTGCCCGCACCTTCTCGCCGTTAATAAATGGAGACCCAAGGGCTCATAAATCCTGCACTGCCAATGTCCCCGGGAGCGGCTCTTCCTCCGGCCACGCACTAGTACTTTTTACAACCCATTAATTAGTCCCTCTAATAAAGTTTGACAAAATGATAACTTGCCCATGAAAAGTGTTGTAATAAATACATTTTCCCTAACTTTCGCCCGTTCGACCATGGCTGCCTCATAAACCCTCGGCCACGGTTCACCGCCTTATTGTCTCTGCGTATTTCTCCAGCACCGTGCACGTTCAGGGGCTCGGCAGAGGCCTGGGCCTGACCCTGGGCGCCCGGCCCCTTCCGGGGAGCCTGCCGCGGGCGGGGCCTCCTCCGCTCAGGAACCTGCTGTGGCTCCCGGCGCTCCCGAGCCCTCGGAGCACGGACGGTTTCGGGCCTCGTGTTGCCTCCACCCTGGCTTCGCTTGCAAGGGACTCGTCTGGGGTGACTGCTGGAAACTGAACAAGCTGCAAAGGAAGACAACTAAGGACGAGGGCAGGCGTCTCGCCTGGAGGCTAAGAGGCCTCGCAGGACGCCCACGGCCCCGCCAGAGCCCGGCACGATTCCCAGCTCCGAGTCCCGACTCCAGCTCCCTGCTGATGCGCTCCTGAGAGGCGGCGGCGAGGGCCGAGTCTTGGGGTCCCTGCCACCCATGTGGGAGGCCTGGGCTGAGTTCCTGGCTCCCAGCACTGCCCTGGCCCAGTCTCAACCATTGTGGGGTATTTGGGGAGTGAACCAGTAGCTAGGAACTCCTCCCTCCCTCCCTCTGTCTCTCTCTCTCTCTCTCTCTCCCCCCCACCCCCAAATGATTCCATACGGTCCGTTCACTTTTGGACCATGCCCCTCATCCCCCACATGGTGCAGGGCCCAAGGACTTGGGCCATCTTCCACTGCCACAGCAGAGAGCTGGATCAGAAGTGGAGCAGCCGGGACTTGAACCGGCACCCATATGGGATGCCGGTACCACAGTGTCCTTTTAAAATTCACTATTTCCATCCAAAGGATGAGTCAAATTTGTGAAAAGTCCTGAACCAGTGCAGGCAGGGGAAGAAGTGAGGCCGGGCAGCTGCACGTGGAAGGTGCCCGGGGGCTGGAGGGGCCGCCGCGCCTCGGCCTCCCTGGCGCTGACCGGCACAGCCCTTCACCACTCACCCCCTTCCCTCCTCCTCTCCCTCCTCCCCCTCCTCTTCAGGACACTCACCATGGTGGATCCCACCACGAGATCTTCAACTTGATGGCCGACACAAAGACCCCTTTTCCAAACAGCCACACTCGCACATCCAGGGGCCAGCTTTCGGAGTGTGGGGACTCCCCCAGCCCACCCACGCAGGGTCAGCACCGATGCTCCCCACAGAGCCCCCTGGTTCTCCGTCCTCCACACGCCGGCCCTCGGCAGAGCCCACCGCTCCCCAGGCCTCGGCACCCCGCACGCTCTGCCCTTCCCATCTCCTGGGGACGGAAGCTGGACGCTGCTCAGCCCACCCACCTGCCTGGGGACCCAGCTCTTGGAGGAAATTTATGGCCATAATTGAGAGGATGAGTTATGGCTGCTGGCGCCCGAGGCGCGAGAATTGCCCGGGCACACACAGCCACCCGCGGACGGCCCTTGGTGCTGGAGCTGCCCGCCCAGGGCCTGCGAACCCCGGGTGGCAGAGACGGGGACTCTCATGGGAGCTCCAGGCCCCAGGGCAGCAGCCACCTCTGGGCGCTGGGGGCAGGCTGGGGGCTGTTTCCATCCCAGAGCTGCCGCAGTGGGTGAGCCAGGCGGGGGGTGCGGGAGCTCTCCCGGGTGCCGGTGCCGCGGCCTGGTGATGGCAGGTGCGGTGCATGAACCAGCAGCTTGGGCGGCTTCTAGATGGTTAGGGGTGCAGAGGGGAGGACGTTCAGCCTGAGGGCTAAGACTCACGTCTCAAGTCACCTTGCCCAGCCCACTGCCTGCCAGTGCAGACACCGGGAGGCCGCAGGGACGGCGCACGTGGCTGGGTTCCTCCCCCTACCTGGAAGACCTGGATGGTGTTCCCAGCTCCCAGCTTTGGCCCCAGCCCAGCCCTGGCCATTGTGGGCACTGGGGGGAGTGAATCAGCAGGTAGGAGATCTCTCGCTCTCTCTCGCTCGCTCGCTCGCTCTCTCCTCCATTACAACAGTAAATAAAAAGCAATGCAGAGACTCGTGTGCCCACGCAGAAGCCACACCAGCACTTCGCAGCCCTGCACCCCAGGAGCATGCGGGGTCTCCGGCAGAGAGCAGGGGGCGTGGATGCTGTCCCCGCACACCCCACGCACACACTCGTCATCCCCCGTCCCACCGTCACCTCGCAAGACGCATTGTCCCCTGCCCCTCAGCCGGGGACACCTGTGCCCAGCCCCCATGCCCCTGGAACACCTGCTCCCCGCTGCCCGTGCACAGCACACACTCACACAGGGCGACTCCCACAGGTTTGTGGAAAATGAGTTTAACAAGTAAGTTTATCCTGGTGCAAAAAAAAGGTTTTTGAAATCCATTGCATTACCTTTTTTTCACAATGCACACTGTCCAGGAATTTTTTAAGATATATTTATTCATTTGAAAGGCAGAGCGACAGAGAGGGAAAAACAAAAAGATTTTTCCATCCACTGGTTCAATGTGCAACAGCCAGGTCTGGACCAGGTGGAAGCTGGGAGCCAGGAACTCCATCCGGGTCTCCCACGTGGGTGCAGGGGCCCAGGGACCTGGGCCATCCTCCGCTGTTTTCCCAGGCGCAGTAGCAGGGAGCTGGATCAGAAGTGGGGCAGCCGGGACTCGAGCAGGCACTCCGATACAGAATGCCGTGTTTGGTTTTTCTTTTTACAGAGCTGACCTTTTAATTTATTTATTTTGCAAGAGGGAGAGAAAGAGAGGAGAGAGCTCTCAGCCACTGATTCACTCCCCAAATATCTTCAACAGCCCAAGTTGGACCAGGCCAAAGTGGGGAGCCTGGAACTCGATCCTGGTCTGTCAAGTGGATGACAGGGACCCGGTACCTGAGCCATCACCTGCTGCCTCCCCCAGCGCCCCCACAATAGCAGAGCTGGATTCCTAAGCGGAGCTGAGACGAAACCCAGGCACTCTGAGAGCAGCCTTGGCCCCACATCCCCCTGCTGAATTTTTTTAAACACCTATGACCAATGAAGTCCTATTTCCCACAGAAGGCAGACACAGAAAACCCAGCGCGCTGAGCCTCAGATTGTGGGTGGAGGGAAATCCCAGCCACAGCGAAACTAAGCCACAGGCCCCAGACGCTGGGAGGGGCTCTGAGGACCAGGCGACACGCATCCCATAGAACAGCCTCAGACCACCGAGGCAGGAGGCCAGGGCTGGACTGGGAGGTCCCAGAGGCTGCTGGGGGGGCGGGGGGGGGACGTGGCAATCCAGGAGGAGGCCCTGGGACCACCCACCCACCCCCCGGGGCAGGGAGCCCTGGGCCTGGGTGTGTGCATGGGGGTGGGGATTGTGCCAGGTGCGCCCAGGCAGGGGTGAGGCAGCCCCTCCCTCGTCTGCGTGTCTCGGGGGCAGGTGGGTGCTCTGGGCTCCAGGTGCAGCCCAGCAGTGAGTGAGCCCCTCCCTCCCTGCTGCGGGCGGCACCGTCTGCCGTATTCTCCCAGGTGCCCACGGGCCTGCAGCTTGGGGTCCTGCTGGGGGAGCTTCGGGGAGCAGCGCAGGAGGCGAGGAGGGGGAGGTGCAGCCATGGGTGGACAGGCTCGGGTGGGCTCGGGGTGCCGGGGCCAGGATGGCGTCTGTCTCGCTGGGCCGCAGTAAGGCCAGGGAGAGCCGAGGCAGGGCTGTGCAGGTGGGGGGTGCAGCCGGGGCCAGAGCAAGGAGGCGGGACTCCAGGCCCCTGGGACCCTTAGAGCTTAGCCCGGGGGCCTGGCATAGAGTAGGCGCCCAATAAATGCAAGTCCTAGAGACTAAGCCGCGCTCAGGGTTCTGCTGTTTACCTGCTGTGTGAACACGGGCAGGCCGCCTATCTCCTGTGACTCCCCCTCCCCAGCAGACCCTGTGGTAGACAGCTGCGGTGTCTGCCCGCCCAGCACCCAGCCCCTGTGCTAGACTCCGCCTCCCTCCTCTCTCAGTGGCTGGGCTCAGGCCTGGGCTCGGCCAATCGCAGGGCTCCATCCCCTTCTCCTGTGATTGCTTCACATGACCCAGGAGGGAGCCCTGAAAATGAGGCCAGGAGATACCACGTCCGGACTGACCTGATTCCAGCACCTGGATCCAGCCATGCCTGAAGCTGGAACGTAGTAGGTGCCTGGTCATGTTTGTGCCTTTCTTCCTCCACTCACCTGCCCCTTAGGATCCCTTATCATTATGTATGCCATCGCTCTGCCCATCAGAGATGCTTCAAAGAGGGCCGCGGGGGCGGGAGCATGACAGGTGAGTGGCGGAATGTTTGTTGGAGCTTTTTTTTTTTTTTTTTTTTTTTTTGCAAAAATAATGAGGCCAAGAGCTGCCGCGATCCTTGCCTGGCAGAGTGCACCTGCCAGCCCCTTCAGGCTCTGGGACAGCCACAGGGAGGGAGGGGGCGTCTCGGTGCTGGGCACTTCTCCGTGAGGCTGACAGTAGGGTGCTGGATTCGGAAGCTGCAGGCAGGTTCCAATGAACAAAGCTGTGAGCGCATCTGGGGAATGCCTGCTGGCTGCCGGCCCGTGCTGGGAGGCCGTGGTGAGTAACACAGGCCCTGCCTTCGAGAAGCGCCCAGGCCGGGAGGAAAGACAGGCAGGTCAGCAGCAGCTCCAACCCAGAGCCCGCAGTGGTGGGGGAAGGGAGGCGGGGCGGGGCAGAGCCCTGGGGCAGGGGAGGAAGGACAAGGCTTCCCGGGTTCCCTGTGCACTGTGTTGAGCCTTAGGACTGCACACAGCAAGGGGGTGGCAGGGAGTGCCTGGCGGAAGAGCCGCTGAGTGGCCCGAGCCAGAGCAGGAGAGGCTGCAGGGCGGGCAGCAGGGGCCTCGCCCGGCCGCACCAAGGAGCTCAGGACCCCCCGGGCTGCAGCACTAGGGAGCCATGGAAGGGATCAGAGCACAAAGCAGCCCGTGAGCCCTGAGACCTCAGCGTGATTGGAGGTAGGCGGAGGGGCTCAGGGGGCCACTGGCCTCACCCAGGCGAGTGACGTGGGTGTTCAGGCCGGGGCAGAATCAGCAGCGTCTGGGGTTAGATCCGAGTCAGAGTGGAACACGCTCAAGGTCACGGTCGTGACGGCCCTGGCTGGCTTGCCGGTCCCTCCTCTGGAAAGGGGGTTTGATAATGAGTGCACTGGCAGACTGCACGGTGACGACGGGGAATGCCCGGAAAGCATCACACGGAGCTGGGCGACAGTTCTGTGTAACAGGCCAAGTAGGAGACGCTTTCGGCCTTGTAGGCGACGTCCTCTGTCCCTGCGTCCCTCAGCTGTGTCCATCTAGGGGCTGCTGTGGTGGTGCAGCATGGGAGCGCTGGCACCCCACATCCGAGCTCCCGTTCCAGTCCTGGCTGCTCCACTTCCAACCCAGCTCCCCGCTAAGACGCCTGGGAAGACAGTGGAAGACGGCCCAGGTGCTTAGGGCCCTGCACCCACCTGGAAGACCCCGAGGATGGTTCGGGGCTTGGCTCCTGGCTTTGACCTGGCCCAGCCCTGGCCACTGTGGGCATTGAAGGAGTGAACCAGCAGGTGGAAGATTGATGGATCCATCTACCTATCAGCAACCCTTCAGCAACGCTTCCGGATATGCAAATATGAAGGCTTCACATCCTTCCAAGTACCCCTCCCCCTGCCCCCCCCCCACTTTCTTCCTACTTTATCTCCAGAGATCAGTGATCACAAAGCACTTCCTACCTGCAGGCTCACCGCTCCAGCTGCAACCAACTCGGGGTCAAAGAATACGTGGGGGGAAAATGGCACTTGCACTGGTCACGTGCAGTCATCAACCTGGTGTGGAGAATTTAGAATGGACTTGAGGATTTAGAAGCCTGAAATCAGTGCCCCGTGGAAAAGCATGCTGGAATTGATTAGTGATGTCTGCCATGAGTACGGTCATGGCATGGTGGAGCGTGAGTGGGACAACTGTTTACACTGCACTAGATATTGCAAGTAATCTAGACATGATTTAGAGTATAGGAGCGGATTGCACAGGTAACTTGTAAGCACTATGCCATGTGAGATGAGAGCTTGGGCATCCTCCGATTTTGGTGTCCACGGGAGTCCTAAAATCAACCCCTCATGGATACTTGGCACCCATTTTATAGATGGGAAACTAACCCAGAAAGAAGGGAAGACCTACACTAAGCCCATGTTCTTAAACCACTGGGTGATCGTGGGGATCCAATCCACAGATAGCACTCGTGCCCCAAGTTCCCATTTCCATACTCATGACAGACATCACTAATCAACCCCAGCATGTTTTCCCATAGACCATAGGCTTCTTAATCCTAAACCTAATTCCAGCCAGCCCCTTTCAGTCAATCAATATCGGCAGCTAAGAGGAAATGAAACATCTTTCTGCCTGTGCTTCTGCATACGAGGAGACAGGGGTGTAGGGTGTGGGGAGTCTGTGAGGACCAGCTGGTGCTGTCTGGCTGCTGGCTGCATCCAGCCTGCCCAGGAGCTCCGGAGAAGCCCTCGTCCAGCTGGGCTGGCAGGGGGTGCCAGGGAGGAACGCAGCTGGGCAGCGGGCACGGGCTCTTGTCCCTGCCCACCCCGGCCCTCTGCACCCGGCCTGGCCGCTCTCTACAGCTGCTCTTTTGAAAGCCCTGCCTGGGAAGCTGTGGACGCCTCCCTGGTTCCCTTTCAGACTACTGTCCTCTCTGGCCCAGCCGTGCTCTTCTGGGCCGCTTAATTAACAGTATTATTAATGCCAGGGGACAGCACCGCCCAGATCCTCGATCCCTGCGCGGGGGAGGGGGCTTCACTTGCCCATGCCCAGCTCAACAGGTGGCCCCACCTCCCTGGGACAGCCACTGCGGCCATGAAGCAGCAACGATCCTGACCCAGGGCAGCTTGGGAAACCCTGCTTTGAGCAATGGCTGCAAGTTAAGTCTCTGGGGAGGGAGGTGAGCCCCCCCCCCCGCCCTGGGATTGGCGCAGACCCACAGTCACCTCGACTCCACCTTCCTGATGGAAAACACGTCTCCTCGCTGTGTGACCTGCTGCTGAAATGCCCGCGCTGGATTGCCCCGCGTCAGAGCGGTACCCAGGCACAGCCGGAACTAGGCACAGCATCCGCTGGTGCAGCTCATGGCGGGGCGGGCAAGTGGCTCCCTGCTGCTGGCCTGGAGCTCGGCAGAGGCTGCGCCCACCAGGAAGCCCCCACCCGTGACGTGGAGAGAGACTGGATCTTGAGAGTGAGCCTCCCAGGAGCGCCAGGCACGAGCGCGTGGCATTTGTATCGTGCCCCCCACCCCGTGCAGTGCCAATGCCCACCCAGGGGCGGGGTCTGCCGAGTGGTGAAGACGCGTGACCCGTGCTGGAGGACCTGAGCTGGGTTCTTGGCTCCAGCTCCCTGGGGACGCCTGGGAGGCATTCTCTCTCACTCTGCCTCCCTCCCTGTCTCTCAAATAAATAAACATTTTCAAAATATTTGCTCAGTTTTAACAACAGGGAGCTTCAGACTCCACCTATATTTTTTGGAAAGGTGGGGGTACAGGGGGGAGGTGGTGGAGCTGTGGCATAGTGGGTAAAGCCACTGCCTGCAGTGTCGGCATCCCATATGGGTGCTGGTTCGAGTCCTGACTGCTCCATTTCCGATCCAGCTCTCTGCTATGGCCTGGGAAAGCAGTAGAAGATGGCCCGGGTCCTTGGGCCCCTGCACCCTTGTGGGAGACCTGGAGGAAGCTCCTGGCTCCAGATCAGTGTAGCTCCAGCCATTGTGGCCATCCAGGGAGTAAACCAGCAGATGGAAGACCTCTCTCCCTGCATCTGTTTCTCTATAACTCTCACTTTCAAGGAAGCAAACAAAAGCTTAAAAAAAAAAAAAAAAACACTAAAAATGAGACAACCAGCAGTCAGCCAGGCAAAGGACTTGGAGGGAGGGTGTCCTGAGCAAGGGGACCTCGTGTGCCAGCCCCAGGGGTGCAGGGCAGCTGGGGCCTGGGGCATGAGCTGAGACTGGCGGGAGAGGCAGGACGCAGGCTCGTGGGGCAGGCACTTGGACTTGAAGGCCCAGGGAGTGATGGGAGGGAGGCATGATGGACTCTGGCCTCTGCAAGGGGCCCCCTGGCCAAGGGGTGGGTGATGGACCCAGCCACACGGAGCTTGGTCATCTTGGGGCTGCACACTGGCTCCTGGTGCTCAGTGCCGGGGTGCCCCTCCCACCAGGACTCAGAGTGGGAGATGAGTGGCCCGGTCAGCTCTAGCAGGAACCCCTGTCCTCATCCCTCGGAAGCTCCCAACAAGGCAGCTCCCGGGGACAGAGGAGCAGCGAGGGAGACAGGGTGACTCATCGGAGCCCCACGCCACACCGCCCGCCTGGCTGCTCTGACGTCAGCCGAGACGGCGACCGGGCTCTGTCCGGCCCAGCGTCACTTCCCAGGATGCCTGATGCGTTCCTTGCGTGGTGACTTTGACATGAATGCGTCTGAACTATAAAAAGAGGGGGTTAAAAATAGCCACTGCGTCAGGAGGGGGAGGGAAGCGAGACCCCCCCACCCCGGCACAGGAGTGAGCTGTGCACCTGTCACCGCCGCCCCCTCCTCCCCACCCCGCGCTTCCCCGAGATTTACTGATGCTCCTGCTCAGCTTCTCCCTGCCGCTTCGAGCAAATCATCTCCATGTGTCAGCCATGGCGGTGATGTGTGCCTGCTTCCTGCACGCTGCGCCCAGGGCTCGGCAGAGAAGACCCCATGCCTGCAGCTCCCCGGGGCGCAGCCAGCACCCCCCGACAGGGGGCCGAGACCCTGCCTAGGTATTTTTTACAGCCTGGCCCTGGACACATGAGAAAGCTTCCAAAAGTCTATGGAAAATATTCATCCAGAAAAAAAAAAAAAAACTATGCGTGGATTTCAAAATTTTTTTTTTTTTTGCATCCACATAAGCTTATCTTTTAATGACATTTTCCCACAAACGATTTGAAGTCCCCGCTCTGAGCACCTCGGCGGAGAACCGAAAGGCACTGGAAGGGTGGCGCCTCTTACGTCCACCCTGCCAGTCCAGCGAGTGTCCACTTGTCACCAAGGCACTGGACAGAGAGCACAGCCCGTGGGGACAGCCCGAGTTGTCTTCAAACTGCCTGATTAATGGTGCGCTTACTGCAATAAACAATACAAGTATTCAGCGCTTGCAAACACCACTCAGCTGGGCGGGCAGGTGGGGTGGGCTCCTGAGACCGCCTTGCTATTAGTGACAGGTAACTCAGCACAGCCCCAGGAACCAGATGCCACGCCTTCTGGGCTGCAGAGAGAGTGGGTTTGGGGAGGGGACAAAAATGGTGTCTCGTGGTCCCTTCGTGTGGCACCCAGCAAAAGAGACACAGCCAGAGCTGGCTTGAGGAAGACTCCTTGTCACCCTTTTTCTCCAGATGTCACTGCTACGTTCTTTGTCACAGTAAATCTGCAAGGCACAGTAATGACATCACCACAGCGGCATCCGATGCGAGGCACTTGACACGTGCGTGTCTCGAGTGGCCACTCTGTGGGTCTCGGCTGGGTTTACTCTGGTGTCGGGGGCTTGGCTGGCTGTTGGTCGATCTAGGCTGGCCTCGGCCGGGGCCACTCCTCGGGCCTCAGCCTCCAATAGGACAACGCGGGGCACAGCCTGCTCTTGGCAGTGGCGGGGAGTGAGAGCGAGCAAGCCTGGTCACGATGGGACTTTGCAAGCCTGCACTTGCGTCCTGTTTGCTAGCACACCGTAGACCAAAGCCGGTCCTGTAGCTGCGCCCAAAGTCAGAAGGGGAAGCAGCAGCAAGGTCAGCTGCTGAAGGTCACGGTGCTCCTGGGCTTGCGGTGGGGCTTCGTCCAGGGAAAGCCACCACACGTGGAGAATTCCCTCTGCGGGGAAAAGCCCCGGATCCACCCAACCTGCAGAACACCCTAGCCGCAAGTGAGGCTGAGCTAGGAGGCAGGGGTGAGGAGGGCAAGCCAGCGATGTCCAGTCCCAGGGCCTTTGTGCTGTGGCCTGATGCCCCCCTGCAGGTGGACACAGACACCCATGAGATGTCTGAAGATCCAGCCCGTTCCTTGTAAGAAGACCCTTGGTGAGGACCCCATGTCCGCTGGCCGAGAGCCCCAGTGCCTCATGCCTTCTCCATTTCTGCCTTTTCCTGGATGCACAGATACTCAGCCGTGCACACGTAACCACCAGAAGGCAATGCCCAGGAGGCAAGCATCACGGAGCGTCCTGGCATAAACCCAGATGGCAACCGCATCCCCAGGCGACATCGGCTCAGGGCACTTGCATTGCAAGCAGGTGCACCATTGACCAAAGCATCATTCCGAATCCCAAGATGCTTCCCCAAGCCCCTGCCCTTCTCACTCCCCACCCCCAACCTGATTTTTCTTCCCAAAATCTCCTAGAGAAGCCCCCAGTTGAATCCACCTGCCCCCTCCCCACCCCAAATGTCTCAGTACCTGTTAGATTCTGCTGTGTAACAAACCATACCAAAACTCCCTGGCTAAGAAACAAGAAATGTGCTTAGCTCACAGTTCTGCAGATCCACATTTGGGGCAGGGCTAGGCAGGGCTGTTCTTCTGCCCACGGCTGGGCTTCCTTGTACATTGTCGGTCAGCGGTCCTGCATGGGAAAGCTGGGCTCAGATAGGGCCGCTTGTCCCGTCCGGCAGCAGGCTAGCCCAGGCTCGCCTTCGTGATGAGAAGGCCGGGTTCTCGATAAGAGCAGAGTCTGCAAATCCCCTCAAGGCCTTGCCTGGAACGGGCACAGTGTCAAGTCCGACACACGCTGCTGGTTAACCACGTCACATGGCCACGCCCAGTGCGACAGAGGGAACTGTTCCCCCTCAGATCCACATATCGGCCCCCAGTATGGTTTACAGAGGTTCTTTCAAAAAAGTTTGTGGAAAATGGAATTAAAAGATAAGCTTGCAGCCGCACTGTGGTGTAGCGGGTAAAGCTGCCACCTGCAGTGCCGGCATCCCATATGGGCACCAGTTCAAGTCCTGGCTGCTCTACTTCTGACCCAGCTCTCTGCTGTGGCCTGGGAAAGCAGTGGAAGATGGCCCAAGTCCTTGGGCCCCTGCACCCATGTGGGAGACCCGGAAAAAGCTCCTGGCTCCTGGCTTCGGATCGGTGCAGCTCCAGCCATTGTGGCCAATTGGGGAGTGAACCAGAGGATGGAAGACCTCTCTCTCTCTCTCTCTCTCTGCCTCTCTTTCTCTCTCTGTGTAACTCTGACTTTTAAATAAATAAATAAATCTTAAAAAAAGATAAGCTTGTTTTTATGCAACAGATTTTTGAAATCTATGCATTTTTTTCTATAATCTGTATGTTCTGTGAAGTTTTCAAAGCCCCTTTGTATATAGAAGTAGGGTCTTTAGGAGATAAAATTAAATGAGATCGGCCGGCGCCGCGGCTCAATAGGCTAATCCTCCGCCTTGCGGCGCCGGCACACCAGGTTCTAGTCCCGGTCGGGGCACCGGATTCTATCCCGGTTGCCCCTCTTCCAGGCCAGCTCTCTGCTGTGGCCCGGGAGTGCAGTGGAGGATGGCCCAAGTGCTTGGGCCCTGCACCCCATGGGAGACCAGGATAAGTAACTGGCTCCTGCCATCGGAACAGCGCGGTGTGCCTACCTTGGCGGCCATTGGAGGGTGAACCAACGGCAAAGGAAGACCTTTCTCTCTATCTCTCTCTCTCTCACTGTCCACTCTGCCTGTCAAAACAAAAAAAAAAAAAAAACAAAAAACAAAAAAAATTAAATGAGATCATAAGGGTGAGCCTTGCTCTAATAAGACTGTGATCTCACAAAAAAAAAAAAAAAAAAAGATCTCTCTCTCTTTCTCTCTCTCTCCTTTCTTCCCCCACCTTCATGTTCAGGCAGCTGTCGGCAGGCCAGGAGCGGGGCCCCCACCAGGCTCCAACCACGCTGGCATCTTTTTTTTTTTTTTTTTTTTTTTACAGGCAGAGTGGACAGTGAGAGAGAGAAAGGGCTTCCTTTACCGTTGGTTCACCCTCCAATGGCTGCTGCGGCCAGTGCGCTGCGGCCGGCGCACCGCGCTGATCCAAAGCCAGGAGCCAGGTGCTTCTCCTGGTCTCCCATGGGGTGCAGGACCCAAGCACTTGGACCATCCTCCTCTGCACTCCCGGGCCATAGCAGAGAGCTGGCCTGGAAGAGGGGCAACCGGGATAGAATCCGGCACCCCGACCGGGACTAGAACCCAGAGTGCCGGCGCCGCAGGCGGAGGATTAGCCTATTGAGCCGCGGCGCCTGCACCACACTGACATCTCAACCTTGATCTTGGACTTGCAACCTCCAGAACTGAGATTACGGAAACCGGAGCTAAGACAGGAGGGGAAGCGACCCGCAGGGGTGCACAGAGCTGTGGGCCGAACCCCAGGGCCCATGGCGGGGCAGGGGCGGGAGGGGCGGAGCCGCCTCACACCGCCAACCCCCGCGGCCTCAGACTAACTCGCGCACTGTGGCTCCATGGTTTCCTAGCCCTGTGGCCTTCGTAGGCCCCCTAAACTTCTCCAAGCAGCCCCTGTTTCTCCCTCTTTCAAACTGGGATAAAAACGGTAGTGACCGCACGGGGCGATCTTGAAGTGACCGTCACAAGAACAGCAAGTAAATACATAAAGTGCTGGTTCACGTCCTAGGTACGTGCCCCCCTCACAGTCCAGGCGCTAGAGACCTGCGAGTCTGACTCCGGCTCTGCAACTGGTCAGCCGGGCCACCTGCAGCGAGCCCCTCGGCCTCCCTGCACCTCCATCGCCTTAGCTGCATAGCGGGAGAATGCTGACCTCTGCCTCCGGGGGCTTCCCTGGAGGACTTCCTGCAGGAGGCTCAGCCCCGCGGCTGGTGCAGCTCTGAGTTCCTGGGAAAGGGAGGCGGGCTCGGTTGTTAAAACGGATACACAGGATGTGAATACCCATCTCAGAGACCCGCTCTGGGGAGCAGCGACGCACCACGGAGGTGGCTCGACAGCCCGGAGAGCCTGGAACTCATCCACACGGGACTGGTCGGAGGAGACGGAAACACAGCTCCAGTTAGTTCAGGCAAAACGGGGCGTATTCTCAGCTCTTGCCGCCAAGACTCCTGTGAGGAACACAAGGATGAAGCAAGCCCCCGGATGCCAGCCTCATGGGGGATGTTTGCTTTGTCTTCACCGATCCCTCCCTTAACTCGTCACCTGCCTGCTACTTCATGGCCGCACACTGGGATGCACGGCCACAGAGAGCTCAGGGCTCAGCTCCATGGAAGAAGAGGAGGCTGCCTTCACCCAGCCTGAGAGCAAAACTCCCAGGGAAGGGCTCTGATTGGCCCAGTGTGGGTCACATGGTCATCCTCAGACCAATCACTGCAGTTCGAACATGGGATGGTCTGATGGGCCGCCCTACCATAGAAGAAGATGCTGGGAGGAGTGGGAGGCTGGGGATGGATCATCAGTGGACGTGCTCAGAACACCCCGGGGTGGGGGGTTTTCCCCTTTGATAGACAGAGTGTGAGGGCTCAGCCCGATCAAGACGCTCACTTATGTCACACAGGAGACAAATGTAAACACACACGCTCACCCCCCGAGATGCTGTGCCTCCTGGAGGGGTCTCTGTGCCTAGCACAGCCTGGCTGAATTCCTCTGCATCTTGGTCCCGGCACAGCAGGGGACGGCGCGGTAGCCTGGCGCTGCCAGCCCCGTTGGCTGCATCTTGGAGCTGGGGGACCTCTCGGAAGCAATCATCTGCATATTTTCGGGCCAGCCCAGGCAGCTTGCCTCGGTCCCGCGCCCTCTGCTATATATTCCAGGAGAAATTGCATCCATCTGCACCAGATTCCTCCTCACTCATCTCACTCAGGCCGAGGTTTGGCACAAAGGAGCTGTGGGCTGCGGAGGGGCCCCCTCCCTCCCAGGACCAGTGTACAGCTGCCAAAGCCAAGGGCATGACGGGCCCCAGGCTGGAAGCGCAGCCAGCTCCTCCAAGGGCCCCGCCCAGGGTCAGAGCAGGACAGAGGCTGAGCGAAAGAGCAGTCTGACAGCTCGGTGCCCTGGGCAGGGCAGAGGCTGGGGCGCAGGCGGCAGGGGGTCAGGCCAGACGCCACCCCGTCCCTCCGCCCTCGTTCTCCAGCTGCGGGCATGGGCCAGCCTCGGTTCCCTTCTCTGGAAAATGGGGGTGAAGAGGGTGTCAGGCCACAGATGTCTCATAACAAGGAGGTGAGAGATATAAAAATAAATGCTAGTTGACAGTGTTATTTATACTGTGATCCTACCATCACTGCCATCACTGTCATCACCATGACAACCACCATCATCACCATGACAACCACCACCTGACAACCACCGTCAACTCCATCACCATCACCAGCATCCTTACAACCATCACCATCATGACCATCATCATCACCGTCACCACCATGATAATCACCATTATCATCACCATGACAACCACCATCGTCACCACCATCACCACCATCACCATCACCACCATGACGTCAACCATCACCGTCACTGTTAGGCTAAGCCGTGGTGTTGGGCTCTGGCCCGGAACCACCGTGCCTCTACAGGTCGCCTTCCTCTTCAGGCGGCAGCACCGGCAGATCCTCCTGTCCGCCTGCTAACTGTCTCACTCCCTCTAAATCTGTGCTCCTGCCCACAGCCCTCCCACCTCCCACCTTCCACCCTCGGTGAGTCCCGAGACCCTGCACGTGGGCCGGTCACCTCCGCCCTGCAGCCCCAGTCACATCTGATGGTTCCTCTTCTACCAAATGCCCCATGTCCCTCTGCCTCCAGGACTTGACCCCAGAGGCTCCCACCAGCCAGAACATTCCTGCCCGCTGCCTGTCAAACTCCCTGTCACCCTTGAGGGGCCCGC
Source organism: Lepus europaeus (assembly GCF_033115175.1). Lineage (NCBI taxonomy): Eukaryota > Metazoa > Chordata > Mammalia > Lagomorpha > Leporidae > Lepus > Lepus europaeus. Next base: position 20,936,521 of record NC_084849.1, read on the forward strand.
TTGGGGGACCCCTGTCTACCCAAACTGTCACACGCTGGAGCAGGACAGCGTTGCCCGCGGAAGGCTCTGGGCTCCTCTGATCAAACAGGAGACAGGGAGAGGCGCTCAGGATCCGTTAGCACCAACAAGAGTTTCCCCCGTGGGAAGAACTGGAAGCAAGCAGCTTCTCCCTGGGGGATAGAGAAACCCTCCCAACACACATTCCCCTCGGGAGCCCCAGCAGGCACCAGGGGCAGGGAGGTCCCATGACTCCATCCTCCTGTCCAGTCACTTCCTGGGCTGCCTTTCCAGGGGCCGCACTCCCTCCAGGCTCCTCGGAAGCAGACATGCCAAGTTCAAGGCCCTGGCCGTGTGTCGGAAGGATTGTTTCCTGCGCTGTGCAATGGTTGGCTGTGCTACAGGGCCCCCGGGAGCCCTCCCTGTCCTAACCAGGGAGGCAGCAGCCTGTGCATCTGGTAGACCCGCGTTCCAGCAGGCAGCCCCGCCCATCCCTCACGTGAGTTCCAAGCTCCCGGCTCCCTGGGGGCAGCCCAGGCGCTCCCTCTGCACAGTGGCGACCTGGCGGTACTGCTGCCCCACGGCCGTGCCAGGCTCAGGGCTCCGACCCACCCCCAACAGGAGCCCGGCTCTGGGCGGCCTTGGCCGGGGAGTGGGTGGGAGATGGAGCCCGGGGAAGCTGGAGACTGGGTGGGGCCACAGTCCCAGGTCCCTTTGAAACTGCATCCTGTGGGATACCCATTTAGCTGGCAGCTTTTTTAAGGAAAAAAAAATGATTTCTGAGAAAATGCAAATGACACAGGAAAACAAGCTGTGGGTGGAGCCCGACTCCTGCCCAGGCCCCTCCCCTTCCCAGCCCCACATCTGCTCCCCTCTTGCCCGCCCCACCCTCAGCCAACCCCTTAGCATGGGGTCCCCCCAGTGTGGGGCTTGTCTGCTCTCTGGCTCCTGTCCCAGCACAAATGCTTCTCCCTTCTCCTGCTGCCCTGGCTGACTTTCACATGCATCGAGCTCTCCCCACCCCAGGGCCTTTGCACCTGACAGTTCCTCTGCCTCAAAGCAGATTGACTGTAAAAAACAGAGGAAGAGCTGCTTGAGCAGGGTTCTGAAGGCTGAGTAGGAGTTCACAGACCGGGAAAAGGCGATAGAGGCAGAAGGAGTGGGGAGTCTGTGGCCGTGTGGCCTGGCGGCTCAGGGACCACAGCTGAGCCTCACACGGCCCAGGCCTCAGCCCAGCTCGTCGGCTCATGGCGACCCTGAGATCGGTGACCTGGGAGCTACACGAGCAGGGGCGGGAAGGGAGTCGGTGGGCACAGGTTTCCACACACAGACTCGGGGAGTGAGGGGAACAGACAGAGCAAGCCAGCAGCCGGCTTGACACATTGAAGCCATGAGCTAGGGCTCAGCGGCAAGCCAGGAGCCAAGTTCCGGGAGAAAATCCAGGCTGAGAGCTGGGCCCGGACAAGGGGGGGGCTGGAGTCACCAGGCTGCTGGGCGTCTCCGCCGTGGGGCCCCGTCTTTGCCGTCCCCTCTCCCCGCTGAGGTCCTGAGCACGGGCAGCTTCTCCCGAAACCCCTGCCTATCGGCCAACCGCCACGCCTGTGCCCGCGCTGGGCTGCCCTCAGCCAGGCGGCTGCCTCCCAGCCAGACGCAGTCCTGGGGCCCTCGTGTGTGTCTTCAGGAAGTTCCTCCCGCCTGGCACACAGTAGGCGGTCGGCTGTCATTTGTGGAATGAATGAATGAATGAATGGGCAGGCACCTGGTCTGCAGGGCTCAGGGAGCCGACCCCACCCCCAGGACGTCTCTGACCTCCGATCCCAGGTTCAGGGTGGTCCTAGCGGGACCACCTCTGGTTTTGTCTGAGGCTCTGCCACTCTCTGGCCTCAGTGTCCCCCTGGGTAAGAGAAGCAGCACCCCAGGACCAGGACCAGCACCCTGAGCGAGCCATCTGCACTCCAGGTACCTTGACTTCCAGTGGGGACCATGTAGCACCACCAGAGCAGGATATCTGTTGAATATGGATCATTTTTGCACCATCGAAAGAACCCAGCACCCCTGCACGGTCGTGAGCAGTGCGATGCTGGGGTGGGGGCAGGGGGGCCCCAAGAGCTCCAACTCTCCACCCAGACCTCAAGGGCAGAGCTAAGGCCACGGTGGTCCAAGAAACACTAAGGACCCAAGGAACCCGGCCGCGCCCTTGCCCACTCGTGCGGACTTCCCCTGGAAAAGAGTGACACAGCAGGGGAGGGAGGGGCCGGCAGGGGAAGCTGCCACCTGCCATCCAGGCACTGGTTTGGGTTCAAGTCCCGGCTGCTCCTCTTCTGATCCAGCTCCCTGCTAATGCGCCTGAGAAAGCAGCGGAGGATGGCCCAAGTGCTTGTGCCCCTGCACTCACATGGGAGATCTGGATGGAGGTCCTGGCTCCTGGCCCAGCCCCGGCTGTTGTGGCCATTTGAGGAGTGAACCAGTGGATGGAAGATTCTCTGTCTCTCTCTCTCCCTCTCTCCCTCTCTCTCTGTAACTCTGCCTTTCAAACACATAAATTGATCTTTAAAGAAAATACGAAGAAGAAGAAGGAAGGCTGGACCACTCTAATTCCTTCCCCTTCCGGACTTTTCTTCGCCGCCCAGCAGGGCAGCACAGAGGGCAGTGACAGGAGCACACCTGTGAAGGGGCGACCCGCAGCCTCCATCCCGAGCCCGCCTCCGGCGCGAGGAGACCGGCAATGCGTGTGGAGGTGCCGGCCACACATGTAAGTGGCGTTGAGTCAACGGTTCTGCCCTTGATTTAAATGCTCCAATATTTGCTCTCGAAACTGACCTTGAAGCATACAGAGAGAGCGACGGAGCATGCGTAATTATTTATAAGTAAGAATTCACTTAGAAGGCGGGGGAACAACAAATTTAAAAACAGCACGAAAGGGAAGCCAGAGGCCGCAGGAGCAAGGGGAGAGCTTGACACTTTGGGGATCCTTCTCACGCCTCCTAAACACTGGTTTATTCGTTTATTTTCATTTTATTTGCAAGGCACAGAGGCAGAGAGTCTAACAGAGAGCTCTACTGTCTGCTGGGTCACCCCCCAGATGGCCACAGCAGCCAGGGCTGCACCACGTGGCTGCCAGGGACCCACGGACTCGAGCCGTCCCCGGCTGCTCGGCTCCGGATCCTGCTCCCTGCTAATGCACCTGGGAAAGCAGCAGAAGATGGCCCAAATGCTTGGGTCCCTGCACCCATGTGGGAGACCCAGATGAAGCTCCTGGCTCCTGGCTTTGGCCCAGCCCAGCCCTGCCTGTTGCAGCCATCTGGGGTGTGAACTAGCAGATGGAAAATCAATCAATCAATCAATCTCTCTCTCTCTCTCTCTCTCCCATCTTCCCCCTCCCCATATCTTTCAAATAAATAAAATTTTCCCCAAAAAGCAGCAGGATTTGAACTCAGTCCCCAAGGGCTCCTGCCTTGTCAATGCATATCGGCGGCTCTGCCAGAGCTCCAGGTCTCTCTCTGGAACAAAGACTTGGGCGGTGGGAGCTGCTTAGGGGGCTCAGCAGGGGCTGCAGGGCCCTGGGCAAAGAGAATGTGCCCCTGTGGCCAGGGGTCTCCCCTGGGGTCAGACCTCTAAATATTGATCCCCGTCACTGGTCCCCGGGGTCCCCAAGGCCCCTCCTGCCCCTACCCCACCAGCCAGAGCGGGAGGGCCCTGCCCCAGCCCCAGCACGAGGGTGCACCTCCCACGGGAGGGAGAGGAACACCAAAGGACCTCTTCATCCCCTCCTCCCCCAGCATGTGGCGACAGCAGAGGAGGGTCGTCCCTGAACAGGGAACGTGCATTTACCCATCGCCGATGGCATGTAAGGCAGAAAACGGGGCAGAGACAGACCCAGCCCCGGCCCCTGACAGATGGTCAGTGCAGTACCAATCGGGCCAAAGACTCTGTACCCGAGAAGACAGAACACAAACACACGCACAGAGGCTCCGGGCCCCTGGGAAGGCGCAGGCCAGGCCTGCGAGGAGCTGCCGTCCCACTCATCGCTGGGGTGGTGGAAGTAGAAAGGCAGACAGCTGCAGGTGTCACCGAGGATGAGAGCAGCAACTGGGCCTCTCCCGCGCGGCTCTTGGGCATGCCGAGTGCTAGAGCGACAGAGAGAGGGAGAGAGAGAGAGCGAGATCTTCCACCCCCGGTCCACCCCCCGGATGGCCAAAGCTGGGAGCCGGGAGCTTCATCCAGGTCTCCCACGAGGGTGGCACTTGGGCCATCTGCTGCTGCTTTCCCAGGTGCTTCAGCAGGGAGCTGGATGGGGAGTGGAGCAGGCAGAGCCACCAGAACGTGAACCGGTGCGCCGATATGGGGTATGGTGTCACACGTCGGGGCTTAACCCACTGCACCTCAACTAAGCCCCCTATACCTCTGTTTTTGAAACGTGCAAAAGAACCATGCCGGAATACTTAAACAAACACGACACTCCCTCCGAGACGTTAAATGGCATCGCACCTGTGGCGGTTCCTTGGAAAGCCAGATATAGAGTTATCCTAAAACTTGGGAATTCCAGGAAAATTGGAAACGCAGGATCATGCGAAGGGTTGCACAGGCGTACTCGTGGCCTGTTATCCGTGAGAGCCCAGACGCGTAAGCAAACCAAGTGTCCGCCGACTGGGGAACAGCGGGAGGCAGTGCCGTGCAGGCTGCGATGGAGTAGCACTTAGGAACAGGACGGAGGGCTGATACGGCTATGATGTGCACAACCTCGACAACCTCACACAAAACCAAAGTCGGGCACAAACAGCCGCCCGTCGCGTGACCCGTTACAGGGTGCGTCCGGGCGATCGACGGGCACAGAGGGGAAAGTGGTGGCCGAGGGGCGGGCGAGGGGAGGGCAGTGACTGTTGATGCGTCCAGGGCTGCTTGGTGGAGTGATGAGAATGTTCTGGAATTGGGCACCACGCCGTGAACTCGCAGGCTTCGCCATGGTTAGACGGACGGAGTCCATGTTCCGTAGGTGTGTATTTCGCGCCTTGCTGGCGTGAGCTTGCTGAGTCTGGCACACCCTCTCCTCTGCTCCCGCCATCGTGTGCCCTTGCACCTCCTAACGGTGAGCTCAAGACCCCTCTCGATATTTCATCACAATGAGCAAACCTGACCAAACGGCCCAGGGCCTCCCACGTCAGCTCAACCCAGTCCCAGGACATCCTCCGTCCCCTCCACAACGCAACTGTGGGGCCCCAGGGGCAGGTCCCCTCTGCCTTGCCTGGCCCTTGGCCAGTTTGGACAATCAAAGCTTCACTCATCTTGGGAGCCGTTCCTAATCACTCCAGAGAGAAAGCGTGGGCAGGCATTCGGCCAGGTGGTGTTTGCGAGACAGAGCAAGCTTCCTAGCCCACATTCCACATCCGGGTGCCTGGGTTTGAGTGCCGGCTCCGCTCCGGACACCGGCTTCCTGCTACGGCGCGCTCTGGGAGGCAGCAGTGATGGCTCAGGTACTGGGGGTCTCTGCCACTCACACGGAGACCCGGATGGAGCTCCTGGCTCCTGGCTTCCGCCTGGCCCAGCCCTAGCTGTTGTGGGCGTTTGGGGAGTGAACCTGCGGACAAGACATATCTCTCTCTCTCTCTCTCTCTTTCTCTCTCTCTCTCTGCCTCTCAAATAAATACATTTTTTAATTACAAAAAAAAAAAAATAGCACGCGAGCCATGTGGTTAATTCTGGAATTTGGATGTTAGCGGATCACCTGTGTGGGTGTGCACACCCCAGGACGCCCCCAGTGAGTCAGGACCTGGTGTAACCCCTCTCCCCCTTGCGTGTGGGTGGATCTGCTTTCTGGCTTCCAACAGGGAGAATATGTCTGAGGTAACGGATGTCACAGCCTTGGGTGTGCTATGTTATATAAGACTCCGTCTCCACAGGCTGGAGCCAAGCACTCGGTAGCCCTGGGCACCACCTATGCACCAGCTCGTAGGGGACCCCCGGGACCCCCTGGAAGCTCAGAGCAGACCCTGTCATCTGCTAGTGAGACACGGCAGGGCCTCAGTCATACAGCGCCCAGCACCCCCTGATCAAGCCTCCAGTTGGGACCACAACCCACCCCCACCTGGATCTCCCCCAGGAGCCCACGGGCGGAGAACCTGGCTGTGCAAAGGCCCGGTGGCTGCTTCCAGCGGCCGCCTGGGGTCCTTTGCTACAGACAGTGGTGCTTGAATGTGCTTTGGGTGCTGAGTGCAGGCCAACACCGGGGTGCCAGTCTTTAGGAAAAGGAAAGCTTTGGTCAGAGCGGGTAAGGAGGCAGGAGGCAGATCTGCCGCCCCAGTCTGAGGTCTGCGGCACGTTTTCTGTGTGTGGTGTTGTTTGTTTGCGAGACAGAGCAAGCGAAGGTTGCAGAGACAGACAGACAGACAGACAGACAGAACTTCCATTCACTGCTTCATTCCCCAAATGCCCAGGCCAGCAAGGGCTGGGCCAGGCCCAGAATTCAACCTGGGTCTCTCGCACTGGGGCACAGCCACCCAAGCCAGCACCTGCTGCCGCCCGGGGCACTCGTGAGTAGGAAGCTGGAGTCGGGAGCCAGAGCCAGGACTCGAACCCGAACACTCCAACGTGGGACTGGGGCATCGGAGCCTCTAGGCTGCAGGCCATGGGGCATTTTTATAAGCTGTAGCACTGGGTTTTCCTACTCAATGGCTGCTTGCATGTGGGAGTGTGGCCACGCCGGGGGGGCGTGGTTCTTCAGGGAGGGAACCTGCGTCCCTCTCCCCACCCCACCCCCGCCATGAGCTGGAAGCCACGTGCCCAGCTTCCCCAACTCGCAGCCGAAGGATGTGCAAGGGAGCTGACATCCTGTTACTGGCTCACTGTGGCTGGTTCCGCAGCCACCCGCAGCAGGTGAGGTCATGACACTCCCGTTTCTCCCCAGAGACCCAGTCAGTTCTTCCAGGGCCGGGCGGGGTCTCCCAGGTCGCTGTCAAGTGAGTTCGGCCCCCTAAGCTCTCTCCTCCCTCGCTCGCCCACACCCCCGCCATGAGATGCACCTGCCACGCTGTGCCGCTGAGAGCTGAGGGCTGACTGCAGGCGGCCTCCCCACCCGGGGCTCGTGGCCTCCAAATCCGCGAGCAACGTAAACCTCATTATGTAACAAAGCACCCGGCCCCATCACAGTTCTTAACAATCAAAGAAAAAGTGGGTGAAATGATTTCTTATTAGCCTAGTAAAGCACACCCAGGTTATTATCATCTCGCCACGTCATCCACTCACCAAATTCTAATTAACGAGAGATTGCATCCTTTTATTTTCCCCCAGACCGAATCTTTGAGCGCGATGTGTATCTCGCACTCACAAAACATCTCACTTGGGACCTGCCACAGTTGAAGCCCCTTGAGAGCCAGCCATGGCCGGTGGCGACCACGCTGGACGGCCCAGGCCTAGACACTTAGTTGGCTCTGACTGTATGCCTGTGTAGCTCCCACCACACGCGGCACACGCCCCAGTCCCAGGAAGCCGTCCTCCCCACGCCACCCTGCCCATGTCTCAGACGGGAACCCGAGACTCCGGCCCCCGGCCTGTGACCTGGCCGCCTGCCCACCCTGGGCTCCGAGACCCACCCGGCACCACGCAGTCTTCCTGGAACCCGCACAGCAGGTGCGACTTTCTGAGGCTCCCCCAGGGATTCCCAAGGAATGTCCCACCAGGCCCCAGGAGGCAGGCACTCCTCCACTCCCCACCCCCTGCTCCGTCCTTCTGTGCCGGTGGCACCCACCCCCACCACCTCCAAAAGCCTTCCCCACAACTCGAACATAGAACCAGGCTTCCAAGAACCTGCAGCCCACGAGCACGGCGGCCAACTGCAGCGGGGCCTCATCCCACCACACCATGCCCCACGCCCCCCACCCCCCAGGGTGCTGGTCTGCTCAGGAACTGTCACACGGTGCTGACCCAATTTACAGAGAGAAAAACTGAGGCCCAAAGCACTGGCTCTTTGCATGGCACCGCTGACACTGCTCACCATGCTCAGCCTGGAATCTTAGCCCAGATGGGAGGACCACGCTTGGCCTCTACCTCTCATCAGTCCATGATCAATGGTGCACCTGCCCGGCCATGGGCCCTCCACCCAGTGGCTCAGGCCCCAGCCCCTCGTTCCTCCTCCTCTCCTCCCTCCCTCAGGTCCCGACCACCATCACCTGCAGCCGTCACTCTCAGCAGGGGACTCAGAGGTCACAGAGATTTTTAAAGTTCTCTAAATTCAGGTGAACGTGGCAGCCTCATCCTAACACCTCCTGATCTGACCAACACGCCATTAGAGCAGAAAGGAGGGGCCGCCGCTGTGGCAGAGCAGGCAAAGCCTCCACCTGCAGTGCCGGGGGCACCGGTTCAAGTCCCAGCTGCTCCACTTCCGATCCAGCTCTCTGCTGTGGCCTGGGAAAGCAGTGGAAGATGGCCCAAGTCCATGGGTCCCTGCACCCACGTGGGAGACCCGGAAGAAGCTCCTGGCTTCCAATCAATCAATGCAGCCATTTGGGGAGTGAACCAGCAGATGGAAGACTCTCTCTCTCTCTCTCTCTCTCTCTCTCTGTAATTCTGACTTTCAAATAAATAAATACATATTTTAAGAAGAGAAGGGCCAGAATTTTTTAAAGAAAAATGAAGTATAAAGGAAACTGTGAAGGTTGAAAGAAATACAAACACCTGCAAAATGACAGCCAGTGTATCTGCTGGGATGAACAGGATGTGAGGATGAACTCCTATTCATCCTTCAAAGCCCTGTCCGACCACATCCCCACTGTCACAGAGACCTCCAATCCCTCTGATACCGAGGGTTGTTGGCATATTCCTCTCACTTCCAGCTGTCAATTCATGCATCCGTGTCCCCTGGGTCTCCTTCCTAGGCTGTGGATACCTTCAAGGCAGGTGACGTGTGATGCCAGTCACCCGAACTCTGCTGCTGCACCTGCAGAATGGGACGATTCAGCCCTGGCACCAAGATGCCTTGAGCATTCAACGAGACGGGGCGGCCGATTGGCGCCATGTTCAGGACACCACCTGGGACTCCCACACCGTGTACCAGAGTTCCTAGGTTCAAGTCCCACTCTGTCCGCTGGGAGACGGCAGAAGATGACCCAAGTCCTTAGGAGCTGGCTTAGGAGCCAGCTTGCCCACACTACGCGTGCCCTCGGGGTCCCAGAGGGGAGGCCAGCCCCCTCCCCAGCCACAGGAGGAGGCTGGGAGGCCCATCCTGCCAGGAGCCAGTGGGCAGTGTTGGAGGGAACTGGCACCACTGGCTGCTCTCTGTGCCAGGCTCCATGCCCCGGGGGTCCAGGGCAGCACAGCTCCGTGGAGTCAGGAGCATCCAGGGCCATGGAGGCGAGGCTCAGATGGAGAAGGCAGCCCGCCCTCTGGCCCGCGAGGGGCTCCGGGTGCACTTCCGTGTGGAATTCCAGAGCCGACAGCAAAGTGCCGAGAGTCAGGGAGGGCTGTGTGGGGGGAGGGGCGGGGATAATCTTCCTGAGTGTGTCCTTTGCTGTGAGATGGGGAATGTGCTGACGTCACTGAATGCCTACAGCATGATGCCGTGCCGCGGAGCTTCGGCAGGCTGCCGGCCCAGCGAGGGGCTCCCGGGCTGGAGCCACCACGGGGAGACAGGTGGGAGCGGGCGAGGTGTCTGCTCCCATGCGGAATGGCCACCCTGGAGGTCAAACTCCCATTGGGACCACCTAGAGCAGCCGCCCAGGCCCCTGGGCGCTGGAACAGAGTGGGCGGGCACTGCACCTGCTACTGGGATATGTGAAGGAAGAGTTCAAAGGTTCCGATTCAGAGACCAGAAATCCGGCAGCGCCGAGGTCCGGAGTTCCACACAGAGAGAGGCGAGGGGCCAAGGGAGGGCCCGTGACAGTTCTGCCATGTCCTTGAGGCTGGCGCTGCAGGTGCTGGGCTGCCCGCGCGGTGGCCTGTGGGGAAACCCGCCCATTGACAGGGCCTGGAAGAGGACTGGCAGTGGGCGGCACCTCCAAGGTCAGCAGCGTTTGTTCCATGTGAGAGACAAGGCACTGACAGATGCCTGCCCACCACATCACAGGGCCACGTTCAACACCAGCTCTGGCTCCTGCCTCCAGCGCCCTGGGAGGCAGCAGGTGCCACTGGAATGACAGTCCCTGCCACCCACGTGGGAGGCCCGGCCGGTGCTCCCAGCTCCTGGCTTCCGCCCTGTCCTGGCGGTGCAGAGCTGGCGAGGGAGCAGCAGATGGGAGCAGCTTTGTGTGGGTTTGTCTGTCTGTCTGTCTCCCTTTAGATAAATCCTACAATGCACTGGCCAGCTCTCCCCCTAGCACAGAATTACCAGACCCAAAATGTCAATGTTGGGAAACCTTGAAACATAAAACATACAATGGGCATCAGCATGTACACACGTGCACACACGTGCACACACACGCACATGCATACATCCACATGCACACACAGAATTTAAAGAGATTGATGGAGGCCGGCGCCGCGGCTCACTAGGCTAATCCTCCACCTGCGGCGCCGGCACCCTGGGTTCTAGTCCCGGTCGGGGCGCCGGATTCTGTCCCGGTTGCTCCTCTTCCTGTCCAACTCTCTGCTGTGGCCAGGGAGTGCAGTGGAGGATGGCCCAAGTGCTTGGGCCCTGCACCCGCATGGGAGACCAGGAGGAAGCACCTGGCTCCTGGCTTCGGATCAGCATAGCGGCCACTTGAGGGGTGAACAAACAGAAAAAGGAAGACCTTTCTCTCCCTCTCTCTCTCTCTCTCTCTCTCTGAACTCTGCCTAACTCAAAAAAAGAAAAAGAGAGATTGATGGAAAGGGGGAGGGGGCGGGGAAAACAGAAAGCAGGCCCCGCCCACAAACGTACCACAGTCACCGTTAAGGTCATATTTATTGTCCTTTAGCTGCTCAGGAAAACATATACAGGTATATACAATATGCGTGGATACAGAAGACCGCACTTTACATATTTTTTTAAAAAGAAAGAAAAAAATAACACTCAATTTCATGAGCTATTGTCACAGTCTTCCAACCAAGCATTTCAGAAATGAATTTCTTTTAAAAGTCAAAAAAGATTACAGGATTGCTTAACACACAGTAGAGTTAAGTTTTCATATTTTACATGTGCAATACCATTTTCGTGTTCTTTCCCGAAGAGTTTGCTACGCAGGGTGGATCTACGGGCGGCGGGTGTCTGTCCCATTTGCTGCTACTCCTTCCATTGAACCAAACCGACTGAAATGACATCCGTTTGCTTAAGGCGATTGTTAAAGCTGCTCCGATCCGGGGTGGCAAGGAGCAAGAACGTTGCAAAGTTGGGGGGCTTCCAGGATTGCCGAGCCCGGGGAACTGCCGGCCGACGCCTCCTCCACGTGGGCTGGGGAAGTCAAAGGCAGGAGACGCTCTGTTCCCCCCCTTAAGCAATCACGGGGAACTCAGTCCTGTTTGTCGAAGGGAAGTGAGGAAGCTCTCGCAGGAGGCGAGGTGGGGTTCTGCTCAAACGTGGCCAAGCGGCCGGGGAGAGACTCCCTCCCTGCTCTCCCCACGCGGGCGGTGCGTGCCACCTGCTCCTGGTGGCAGCCCGTGCCGCCCCCGTCAGACTGCCCAGGCGAGAACCGCACCCGGCCAAGAAACAGGAAGCAGGAGGGAGGGGAGAGAGACAGAGAGACAGAGAGAGGGGTGGGGGGAGAGGGGTTTTCTGGAAGCTTCTCTCTCTTTGCTGAAAGGTTCCGTGAACTGGACACTGTAGGAGCTGCACATCAGCCCAAAGCCCTCAGGTCAGCGCTGGAAGCAGGCAGGGCTACAGCCGCTGCGCCACGGGGCAGAGGGAGATGCAAGATGGAGCTTGCTCGGAACAAAACAGACAGAAACACCAAGGTCAAGGGCGGGGGGAGGCGCTGGGACCGGCTGCTCGTGGTCTCACCTTCCCTGGCAGCTCTGCTCCCCCCACCCCAGAGCCCCCACAAACGTCTGCAGGTGCCGACAGCACCCAAGGCGAAGCCGCATGGGGGCGTGGCTCTGACTTTTGCAACCAGGTGGGACTGACGCCACAGGCCAGGCCGGTGGGAGTTCCAGGGGTAAAAACTAAAAGCCAGGAAGCCATGTCCTTCCCGCTCCTCCAGCTCTGCAGACCACAGACTCAGGCAGGGAAGCCGGGCTCAGAGAAGGAGAACCCCGTGGGGTGGGGCTGCAGGGCCCTGCAGGCTGAGCCTGGAGGAGGGGACCCAGGGACAGAGGCTGCCCAGGGTGGGGGAGGCACACTTGGCCCCCTCCTTCTTCCCCAGGATGCCAGGCCAAGAAAGGGCGAGAGTGCAGACTCCATCTTCCCACAGCTCCAAGGATGAGCCAGCCCGGTGTTGCAGCAAGGGCCGGAGCCTGTAGCCCTTCCCACCCCCACCCCTGCCCAAAGTGTGCATAGGCAGGAAGGGCAGTCACCACCCCCACCATGCACACCCAAGGCTGCTTTGCATGGAGTGCACAAATGTGGAGCCTGGAAGCTTGCTAGGAGGCCCAGAAAGGGGGAGAAAAAACACCACTGTCAAACATTCCAGAACATTCCAGAACATTCCAACTCCTTCTCCCAGAGCAGGCTGGACGCATCATTGTGTCGGCTGCCGAGAGAGCCAGCTTCCAGCAGGAGAGAGTGTGGAAGGGAAGGAGGCTGAGGGCTGAGGGCTGTGTTTGTAGGAACAAAAATCCATCTATTCTCTCAGGGCACAGACAACACAAAACCCCAGGCGCAATACGTAAGGGGGCCATTAATTGTTGGGCTCCTGTCTGACTGATGACAGTTGGGTGTCAATATATAATATCATGATGACAATTTGACTTTCACCTGGCAATATTCCAGAAGCACTATCCTCCAAGATTTTCATTTTAACAAGCAGTGAACAAAGGAAAAAGAGAGAGAGAGAGAGCAAGAGAGAGGAGGAGGAGGAGGAGGAGGGGGAGGGGGCAGGGAGACGAGAGAGAGAAAGTAAAAGAGAATAAAAAGGGAGGCAGCTCGCGTCTGATTATGCAGTAGCGGTGGACACAGAGCATCGGGAGTAAAACGAGAAAGAAGGCGTGGAAAGAAGGAGCCTAGATTACGGAGAGCCGGCACAGAGGCTGAAGGAAAAGTTGCTAACTGCAGAAGGGTTAACACTGGTGACATTGTCGGTGGCCTTGACAGTTTCTTTAAAAAAAAAAAAAAAAGCTTTTGCAGGGGGTGGGGGGTTTCTATCTCCCCTTTAAATTAACCCCTTCCGGTCCAGACGCCACCAAGCAGGTACCAACCAAGGAAAACAAAAAATCGCCATCAGCCACTCGGGAGTGGCACTTTCAGATGGACAAGGGTGGAGGGGGGGGGCAGGGCCTGGCTGGGAAGGGGGTCTCTCTCGTCGTCGCTTCAAGTCAGGGCGGCCACAAACGTCCCAAATCTGTTGGAGATGTCGGAGTGCAGGGACCTCCAGGTGGGCACGGACGCGCGGGCCTTGGCGTCGCCCACGTCGTCCGTGCAGTGGACGGACAGGCACTGCAGATGGCTGCCGGGCTGCGAGGCTGACCCCTTGCTCGCGGGGAGGTCGTGGGCTGCAGAGAAAGAAGAGAGAGGGGGCGTCAGTGGACATCTGTGCCACCCTGCTTCCTGGCTGGGGACGCCACCCCGGGGTTTTGCTGTGACCGCTGTTGCTGGGAAAGAACAGAAGCGGGCAGGATAAACTCCGGGTTGCCAAAGGGTGAGCTAGACGTGAAGTCAAGTCAGGAGGGCTTCCTGGAAAGGAGACCAAAGGATGTGCAGCAGTTCGCCAGAGGGGGCGGGGGCTGAGGCTCAGAGAGGGCTTTGAGAGGACCCCCCACCCTCCTGGGCCTCCTGCCAGGGCCTCCCACCCCCACCCTCCCCGCCAGGCTCCGCCTCTGGGCCTCCACCCTACATGAAGCTTCTGCAGCCCAGAGAGCCCCAGAAGCTTGTCTGGGGTGGCACAGCCGGACGCCCTGGAGTCGGGTTCTGGCTGCATGAAGGGACCCAAGTAGAGTGCCCGCCTCTGACATGGGGGTGCCCGTGACTCCACCAAGCCAGTGACATGTAAACTGTAAAGTGCTGTTCTGGCTCTGGGGACCCTGACCAAGCCAGCCCAGTTTTTGCAGGAGAAGACTTCGGGTGCTGAGGCCAGGGGCATCATGGGAAATGGAACCCAAAGATGTTCACCTTAGTGCAAGGGGTCCCGGAACCCAAGCCTACGGGAGGCCCCGAGACCCTTGCGGACGCCGCGTATTATGCAATAGCGACACGATTTCCCAAGTTGCCTGCACCGAAAGAAATGCATCGCCCCATGCCATGTTTCCACGCCCTTGCCCACGAGCGCTCTCCTCCCCCTCTCCCTGCAGCCTGACTCAGAGAGAGCCGGTGAGTCAGCTGAGGCCGCACAGCCAGGCAGGGGTTTGCAGAGAGGCTGGGGGGCTGGAAGCCAGCAAAGCTGGAACGGGGGCCGAGGGAGCACACCCGGAGCCTGCCCCCCCCCTGCCGCCGGCCCGCCCTGCACGCTCCGTGCGAGCCCGGCCAGGGCCCCGTGCCAAGCAGGAGTCGCCCTGCCCACCACACCCTCCAGGAGTAAGCGGGAGCAGAGCGAAGCCACAGAGACAGCCCTCCCTTGCGGGTGGGGCCCGGGCAGTGGGGCCAGCCTGTGAGTAAGGGGACTGGGGGCCACTTTGCCACTGTGAACCTCAGTCCCCCCACCCTGGTAAAGCAGGGACAATGCCATCCCCCCTGGGGCACACAGGGAGCGCCCCCTCTCTCTGGCACAGGGACGGGTCAGCAGGTGAGGGGCCCCTGCAGCTCCCTAGGAGCCCCTAAGAGTCTCCCGCCCCCACCTTCCTGGGGAAATGGTCAGGCGCACAGGCTCCTGGTGATGAAACTGGAGTCTTTGCCCCATTTCACAGATGGGGAAGCTGAGATGCTGAGTGAAGGCTGCGGGGCTGCTGAGCCAGGATGCTGCCGACGCCGCACGCAGGCTGCCTGCCTGGGGGGCTGCGCAGGCTCCCCCGGCACCCAGGACGCCCTGACGCCCCTGCTCCTGGATCCACACTCACCCCAGCCACACCGCTGCCTTGTGCCCCCCCCCCCCACCAGAAGGAGCAGCATTCCCAGGACACAAGAGCTGGCCCCGGCCAGAGAGCACCCCATTCCTTCACTGTGCGCACGGGGCCCCTGGTGCCCACTCACAGAGGGGAAGACAGAGGCTGGAGGGGACAGCTCCCGCCCGCCCAGCTCCAGGAAGGTGGAAGGAAGTCCGCGTTTCCTGAGCCTCACACTGGAACAGCAGAGGCTGTCGAGCCATTGGGGGGCGGAGTCTGCTGGGCGAGGGGTACAGACCCACCCACCATTGCCAAGGCTCCCAGGATCTAGAAGCCGCCTGGCTGGGGTGGATTTAAGGAGGGCATGCCGGGCCCCCTGTGGTATCCAATCCCACCATCCCCCAGCAGCAGGATGAGCTGTCTCCCCACGCTCGGAGGGGGCCCGGGGCTGCCCCAGCCTCTGCCTGGGACGAGCCAGCCAGCCGCGCCAGCCCCGGGGAAGCTGATTTTTCAGACAGAATATTCTGCGTCAGTTCTTGACAAGCCGAGCATGACCAAACTGATCCTCTCTCCGCCGGATTCATTCCAGCTGGGGAGGTGGGGCGGGCGGGCGGGGGGGGGGGGGGGACCCAACATGCCCGAGGCCGGCGGCTCCCCTGGCTGCAGATTCATCAGGCCCCCGGAAGCCGCCTCAAGTCACAGCCTGCCCCAGCTGTGCCGAAGCCCTCTGACCCCAGGGCTGGGGGCGGGTGGGGGTGGGGGGCTCCCAGGGGCGGGAGGAGACCCTGTGATTACCCAGTGCCTGGCACCGCCAGCCACCGTGCAAGGTGTTGTCCCCATCTTCCCCGTCACCTTGGTCTGTCTGGGCAAGGGGCACTCAGTCTGGGCCTGTGTGCTGACTGTGAAGTGACCCCCATTCCCATTTGATGGATGGGATGACTGAGGCTGCACAGGGCAGGGAACCGTCCAGGGATCCCCTGGAGCTGGGTCACCAGGTCTTCTTTCAGCCCAGGATTCTCAGCCTCAATTTCCCCATCTAGAACTCAGAGATGGGCATTCCTAGTGGGGCCCGGCTCAGAGCAGCCTAGGAGGTCACACAGGAGAAAGAGCCAGCGACACTGCATGTGCGGGGACATGGAAGGGGTCAGCTGTGTCCTCATCTCCAAACTCCCCCCGCCCCTCCCATCATGTGGTCCTCAGCAGGTTCGGGCTGTGCAGGGCCTCACACTCCGCATGCAAGGTGGAACTTGGAGCCGGGATGACCCTGCCATTCCTCCTCCCCAAGACGTCTCCCCACCCTCTCTTCAGGTGCACAAATCCTTGCAGAGCCCCCCAGCCCCTCCTCCCACCCTGCCACCCCCTCCCTCAGCCCCGCATCCAATTTTGCAGGCAATGGACTTTTGTCTCCAGCGTTTCTCAGTCCACCACGGGGACGGTGGGTGCCGGGGAGGGGAGAGAGACCCGGGGGAGAGCAGGTGCATGAGTAGCTGTGTTTTCCCTGGCACGGCTCTGCAAGGAGCGTGGCGGCCATTCTCAGAGCAAGGGACTGGCGTGCACATCACTGCGGCTCTCAGAACCCGAGTTCTAAGGAACGGGGTGGGAAAAGAATGGGGCTGGCCGTCGGGGAGGCAGTTAGAGGGATTAAGTGAAATGATCCGTGGAAAGCACTTGGCACGCGGTGCGCTGCCGCCAGCGCTGGCCATGAGTGCCGCCTGCCCTTGTCGCTGGCCAGGCTGCGAGAGGGACCCGGCTGGGGCACTGATGGGGAGGGCCGGCGACCCTCCCGCTGGCCATGGCTGCCCGCGGTGGAGGCTGGAGGGGGATGCACAGGCGCTCCCCAGGGGGCTTTGCCTTGTTCACTTTGCTTCCGGAGCTGCTGCCCACGGGGGACCAGTGTCTTTGAAGTCAGCAAAACAGACCTTGGCATCAGCCTGCTCTGCACTAATCACCCTGGGACCGGGATCCTATCTGGGTGAGCCACGTGCGTGCACAGGTGTCCTGAGCCACGTGGGGAGCCACTGCCACCTCCCACGGCTGCCAAAGCGTGGCCAGCCGCTGATCTACCCAGGACCCCGTGGGAAAGGGACCTGTGGCCTCCTGCTCACCACCTCCCCAAGCCCTATCCACTGGGGCAGGGCCAAGGGTATGGGGCAGCAGTGCCCAGACCATGGGCTCCTGGGCGAGGTGCAAACCTGGCTGTACCAGGAAGTCACAGAACCTCCCTCTGAGGCTGCTAGGAGGATGCCTATGAACCCTCAAGCCTCAGATCTCGCTCCTCCTCAGTTCTCCAGCAGCCCTAGGCTTTGCCGGCAGCCGTGGTGGGCACTGCTGGCCCCCTGTGTCACACTGGAGGGGCCAGCTTCCTGTCCCTGCCTGCCGAGGCTGGAGGGGATGGGGGTGTGTCCAGGGCAGGCTCCACCCCAGGCAGAGCAGGGGAATTGGAATTCGGAGCGCATTTCTCATTTGGACCAGTGTGGGCCCCAGCACACAATAGTGAAGGCCCCTCACCCCACTCAACCTCTCCGGCTTCCTACAGAGGGAAATGCATTTTGCTTTCTCCTTTATCTGGACCTGGCTGTGGGGTGAGGGGGAGGGAAGAGGGGGTTGGGGACACTGGCTTTCCTTGACAGCTGTCACTCAATCAGGCCACCTCCTCTAGATGCCTTTGTCCCTTGCAGCCTGGGAGTCCCTTAAGTCCAACCCCAACCCCATCTGTGAGCCCAGACTGCCACGGCTCCTATTTCTCCATCTCCAACCAGGGCTGGGTGCGCACGCCAAAGCCAGCCCTGGCCCCAGAGACCAAGGGGCTGCCCCGCCAGGTCCCCACAAGCGGCCGTTCTCTGCTTCCATACTGTGAGCCGGGTGAGCTTTTCGAAGCACCTGCTACCACCTTCCATAGCTCCCCAGTGCTCCCAGCACAGAACCGCGGTGCCGCACGACCTGGCCTGCCGCCCTCTAGGGTCCCCCGCCTCACGTCCCAGCACTGTCCCCTGTGCTGTGAGCCGTCCCGCCCCAGCCATGGGAGAGCACACCCGCACAGGAACCTGGAATGGACAGCTCCGCTGGCCCTGGTGTGAACACCCTGGATGCCCACGCCCAATCTCTCCTGGGATGCTTCTCCTGAGCGCTTCGGGAAGCTCTTCACAGGCACGCATTTCAAAAGCAAATTTTTTTTTGCACTGAAATAAACGTTAATTATTTCCTTCCATTTTCCATGTGCTAGTTTTTTTTAATGTTTGTTTTTAGCTACTTGAAAGGCAGAGCAAGAGAGCGAGAGGGGGAGAGAGAGAGAGAGAGGGAGGGAGGGAGAGAGGGAGAGAGATGGAAAGAGAGGGGGAGAGAGAGAGGGGGAGAGGGGGAAAGGGGGAGAGAAGGAGAGAGGGAGAGGGAGAGAGGGAGAGGGAGGGGAGGGAAGGAGGGAGGGCGGGCTGTCCTTGTGCAGTGCTGGGTCCTGCCCCCTCCCCCTGGGGTCCTCGCTGACTCCTCAGAGAAGGAACAGCAAATCTCAGCCAGTGTGGACGGTAGCAAGCGAGAGACCACAGGACCACAGAGCAAGCCGAGAAGCAGAGCCTCGGCCCCCTCCCCACGACTGCCCCCCCCCACGCGCACACACACGTGGCAACTGGGGTTCCTCCAACTCCTGGCTCAGAGGCCTGGGTTCAACCCCCGCTGTGGTCTGCCCCTAAGCTCCGTGACCTGGGGCAGGTGAACCTGCTGAGCCTGAGCCTCCCACTCGAGCCTGAGCCTCCCACTCCGGCAGCAGGACGGGGGGGGGGGGGGGGGGGACAATCCTTCCAGGAAAGTCACAGGAGCTGGGCCCGGAGCCCCCCGGGGAAGCCACATCTCTGCGGCTCAGGCTCGCTCTCTGCTTCCCAGTATCTGATAAAGATTTCCTGTTCTCATCCCCGCTCTGTCACCTGCCTCCTGTGTGACCTTGGACAAGTCACTCCCCCTCTCTGGACCTGTTTGGTTTTCTCTAAAATGATGCACAATCCCCTGCCTGCTTCTGTCCCTTTGGGGCAATCAGATGTCACCCGAGGCTGAGGAGAGGCCCCTCCCGAAATGAGGCACATGGAAACAGCTCAACCTAAGCCCCGGGGACCAGGGAATCGAGGGCTGGTGGCCAGCAGCCTGGGCATCCCACAGGGGCCACACAGGCAAGCCCAGGGGACCGGTCAGCCCCTCAGCCCAGCCCTGCTGGTGTCCCTGCCCCTTCTCTGCTGGTCCATCCATGACAATGTCCGGCCACCGAGTCCTGTGACAGCCGGGAAGAGGACAGAACAAAGCCGAGCACGTCCCTGTGCCGTCAGCCCCAGGGACGCAATGGGGAACGTCGGCCACGCGCCGCTCAGCAGCCAGGGACAGGCTGGCCTGATGCGCCAGCCCACTCAACAGCAGAGGACGTGGAGGGTCAGGGAGGGAACGTCACAGACCCAGGGCCACGCAGCTGGCCAGCGGCACGGCCAGGGCTGTCTGATGTCAAAGCATGTGTTTTTGTTAACACCACAGAGGCCAGAGTGTCTGTCTGTCTGTCTCTCTGTCCTGTCTCTATTTTCTTTCTGTCTCTCTCCCTCTCTGAGATCCACGCTATGACTTTTGGGCACAGAACTCTAAGACTCCCAGCCCGGGACAAGCCCGCCCCTGTGCCACACTCCCCCCACCCACAGGGCAGGAGGCCTGACACCCCCCCCCCCAGCGCTCAGGAAGGACCCGGCCAGGCGCCCCTTGCAGGCTGAAGCCACTGGGGCGGCTGGGCCAGGCCGCTGGATGCCTGGGAATTAATCTGAGCTGACTTGGCTGAGGGCAGCTGTCACTTAGATTGAGAGGCTGCCGAGGGCTGGGGGCCGGCCCAGGCCGCGGTGGGGGGAGGGGGCTGGGCACTGGGGACCTCCCCCAGCTCTGAAGGAGGCGTGGGTTGGGCATGGGGCCCGAGGAGACGCAGCGCCCTGGGATGGACGGAGCGACCCACACCCACGGGCAGGTTGGCAGTGCAGGCTCTGCAGCCGGCCACAGCATCATCTCCAGTCTGGCTTCTTGTCCTGGTGCCTCCGGCCCTGCAGCCAGTGACCTGTGCCAAACACAGCCCTGCACACCCCCGGGCCGCTCTGGGCCCGTGCTGCTGAGATGTGACAGCTCTGGGGGAGGGGGAGGGAAAGGGGGAGGGGCACGGGCGCACCCCTCAGCCTGCACCTGCCCCCAGAGAACAGTGCAGGCAGGAGCTCCTGTAGCCAGGGCACTGCCCATCAGCTCTGGGGAAGTGAACTCTCTCCAGGGAAAGGGTGCTGGCGGGGGCACAGGCTGAAGGGGGCCTTTGGGGGGTTGGGAGGTTTGGGTGCCGTGATAACCCAAGCAGAGCCCCGCACACCCAGGGGACCCCAGTCCACAGGAGCTGCTCTTGGGGTGGCCATCCACCCCCTGGGCCATGTATCCCCTCTGGGAATGCCTGCTTCCGGCTTCTGACCCGGCTTCCTACTCAAGCGCACCCTGGGAGGCAGGGGGCGATGGCACAAGTTCTTAAAGTCCCTGCAAGGCACGTGGGAGACCCGGATGGAGTTCCACCTGGCCTAGCCCCGGCTCTGGTGGCCAACTCAGGGGTGAACCAGGGGAGGCAAGATGCCTCTGTGCCGCTCATATGAACTGAAAATAAAGACGAAAAACCCGGACATGGCAGCTGCTCTCGGTACTGCTACTATTGTTGCACTGGGTGCTTGGTATTGCTACTATTGTTGCACTGGGCAATCCGCAGCCTGTCTCTCCCTCTGCCCTCTCTACTCTCTTGCTTTCTTGCCCACAGTTCAGCCAAGCGGCATGGGACCCAATGCTCTGCAGCCCAGGGCAGGACGCTATACCTCTCCGACCCCCACATCCTCCCGGGCTGAGCCCCCAGCGTTCAGCCTGCTGCACCCTAAGCCCTTCTGCGGTAACTATTTTTATAAAATGAGACAATTCACGCAGAAGCAGAACCTCACAGCCTCCTGCCCATCACCGGGAAGACCAGATCCCAGGACACGTCTGAATTTTGGAAAATCCGTTCTCGGAGCGTGGATGTCTGGGCCGGAGGCACTTGGGGGCATCTGCCTCACCCTGCGATCCAGACCTCCACTAGCAGCTGAGGGGCTGACGAGTGCTCTGCCCACCCACGGAAGCCCCCTGAGCGCCGCTGTGCCCCAGAGAAAGGTTCTGCCTGGGAGTCCCTTGTGGGCGATGGCACGCTGGGCAGAAAGGGGCCGTGTCACTGCCAGCCTGTGTGGCCCTGCCTCAGACACCTGGGCTGCCTGAGTCTCTACTTACTAACCTGGAAAATGGGTTCAGGCACCCCCAGCACCCACATGGCGCTCAATGTCCCATGAGCATAATCAGTCTCCCAAACCCACACCTGGTGCTGGCTACAGCAGCGGCCTTGGGAGCCCAACAGCATTGCCTCCCAACCCCCTGTGTGTCCCTGGCCATGTGCTGGGCACAGGACTCAGAGAGGGGACCCTGAGGCAGGCCCTGTGCCCAGCCTGGGGGAAGGAAGTTCGGGTGAACGTGAACCCGCACATCAGAGCACAAGCCCTATGGGGAACAAAAGGCTGCCCTGTGTCATGGGCCCTGGCGGGAGAGCAGGACATCCAGGAGGGCTTCCCAGAGGAGGCGGCGAGCTAGAGGGGCTTCAGGGTGCAAATAAAGTCTGCAGGGAGAGAAACCGAGAGGGGCTCCAAGCCCTAGGGTGATCTTTATAGGACACCAAGGCAGAGGCACGAGGGACCCTGGTTTAGGGCCCTAGGGGCAAGCGAGGAAGAGGAAGACGCAAAGCCCCAGTGGACCCAGTCACAGAGACCCCAGGAAGGAGCTGGCCTTGTTCCTGCAAGCAATGGGGAGCCACGGAAAGCTCCGGGGGAGGGGAGGGGCCGCGGGACTCTGCTACAGTGAACAAGGGGCTCGCACCGCATCTGGTTCAGCCTTGCCACAGACGCCCAGCAGGGAGACCCAGGCCCTGGCGAGGGACCAGGGCCCTGGGGTGCTCTCACCCCACAGGGATGGAGTCCCAAGGGAGCCCTGGATCGGCAGGGGCACCTGATCCCAGCCCCACCAGGGACTCCGCCCACCCGGGCCGCCACCTGCCCTCCACTTAATGGATGACATCATCCTGCCCTGTGGGTGACATCAGCGAGGGCTCCCTGAGGCTGGGGGTGGGGACAGAGGCCCGAGGAGGCGTGGGGGTGCACCCAGGTCACCCAGCGGTGTCTGCGCCCCTGAGAGGAGAGACCAGAAACCCAGCAGGCAGGGCGGCCAGGAGAAGCACACGAGGCCATGTTCGCGCTGTCGGCTAACATCCGAGTTCCCGCCCGTCACACGTCCCTCCTGCTGAACTCACCAATCTGTCCCCAAGGCAACCTCCACCCCACGTCACGCATGGAGGAGTTGCTGGCGTCACCGAACCACAGCCCACGAGCCCCAGCCGGCCCTCAGCCTGGTTTTGTAAATAAAGTTTTATTGGAACGCAGCCACGCTCGTGCGCTGACCCCTCGCTGACGACTGTTTTCACGTAGATTCAAGGTTGGCTAACCCAATACCCGGTCAAGTGGCCACGCGGACACGAGCGGAAGCCGCAAACTGGAACCATTCACCCGCGGGCCCCGAGACCTGTGTATGTGTGTGAGGGGGATAGGGAGGGTGACAGCTCATGTCCCAGCTCACAGAGGCAGTCGCAGCATCAGGCAGGGGAGATGGGAGAGGCCACAACCCTCTAAAGAGCCCCTTTTCAGAGCCCCAGGACCGATCAGGTGAATAGCAGCTCGGCCTCAAGGCCGAGAGGAACAGGGCGGCAGGCCAGGCGGACGGGCGCCTGCGCAGACAGCAGCAGGCAGAGCCGGGACCCTGGGCCGGCCCAGGATCCTCCCACTGACTGCCCTCACTTCCCCTGTCCACAGCCCGGGGACAGAGCTGGATTCGAACTTGGGTCTTCAGGAGCCCCGAGCCTGAGTCTCTGTGCCCAGGCCCTCGTGTCTGGCCACAGGGACAACTCCGGTGGGATGGATGGCTCAGAAGGAGCTGCTCGGCTCCGCCCATGCCAGCAACAGGGGACAAGCTCCCCAGTGCCTGTGCCGGGGCACCCCTACCCCGTTCCCACCTCCCGAAGGAGCCTGCAGACTCAGCCGTGGCTCCCTCCTTGCCTTTCCCTAGAGGTGTTGGGGGCAGCTCCCCTACCCCCCACTCCAGGAGCCCAGGATCCTGCTCTGGCAGAGGCCAGCTGTGTGGCTGCAGGTACAGTGCCTGCCCTTTCTGGGCTATTTAAGGGGGACAGCCAGGGTTGTGACTGCAGCCTACAGATGAGCTGAGTGAGTAACCCCCAGTCCAAACACCCTGGGGCTGGGGGGGGGGGGGCTGGACCTTGGGGGGGGGGAAGGGCTGGCCTGGGCTCCAGGTGCACCTGCTGGGCCCTCAGCACCCATCTCTAGTGCTGGCCCTGGAAGCTAGGGGTGGCGGGGCAGAGGGGCAAATTCCTGCCAAGCAGAGAGTGTGGGAAGAGGCGGCCACAGGGGCGGGGGCTGAGTGACTAAGGTGACGGCAGCCTCACCTGCCGAGAGATCTTCCCCAGGCACAACTCGTTTGGCACCATCCACACCCCAGCCGTCAGGAGGATTTTCGGGATTTGGTTGGCGTCTTCTGCAGGGATTAAGCCCTAACTGTGGCCACTGCCCTAAGCCTAAGTGGGCTATTGGGTGTAGAAGGCTGAGGGGCGAGGCAGGGAGAGAGGTGTGCACAGGTCAGGGGGCCCAAGCCAGCACTGGGCCCCTGCCCCTCCAGCAGACGATGTCACCTGGCACCCCTCCCCCCAGGCCTGGCCAGGGGCTTTCCCGGATGTGCTGGGTGCCCGAGAATTGGAGACGACTCTGGGAGGTTCACCTAGTGCCCCTCCCCAAAATGCCCTGAGAAGTGGCGCCCCCCCTGGGAGCCCCACAAACTCCAGGGGATGACACAGGACCCCGCCCACGCCAGCAGCCTTCCTCCAAAATGCAGACAGCAAAATTCTCCCCCTTCAGTGTCACCCAGGTGCTGGATGCCAAATTCACAGCGGGACCAACATCCAGCCCCCTCCAGCCCCAAGACCGGACCCCCAGGGACAAGCTCTGGGGTTGGTTTAGGGAGGGAGCCCCCAGTGGGAGGGGTGGGCAGGGTGGGGGCGTGGCTTGGGCTCAGACCCCCTTCTAAGCAAGCACTTCGCGCAGATGACAATGACAGAGGGGTCTTCACAAAGCTCTCGGCACACGCACCTCAGGAAAAGCGAGGCATGGATTTCCAACTCACCTTGCACCAAGATTAACTCCTGTCCTGGCCCCAGTGCCCCCACCCCCAGCCTGTTTGAGGGACGCCGGGATTGCAGCATCAAGTCTGCAGGTCTCCCTAGGGCGACCGGCCGGGCCCCAGCGAGGTTGCGAAGCCGCTTCTCCTCTCACACCACGCCAGAAAGAGAGGCCAGGGACAGGGAGAGGAAGTGGGCAGAGAGAGAGGGAAGGAAAGAACGGAAAACTGTCTCCCGCTCCTCTAGGGGCCCCTCGCCCTGCTCTCCCTCCTGGCCCACCAAGAGACACCTGCCCATGTTTGGGTGTCACAGCGGGCGCCAGCCTGGCATGTGTGCCCTCGGTCGGGGGCTTCTGATCCCAGCCAGCCCCCACCCACCGGGAGGCAGAGAGATACTCTCACCCACCTGAGCCCAAGGCCTGCAGGAGTGGTTCTTGGGTGCTGGTGGGCGGAGCTACAGGAGTGCCTCATTGCTAAGCAACAGGCTTGCACCTCCCATGACCCACCCAGAGTTCTTGGCACACTTAGGGGTACCCAGTCGATGATCCTAGGAACACCTATAAGCTCAAGGACCCTGGGGGAGTCCAGAACCGGGCGGTCCAAATGGTAGCTGCTATCCACATGTGGCTTTTATATTTTTTTAATTAAATAAAATGCACAAATCCATCCCACCATCACAATGATATTCTGAGCGAGTTCTGTCCTGGACAGCACAGGTCTAGGATGCGTCCATCATCTAGAAAGTTCTGTGGGACAGTGCCAATCTAGAACCGTATCTACAGTCCCTCCCAATCCGCGGTTGCCATGACAATGTAGGTTTCCCTGCAAAAGGTGAGCCCTGTCCAGGAAAGTTTATGCATGGAGGCAGATCTGGGGCCACCGAGGAGGGCGACCACCTGGGACTCCCACCACAGTACATTTGCTCGTGAGCCCACGGCAGACTTTGTTAATCAACTGCAGCACCCCCTCCCATGGAACCCAGGCACAGCCTCCTCGGAGTCTCCACACAAGACTCCAGGCAGCCAGAACTAATCAATCCAGATTACCACTTGTCGCTGAATCTGTAATCCGACCTTGTTCCAACCACACAAGGGGAGAAACTGAAGCCCGCTTAAGTAAAGTGATTTGCCCAAGGTCAACCTACAGGCCAAGGTCAGACTGGGATTAAAACCCACATCTCCTGTGGCCAGGTTGTGACATAGCAGGTGGGGCTACCATCTGCTACGCCAGCATCCCAAATGGGCAGCGGTTGGAGACCTGGCTGCTCCGATTCCAACCCAGCTCCCTGCAGATGCACCTGGGAAGGCAGCAGAAGATGGCCCAAGTGCTTGAATCCCTGCACCTGCGTGGGAGACCCGGAAGAAGCTCCTGACTCCTGGCTTCGGTCTGGCCCACCCATCTCTCTCTCTCACTTGCTCGCTCGCTCTCTCTATATATATATCTGCCTTCAAATAAATAAACAAATCTTTAAAAAGCAAGAAAACAAAAAATGCATTGGCCCCTCCACTCCTTCACGGAACGGTCAGAATTAACCCCCATCTTTCAGATGAGCAAAACTGAGCCTCCGCGAGAGGAAGCCGTCTGCCCGAGGTCGCCCAGGACGGAAGTGGCGCCTCCACCGAGGAGAAAACACTGAGTCTTGGACTCTGCTGCTGGAAGATTCTCTCGGCCCTGCTAGAGAGACTGTGGGGTAAGACCCAGCGGCAGGACCATTTTCCCAGACCCTCGGATACAAGGTAAGGACAGGAGCCATCACATCCGCCTGCGGGCCCTCCACGCTCTCTCTGCCATGGGCAGAAATGGCAGCAATGGGTTCCGGGCTGACGAACGGGCACTCACAGGCAGGGCACAGCCAGCTGCCAACAAGCCCAGCACCTGGCCCAGCCCCTCAGCCCACGTCACCCCGCGCCTCGCCCCATCTCAGCAGAGAAATTGCACAGATAGTACTGAATTTTACCCAGGATAACAACGCGAGGTGAATCGGGATGCTCTGCCTTGCAAGGGAGCTGGGTGGAAATCGAGGCAGGCAGGAGAGGCTGCTGGCAACGGGAACAGCAAGCACTTAAGTAGCGCCGACTGAATGCCTGTGTGTAACACTGCACAGCTAGACGTCCTACCTAACCTCTGGACAAGCCCGCAGGTGCACACATGACTGCCACAGCAGCCAGGGGCTCCAGGCTGGCCACTGCCCGGCTGCCTGATCCTGCTCGAGCCAGCTCACTGCCTGGGTCTCAAATGGGCATAAGCCTCCAGGGAGTCCAAGGAGTGAAGGAGCTGGCACCGACAGCACAGTTAGCCCAGCGACTGTACTGTCACAGCACTGTCCCTATTACGGCTTGCAGGCTGGGCTGCTTCTTGCCCCAGCTGGGCCCAGCCAGAGGCTGGGGTGCCGGAGGATCCCGAGAAGAATCGAGAAGAGGTCCAGCTTTTTCAGCCTTGCCAAGAAGGCCTCACGCACAGACCCTCCGAGCCAAGAAGCACAGGCCGGGAAACCAGGGCCGCCCCTGCCCACACCCACCGGCCCTCCAGGAGCTCCACCTGGGGACGCAGCCTTCCCTGGGGGGACCTGGAAGAAAAGGGGGGGCCCTATCTCCCAGCTGCCGCTGCTGCCGCCCACCCTGCAGCCAAGGGGGCCAGCAGCAGCTCTGCATGGCGGCCGGGCACCGGGCTGCCTCAGCTGTGCGCCGGGGCCCCGATGAGTTCATCTGACCTCAGCAGAATATTAAACAGCTCCAGGCAGAGCAGACACCGAGCTCTGCCTCGGGGCCAGAGAGGAAAGGAGTCTGCGGGCGGCAGTTCACATTCTGGACTTGGCTGGGACAAGGGCATCTCGCACTCAGGTGAGGGCCTGGCACACCTCGCCGCAGTCCTTGCCACCACCCTAGGAGGCACCAGCCTCCACAATGCCCATTGTACAGAGGGGGAAGTGGAGGCACAAAGGAAGGAGCAGTGACTCACTCAAGGCTACACCGGAGACCCCCCCCCCATCATGGCACCCTCTTGGGGACCCCAGGACAGACCTGGAGCTGCCAGGGCTGTGCCTCCCAGACTCAGATCTCCCTGCACCCCGCAGAGACATGGTCTCACTTTTTGTGACAGCCCCCACGTCTGAACGGCTTTTTCGGAAGCTGTGATGCACACCCGGATGGACCACTTCCTGTTGGGGAAACTGAGGCCCAGCCAGCAGCACGAAGCACACGCCTCTCCCGTCCCCCTGCCGACTGACCCCACCGGCCCCCTGAGCAAGCAGGCACTTCCTCCCAACCAGCAGAGCACAGAGAGGTGGGGTGACTTCCCAGGGTCACACAGCCCATTCCCAGGCTGGGCAGCAGGAGGGGGGCCTCCCACTCCCAGCTCGCACTGATCCCCTGGGAACCCCAATGAGTCCTCAGGGGTACAGATCCTAACAGGGGACCTCTTCCCCTGGGGATTCTCGGGGTTTCTTCACCACCACTGGGGAAGAATATTAACCAGAATCACTGACATGCGACAGAGCCTGCTGGATACAAACCACGCACACGAGGCTTTTGTGCGTAGCTGTGGGTCTGGGGTTCACACGGCTCCAGGGAGCTGACACGGATCAGGAAACTGAGGCCCAGAGATACCAACAGTCACACAATCACAGAAGCCGCCCCCCCCCCCCCCACCATGGGCTGCCGGCACTAATCACAGGGAGACCAGACCCCGCGTCACCATGACAACATGCTGGCCACATCACACAGTGTCCATATGACTGGACAAGCTCCACAGGTGAGGGAGACCCAGTGCGCCCAGTGCCCAGGAGTGGCCTGGCTCTGTGGGCAGGGGCAGATGGGCGTTACCACCTGCAGGCCACGCCCACAGGCAGGTCCTTCCCCTCCTCACCTGGAAAATGGGAGCTGCTTGCAAGGAGCCGGCGCTGTGGCGCAGGGGTTAATGCTCTGGCTTAAAGCACCAGCATCCCTTATGGGTGCAGGTTCAAGACCCGGCTGCTCCACTTCCGATCCAGCTCTCTGTTGTGGCCTGGGAAAGCAGTAGAAGATGGCCCAAGTCCTTGGGCCCCTGCACCCGTGTGGGAGACCCAGAGGAAGCTCCTGGCTCCTGGCTCTGGATCGGCACAGCTCTGGCCGTTGTGGCCAATTGGGGAATGAACCAGTGGATGGAAGGCCTCTCTCTCTCTCTCTCTCTTTCTGCTTCTCCTCTCTCTGTGTAACTCTGACTTTCAAATAAATAAATAAAAATCACCATACCTGAGCCAGGCCTCTCCCCTCTTGTCCCCCCAGGGGCTCTGATGTGCAGAGTTCAGAGCTGGGAGGGTCAGGCCCCTGCCCGCTACCACCTGGGAGACCCAGCTCATCGCCGCGTCTCTGGGCCACAGTTACCCCATCTGTAAACCAGGACATCTCCGGGGAGGCTGATGGGGTGAATGTGGAAAAACCCTGGCCGGGAAGCTGGCGTCTCGACCCCAGTCCTGAACACACAGCCTGTGCTGGGACCCGCGGCTGGGACCCAAATCCAACTGGACACTGTCCTCCGCACCGCCGCTGGCCCCACCCCTGCCACAGAGCCGAGCTTGAAGAGTTCTAGTCGGAAACCTTACAACAGGAGTCCCCCAGACGAGGTCCCCGACCCCAGCGAGGAGAGGGGGAAGGAGGGGGCGGCGCCTGGGCAGGTGATCGGCACAGCATCGAAGACGCCCTTGACATGCCCTCCCGCCGCACAGGAGGGCCCGGGTTCAAGCCCCAGCTCCGCTTCTGAGTCCAGCTCCCTGCTCATGCACACCAGGATGGCAGTGGCAGGTGACAGCTCGAGTGCTTGGGCCCCCGCCACCCACGTGGGAGGCCAGGATGGAGTTCCAGGCACCTGGCTTCAGACTGGCCCAGCCCATCAGCAGATAGAAGATCAATTCTCTCTCTCTCCCTTTCAAATACCAGAGAGAAAGGCCCAGTGATCCTGAACCAGCAGGCATGAACCAGGCTCCAAAGGGTTAAGCATAGCTCTGATGTCTGGCAGGGCACAGGATCAGCCTCAGCTGCCCCCTGCTCCCCGCAGCCAGGAGCCTGACCCCCGCCATGGCCATGTCCACTCCCGGCTGCACTTGCATTTTTAAAAAGGGAAAAAAAGGTGCACCATCCACAGGGCGGGAGGGAGGGGGTGAGGCTGGAGATTCCCCTTAGCAGAGTTCAGTCCCCCACCCACCTAAAAAAACTGTTGTAAGAAAGGCCTAGGAGGGAGGCTCCGGAATCATCGGGCACCACTACATTTTCTGATTAATTACCCCTGAAAGGGGCCTCTCTCGCAGCCTTCCTGGGGCAGGCTCTGGCTGCAAGCGTGCCCGTTGGCGGAGCAGGGGGGCCTGGGAGCGGCGGGCGGGGGGCATCCACAGCGAGGTCCCGGGAGGGGGCGCAATCCCATCTCCAGGACCCGCTGTAGTTAAAGCCAAGGTTGATAAGGAATTTATCAAATGAGATTTACACAGAGAAACCCTAATTAAGAGGTTAGTCTCCGGTTTAATTGCCTTCAAACCCAGGCAGGCAGGCCGGGGCAGATGGAGCTTCGGTCTGACCTCATTAAAAAATAATAATAACCAAATAGAATAAAACCCCAAGTCCACCGAGGGGCTGACCAGGGGGAGGCGGCGGGGGGCCGGTGTGCATCTGATTAGCACCCCGGCTCACGGCCCCGCCCCCACGCCCTCACCCCTCTCCCCCACCCCCAGCCCCTGCTCCCCTTATGGAAGCCGTTGGCCTGCTGGGGTATAAATTGGAATCGCAGTGGCCCCTCCCCAGGCGGCGGTGGCGGCTGCGGGCCTGGCCATGAAGCGAGCATTAAGAGCAGGTTTTTGTTCTGGGCAGGGACTGTGAAGGAACCCAGGGGGACCTGCCCTGCTGATCCCTATGGGCCTGAAAGAGACAGAAGGGGAAAGCCGGCGTGGGGGAGGGGCTGCACACAGCCGGGTCGGGCACAGCCAGAGGGGTTAAGGGGAGGCTCTGGGTCCCCTCCTCCACCACCCTAGTCACCACCTGCCCTTTGTGGAAGTTAACCAGGAGTGGGGACCCGTTTCCTGCCCCAGCTGGCCCCTGGGACACCAGCCCGCTGTAGAGGTGCAGCTGCGGTGGCCTTGGCCGGGCCAGACCAGGTGACTGCGGCCCTGGAAGCCACCGCTGGAGGCCTGGGAGGGGACATCAGGGTGGATTTCCTCCCAAAGCCAAACCTGGAAGGAACGCCTCCCCCCACCCCTCCCCCAGGGGGCTCGATCCTTGGAGCACAGATTCCAGGAGGAGCACAGGACTCAGCTGCGGGCACCGGACGAAGAGCTGCAGCCCGAGCGGGTGGCCCAGGCCGTGCCAAAGCCGCAGCAGGCAGCTCCCGAGGTTGTCCCCCGGCCAGACGCCACCTGGTTTCCCTCCTCCCGCCCCAGGGAAGACCTCCGTCTATATACAGAGCAGAAGGGGCCATTAATATCCTTCTAAATATTATTAGCATTGTTGCTATGGTGTTTTTTTTTTAAGCTGCCTAACCCCAGCAGGGGACTGAGCGTGCAAAGCTGACCGAAGCCGGGGTGCAGGGGCCGGGGTGCCGAGCACCCTACCAGGTCGCACCTCCCGCTGCCAATCCCTTTGGTCACCCAGTTGCATCCCGAAAGTTCTCAGCCATCCTGCTTCTGCCCCGCACGGCCCCGCGAGACCCACCCCCTCCAAAACCCCGAAAGCAAACCTCCCCCTGCCCACCAGGGAATGAGGGGACCTGGGGCCCCACTCCTGTTCCCGCAGAGCGACTCCCCCTCCCCCGGGGAGCTCCCTGAGGCGGAGAGCGGGCATGTCGGTGCCAAGGGTTAGCGACGTCTGTGGCGTGCCAGACGCCAGCTGGGTGCGTCTCATCCTCTCCCTGAAGCCTCCCCATGACCTCGTTTAACTCCAAAGGCAGAGGAGGAAGCCAAGGCCGGTGGACGGCTGCAGCACCGGGTCCCCACGTGGACCCCCTGACGAGGCTCGGGCCGTCGGTGCCAGCTCCGGTGACCCTGGGGGAATTTCTGCCCACCACAGTCAGGCAGGACAGAGGCTGTGTCCCTGGCCACGGGGTCTCAAGCAAGCACAGCCCAGGGCAAGACAAGCTAGCAAGACGGAGGGGGCGGGGGGTAAGAGACGAGCCGCAGCAGAGACTGGGACAGACACCTGTGACCCTGAACCAGACCTGTCTCCCCCCCTTTAGGTCTCAAGGTACCTTGAGGGCACCAGGTGTGGGGGTGACCTCAATGTCGTAGTGAACGAAGCCACTCAGCCCCCAGCTCTGAGCCCCAAACACCCAGTGCACAGACAGCGCCACATATGTGGGCGGGTGCTGCCTGCTCCCTGAGCACCTAGGAGATACCAGAATGGACCCACTGGATAGGCAGACAGAGCTCATCCAGGCGGCACAGCCTGGATCACACCAAGTCACCCAATCACACCAAGTCACCAGGATCCCAGCGAACAAGCGGCCAAGACCCCCAACAGCCTGGGGGCAGCAAGACCTGGGGTTGCTTTCTCACTTGAGCACCTGTCCGTGGGAATGGGGGTGTCAGCTCCCGCCATGGTGCTCGGCGACCTTGGCCAGGTCCCTTTCCCTCTCTGAGCCTTGGGCTTCTCATTTGTCAAATGGGACTTGGCTTACTGGGCGCCCAAGAGCGATTCCTTGGCCACGCAGAGAGTCGGGGAGCAAAGCCAAAGAAAAGCTTTCAGAAGGTGCACACCAGGCCCAGGTCACCCAGAGGCCTAGGCCTCCACGCCTCTGCAGGCTGGCCCCAGCTGGGCCCGGCTTTCCTGTGGGGGTGACCTCTGGCAGGCGCAGGAAACAGAAGCTCCTGCCCACGGCCATAAATCGTGGCTTCCCCGAAGGGGCCAGGACAGCAGGGATGGGAAAGGCGACTTCCCAGGTCCCGTGGGGCGGGAGGCAGCCCTGGTCCCTGCACACCTGCTCTGTGCCGTCAGTCTGCCACTCTGACCGCACCCGCGGGCCCCTGCTGCCCTCCGCCCGCTCCCCTCCTTGTTCCTGGAACGGGCCAGCTCGGTCCTGCCCTCGCACTCGCTGTCCGCCCCCCCCCCCACTCCAGGCTACAGCACCGCGCCCTGCCTAATACCCTTCCTGTGGAGCTCCAGGGTGTAGGGGCCCATTGTCAAATCCCCAGGAATTTCGCAATTGGAGGCACGGCTGACATTGCGTCGGTGTGGTGGGGGCATTTGCACCAATGCCATCAGCAGGTGCCACAAACCCCAGGGCACCCATCCTGAGAGCTGGGAGTTCACCAGCAGCCAACAGCCCTCTGGCCTCCGCTGCATGGGCCCGGCTCACGGGGACCCCCTCCCCCCCGGCGGCCCCGCCCACCTGTCACCCTGTTCATGTCTGCTGTTTGTCCATCCGTCTGTCCCCTCCCCTAGAACACAAACCCCAGCAGGGTGGGGGAGGACGTTCATTTGCGTAGCGCCCCACCCGCGCCAGCCCCTACAATGGCTTCACCTTGGGGCAAGGGCTTGAAACAGGTTTGTTGCATGAGTAAACCAGGCCAGGGCGGGCACTGTGCACGGCGGTTCAGCGGCCGCCTGCGCGCCCACAGCCCATGTCACCGTGCCTGGGTTTGAGTCCCCGATCTGCTCCCTGCTGACATGCACCCTGGGAGGTAGCAGGTGATGGTGCCACCCACGCGGGAGACCGGGATGGAGCTCGGGGCTCCTGGCTGTGGTCTGGCGCAGCCCCAGCTGTTGCAGGCTCCCAGGGAGTGAACCAGCAGGTGGAAGATGTCTCTGTGTCTCTGTGTCTTTCTCTGTGTGTGTGTGTCTCTCCGCCTTGCAAGTGAAATCAGAAACGTTTACCTGATCAACACATACACACCCCAGCCCTTCTGCATCGACTCTCCCACCAAGGTTTTGAGTCTTAGAACTTGTTCCCTGTGGTTGTCCGCTCCAGGCCTGGAATCCTGATCCTCTGGGTAATTCCTTCCTGCAGGGGGGTGGGCAAGGAGGGGCCTGGGCACCGAGCATCCCCCGGGGGCATCCCCCAGGGTGAGGACCACAGGCACAGAGGCTGGCAGGGAAGCCGTGGCCTGGCCGAGGGTCCCACCTGCGAGCGAGCAGAGAATGGCTGACCTCGGAGCGCATGCGCACTCATCAGCCTACCAGCGGCTCCCCACACGCAGCCAAAGCCACGCGGACTGCACCTACGTTGCAGATGGAGAAGTGGAGGCCCAGAGAGGTGCAGCACATGCTCCAGGTCTCACACAGCACAGAAGAGCTGGGATGTGAACCGGGGCCTGCCTGCCTCTCACCCTGAGGCTGGGACCCTCACTCTCCCCCAGCCCAAGTCGGCCAGGGTCCCAAGGCCCCACCTATGATGCCCCACGCAGATGCTGCTGTCTCACCTGCCAGCTCCTGCACGGGTTTTGGCCAGCTCTGGGTCCCAGCAAAGTGCTCGGAGGCTGGGGACCGACTCGTCTCATGAATTCCTTTAGTGAGAAGCTGACCGTTACTCACACGTACTAGGGCACACGGGGAGAGCTGTCACAGGGAACAAAAATACCTCGGGGCTCCCAGGCTGCAGCCACCAGCGACCGGGGCCTGACAGCGCCAGGCTGTGGCTGGCCTAGCATCCGCAAGGGCCTCTTGCCCCCAATAAGCAGAGGACCTGTACCCAACCCGTTCTACCTGCCCTCCACCACGGACACACGCACCAGGCCCCGAGCGCAGGGACAAAGGGCTCTGCCCAGTCATGCTGTGACACTGAGCTGTCCCCAGGGCTGGCCCCATGCCGAGCGCCTGAAGCATGCCCTGGCACAGCTCCCTCTCAGCCTGCAACACACTCCAACCGCTCTGTGCCTCAGTTTCCCCACCCCTTACGGGGGGCTAACGACGCTCTGCACACACTCCCCCTGGTACACAGCAAGTGCTCAATAAAAGCTGGTGTTGTAGCACTTCCTGTGAATGGAGCAGGCCTCGGAGTGTCAATGCACTCTCTTCTCCTCACCCCCAGACATGAGGCACAGAGAGATCAGGCAACCTGCCTGAGGTCACACAGTTGTGTGATAAGCACATTCCTCTCCCTTTGTGCAACGCTATCAGGCTGGGAGTGGGGAAGTGGCTCAGAAGGGTCAAAGGCCAGAGGACAGAGCTACTGAATCTCCCACAAGGTCAAGATCTCATTCTACGCCAGGTCCGCCACCATGGAAGGAAGAGGACCAGGGGCTGCTGGCATTAGGTGCTTTCTAAAGAGATTTGCAAATGCCTGGTGTAAGAAGATCCAGGGGCCTGCGCTGTGGCATAGCAAGGTAAACCTCCGCCTGCAGTACCATCATCCCCTGTGGGTGCTGGTTCAAATCCTAGCTGCTCCACTTCTAATCCCACTCCCTGCTAATGCACCTGGGAAAGCAGCATAAGATGGCCCAAGTCCTTGGGCCCCTGAACCCATGTGAGAGACCTGGAAGAAGCTCCTGGCTCCTGGTTTCAGCCTGGCCCAGTCCTGGCTATTGCAGACACTTGGGGAGTGAATCCAGCAAATGGAAGTGCTCTGTGTGTGTGTGTGTGTGTGTCTCCTCTCTCCGTAACTCTGCCTTTCAAATAAATCTTTAAAAAAGAAGAAAAAGACCTAGCTCTGGTCTGCACAAGGCTTAGTCAGGCAAAACCAGAGCCCAGCTCCCAGGGCTGGGATCCAAGGGGCAGGAAGGGAGACTCAAGCCTCGCCATCCACGGTCTGCCATAGTCCAATCCCCACTCTGTGCCCGTGCCGTGTGACCTTGGCTGGGCTGCCTGCCCTCCCTGGACCTTAGATCTCTTAGCTAAAAAAATGTATGGAAGGAGCACAAAAATAGTAGAAAGGCAGACACACACACACAGAGAGAGAGAGAGAGAGAGAGAGAGAGAGAGAGAGAATCTTCCACCCACTGAGTCACTCTCCAAATGCCCACAACATCCAGGGCTGGGCCAGGCCAAAGCCAGGCTCCGGACCTCAGGATCTCAGTCTGGGTCTCCCGCCTGGGCGGCAGAGACGCCAGGACTGGAGCCACCCCACCGCCTGCTGCCTCCCAGGGTGCGCACCTGCAGGAAGCTGCATGGGAAGCGGAGCCAAGCCTGGAACCAGGCTCTCTGAGGGGGGATGTGAGCCAAGCACCTGCCCCTCCATGCTCGATTTTACCAGAACTTCCTCCATGGCGCTGCCATCACCGCGAACGCCGTATCCACTGCCACACTGGACCAGCAGAGGCAGGCCCACGGCGGCCGGCACCACTTTCCCTGCAAGGCAGCCACGGGCTTCGGCCGGTGTGCCTAAGGCTGGCCCTCTGGGAAGATGTGCACCTGCACTCTCCTGGAGATGGCCACGTGGGCAGCCTCCTGGAATCTGCCTCCCGTGGCTCCTGGGGGGGGGGGGGGGCTGAAAGCAATCTCCCCTGTCTGGCACACGAAGCAGGGCTGGACGAGGGCACCTGGGCCTTCCCCTGCTCCCCCCAGCCCCAGTCAGCGGGAGGAGGATGTACCCAGAGGATCATGGGGGATGCTCTGAGACAGGGCTCAGGTTTCAGGGCCAGCGTCTCTATTGGACAAAGCCACCAAACCCACCCTCTTCCCCGAAGCTGCCCCAGGCAGAGGGGAGGAAAAACCAAACTGTGGGCAAAGCACTCCCTGCTTTTGAGCTTCACGCAAGCCATCGGGAGACAGAGCCAGCATCCCCACCCTGCCAACGTCCAAAACCCCAGAGGCCGGGCAGACACGGCCGGGGGCCAGCTCCAGCCGGGACCCCGGTTCTTGCAGGCTTCCACACGGATCAATTTCACGCAAAAGTTTAAAATGAAACATGCTCCTGTTTGGGAAAAGAATTTCATTAGGGGGAAAATATAATATAAAAATACCCATTTAGAAAGAATGTGCTATTAATTCTTAGTACTCTATACAGAAGAGGAAATTGCATTTTTATCTAAATGGTTTCTCTGCATAAGCCATTTACAATCCCCTCTGCCACCGTTAGTGCCGGCACCAGCAGGCTGCGGGTGGCACTGGCCCCCCAACCTCGAAGATGAACCCCTCGAAATCCTGTTCCAACAGGGACCCCAGCAAACAGACCCCAGTTCCCTTTGTGTTTTTGCTTTGTTTTTGTTTTGGGTTTTTTTTTTTTTTTTCAGGAAGAAATCAATATTGTTGGGGCAGGGGGCTGGGCAGGGGGTGCTCACGAGACAGGAAGCGACAAAACAGCTCAGGCTAAAAGCAAATTTTCCCCAGTACTTGAAGCCACCTACAACACTGCCCCTACTTTTTGGTCGTGCGATTATAAGCATTCAACCGCCTACGTGGACAGAGGGTGCTTCCCAAAGCTGGGAAAATGGGATGGAAAGATCAGCTTATGTGGGTGCAAAAAGATTCTGAAATCCACGCGTACTGCTTTCCATCAGACGTAGTTTGCAAGACTCTGTGTGTGTGTATGTGTGTGTGTGTACAGATATAGGTGTCTCGTGAAAAAACTCACGCGTGGATTTCAAAGTTGTCTGCAGCAACATAAACTGAGCTGTGAACTCCACCTTCCTCAGTTCCAGCAGCGCGGCCCCGTTTCAATGTGGGTGCCGGAGCTGCCTCGCAGACGCCAGCAGGCACACGCGTGGACACACACGCGCGCACACACACACACGGGTCTCCACCAAACCAGCACACAAGGAAAGGATGAAATCAGGGCTCTGAAAACAAGCTATTTTTAAATGCTAACGCAAACACACCCAGAGAGTCCTATGCTATTTTCCCATTAAACCAAGTTTCTCTCCATCTGAAAAGCAAGCGAAATCTAAACAACACTGGCAAACAGTCGTCACAGAAACGGAGTGTCGCGGCCCACACTGCTGCCCACAGTGGAAAAACCCTCACAGTGAGAAGCCGATGCAGAGGCGCGGATGGCGCGGGCCACTTGGCCAGACCGAACCCAGGGCGTCTGAGCTCACAACGTCGTGTGCCTGGCTGCCGAGGTGGCTCCAAGTTCACAATGCAAAACTTTTTCTTTTCACCGAAAAGTTACAGAAAGAAGAAAAAAAAAGCCTTACAGCCTTTTCTCTCTGGGATTCTCAAAATAACTACTTACTTAATACCAAATGTCGGCAGCTAAATTAATTCATTAAGGAAACGCAGGGGCTGTGACAAGCCCGGAGCGTGGGGGCTCCCACGAATGCACTCACTGCCGGGAGCAGGAACGCTTCGGGCCGCTCTCTTCCGGCGATGCCTGCCCCATAAATTCTTCCTTTTTGAGCAGAAGTCCCCGTGGCTGAGCCAGGTAACAGGTGTGCTGCTCTCTGGCCTCTCCGGCCCCTCCCGCCCAGGGCGAGCACCTGAGAGACTTAGGGGCCCGGCCCCGGGGTGGGGTGGGGTGGGGGTGGGGGTCGTGATGACCGGAAAGGACTCTGGCTTTAAGGGTTAGATAAAGACTCTCTCTAAATTGCAGTCCAGCCACCAATGCCCATTAGATTTTAATGGGCCCACATAAAAAAGAAATCGGGCCCTCATTTCTGTACACGCCTGCTTCCTCCACGCCTCGGCTTCCCTTCAGGCTGGCCTGGGGCGGAAAAGCTGCCCGTCCCAGCCCTGGGTGTATAAAGACGAGGTCCCAGTGGCCGGCCGGGGGCAGTGCGGGACTGGGGGTGCTCGGGAGACTGCTCCCTGCACAGGTACTGCCGCCCAACCCCGGCTGCTGGGAGTTGTTTTCAGAACAGGATTTTAACTCGGCATCTGGAAGCAGACAGATGGGAAGGCTGTGGGGGAGCCCACCGAGGAACAGGGGGTACCCCGAGGAGCCCAGAGCGGCCTAGTGCCACCTGCTGCCCCTGTGAGAGTCGCTGCTAGGCGAGGCCCAAGCTCTGCGCTGTTTCTCCTTTTCCAACTTTCAAGACTTGAGAGCACTTTGTCTTCCTTCTTTGGAAGTCAAACTGTGCGCTTCTGAGAAAGTTCCGTGCGCACGCACACCTCACACTCGGCAGCTCTGCTAACCAAGGTAGTAGATGCTCTAAAAAAGGGAGACGC
The DNA here is from genome assembly GCF_033115175.1 of Lepus europaeus. Classification (NCBI taxonomy): domain Eukaryota; kingdom Metazoa; phylum Chordata; class Mammalia; order Lagomorpha; family Leporidae; genus Lepus; species Lepus europaeus. The sequence goes on from NC_084849.1 coordinate 20,974,827, forward strand.
CGCCTGTGCACGTCGGCGCTGGGCTCCCAGGCCGCTGAGAACGAACCTCCCTGGGGCTTACGGCCGGACAGCTGAAGGCTCCCATTACCTGGGCCGGGGGCAGGGGTGGGACCCCGGCCTGGGAGCCATTATTCTGCCCAAGCTCACACACCCCCCAACACACACCCCCCACACCCAGTTAACCCTAGCAAAACGTTTCCCGCACGCTACGCACGCCGTAAATGCTTATTAACTAAACCGACCCCAAATAGCGAAATGTACAAGTAAATTAATTATGCCTTTCCCCAGGGCTAACAGGATTACAAATTCGGCAAAAAACTGACCACATTGAGATCAATAAGAGCCTGCCTCCCTCCCGGCTGCAGGGGCCCAGAACTGTGTCTGAGCGGCCGCTCGCCCGGGGCGGGGCGGGGGGTGGTCTTCCTAGCTGGTGGCAAGACTTCACGGGCCCCTGTGCGTGAAGATGCGTGGCTGCCCACTCACACATACGTGTGTGTGTGTGTGTGCGTGCGCGCGTGCACGAGGGGAGACCGACCAAAGACGTTCAAAACCCAATGCCCAAACAATGATGGAAATAGTCATGGCATAAAAATCGTGAAATTGCACCCATTAAAAAAAAAAAAAAAGCCCAATCTTGGTCCGCAGCCTCCCTTCCCTTAAACACTAAATAACTACCAAAAACTACGGTGCAGGGGATGCGAGCGGTCCATTTGTTTTTAGCCAGTTAGGCCTGGAGACAAAAGCATGAAGGGCTTCGCAGGGCCAGCCCCCAGCCAGCCCCCAGCCCATGGGTCCCCTGGAGAGGGGGCGGGGACACCCCGGCTCCTCCGTGAGCCCAGCCGGGGAATCCTCCTCTCGGGAGTTCCTCGCTGACTGTGGGTCCTCCTTTGCCTGCCACGCGGACTGCGTAGCAGGGAGGAGGGTGCAGGCCATGGCTGGGTTCTAAGGCAGTGGGATGTGCCTGAGTCGTCCGTGACTTTAGCAGCAAAGGGGCTCGGGGCCTGGGGTCACGGGGGGCTGGCCATGCGCAAAGCCCCTCATGATGTATCTGCAGCAGGGCCACGAGAGGCCGGTCCCTCTGCAGACGGTCACAGATGCATCCCTGGGGCTCGGCTCAGTCAGCACCCGCCCTTCCACGGGCCTGCCTTGGGTCACGAACTGCATGGAAATGAACAGACCCAGAGGGCGATCATTTGGTCGCCGGCTGGAGCCCCCATGCCCGTTCCCCACCCACCACCTGTGGTCCTGGGGGAGCACCAAGCCAGGCAGCTGGGGGAGTCTTAGCCAAGAACTTTTTGTCCTCTGATGGCCGACAAGGGACGCGCCCCCCCCACCCCCCGCTGCCGCCATCCCCCGCCCAGCCTTGCCCAGGAGGCAGCGGTACCATGACTTCATAGTTAGAAATTACATTCCACTCTTGAACCCCAACAGTCAGCAAACAACATTTCAGCTCTCACAGACTCACATCCCCGGGCCCCGTCCATCCATCTGCTATGCCCTGTGCACCCCAATTGCCATTCTGACCCCTAACTGGGGGCCTCTCTCTCCCTCTCTCCCTCTCTCTCTCTCTCTCCTTCTCTCTCTCCCTCTCTCTGTCTCTCTCACTCTCGCTCTCTGCCTTCTGGCTCCTGGCTAGGGGCAGAGAGTCCACATCAGGCCGCGGGAGCTGACATTTCCAAGGGCTTTTCCCCAAGAGCCCACAGGGATGCGGCGAACCCACGACCTTCTCGGCGACTTCTCAGCCAGCCCCCGCGGGAAGCAGCAGCTCTGACTCCCGCACACACCCCCTCCCCGATCAAAGACGACCCCTCAGAGGTGTCTGACTCCTGGTGGTTGCAGCCTTTCATTCCACCACGCCACGGGTGTCAGAAAACACCACCTCCCGGTGAAGGGAAAGGGTTGTGCATTTGTTGGACACCGCACCCTGCCCTGAATGGACGAGCAGGGAGCAGGGAGCCGTGCGCGTGCATGGAGGGGTTCACTCATGAACGAGCACCCCACGTTCCAGGAACTCCCAAACACAACCAGAAAAACCAGACGAGGCACCCCCGGGGCCTCAGCATGGGGATGGCCAGATTTCCCCGTGACGCTCTGCGATGCCAGGGGCGCCCCACGAGTGCAAGAGTCCCGTGAAATCTTTGTCCTGAGTTTTAAGAGCAAACGAAACCCAAAGACGCTTTGAAGTCCTCATGAACACGCAGAGGAGGAAGCCGATTTTGAACCCACACACACAAACCCACCCCCAGCCCGTTTCGGAGTTCACCGTGGTGGTTCTGAGACTCACAGGAGAAAAAGGAGACCCAGCTCTTTCTCGGGGTGTCCTCCGAGCACCCAGCTTTCCAGAGCCCTGCTGTGACAATGGGTCCCCACCATGCCAAGGGCCTGCCTGCTTCCCTAAACCAGCTCCCGGCACAGCCTACAGCACCCAAACCAGACAACAGCCCAGGAAGCCAGAGTCCGAGGGAACGGCCAGAATCCCAGCACTTTGTGAGGAGTCCAGAATGTTCCACAGCGAGGCCAAAGGTGGGACATCAGCCCGGGAGGCTCGGGTCGCACGGTGCATCTCACGGGCTCTAAGGGAAGTCAGGTGACCCGAGTCCCTAGGCCCTCCGCACTGCAGGGGTCAGAACGCAAACCCTCCTCGCCCACCACGAGAAATCTGAGCGTGCAGGGAGAAGTTGGCTGCGAGATTTTTTTGGACTTCTCTCTTCCGGGTGTGAGGCTCCTTCCGGAACATTCAGAGATGGTGCTAAGCCCTCCAGACCGCTCCCCTCCATTGCCTTATGTTTCAAGGCCATCAGGGCCCCCACGGCGGCGGCGGCAACCGCCGATGTCTGCATTGTGAAAAGTGACACGGGCCAGCGCAACAAAGTTTCCTGCCTGATCCCAGCTTGGAAAGCAAGCGGCGGTGAGGGTAGCCCACTCCGGCTTCCCCAGCTGAGTGAGAGTGGGGAGCTGGGACCTCACTCAGCGGGGTGCCCAGGGGGAGGGCTCCCCCCCCCCCCAACCCAGCCTGGTCAGCTCCACACTGGAAACCGCTCAGGTTGTCAAGACTCAGGGATGGGGAGACCTGCGGCAGCTTCGCCGCTTCTGGGTGGGGGGCACCGCCGTGGGGGTGTGGAAATCCTAATTGCCTCCCGCTGAGCAAAATGTTAAGCCGGCAAGCACAGCAGGCTTGGGTCTCCCGCAACCCCTGACACCCGAGGCCTTGGGAGCGTCCCTCCCCACTGCTGCAAGTGACACTTAAGTCCACTGTTCAATCTGGTCGCAAAGTTAACGTTTAGGGTCACAGCCTCCCCAGAGGCACGCACCTGATCACCTACTCCCTATGCAATGACCAATAGTGCAGGTGAGGCTGCGGGTTGCAGTGTCTGGGCAGAGTAGCCAAAAAACGACCAGGGGCCACCTTGGCGCTGGGGGGCCCAGTGAGCATCTTGAGCCAGAATCCCACTGCCACCTCCTCCTCGGAGGCCTGTGCCCACCCAGTCTCCCGGGGTCCTGCATAGGGTTTGCGGGCTGAGCTGACACAGAAGGTCCCGACCGAATTGAAAACCCAGCATCGCCCCAGCTATTGCTGTTGGCACCCAAAGATTACAGTACAGGAAAGGAATTTCTACCATGGGGAAGCAGCGTTGCTGGGGCGGGGGCAGGAAACTGGTGTCAGCAGAACCCAGCCCGAGAGATGACACCACACACGCGTGTTCAATGCGTGGAACTCAGCAAGGGGCGACGTGCGTCCAAAATCAACCGCGGCCCAAGAGGCCCGGGAGGCTGAGATTTCGTAATTAGGATCTCCCAAATCCTCCCTCTATGTTTTAGGACTGGTGCTCACTCTCAGTCTTTTACAGCCTCAGAACCTGCCGGGGAAGACCACTGAGCCAGAAGCCTGAAGCCCTTGGCTTGCCCACGGCTCAGAAAGCAGATTGGGGGTACACTGGGGAGGGAAGTCCCGACTGGATAGAAATCCACTTGGCCGTGCACGTGTGCATGCCAGGTGGGACACGAGGCGGGGCTCCTCCGCACGCACGCTGAATGGCACGGGGTCCTGCCTCCCGCTCCCAGGACGCAGCCCGCAGGCTGCACGTAGACCCGGGCCGCCCTTTTACAAGCTGTCCCCACCCCCACCGCTACCCCTGACCGCTTCATTGGGCTCCAGGGTTCCTGAGAAGGAAACTGGAAAAATCAGCACGCATCTCCCTTCACAGTCAGACACAGGAGTCCACGTCCACTTCCCCGCCACAGGCCCTCCAATCCCACAGTCTGTCCAGCCGACAGGCGCCGAAATGTGGGTGACTCTCCGGAAACAAACACTGCACCCCCAGGTCTGCGCCGACGGCTGGGGCTGGCACACACACAGCGGAGCGGCGGCCGGGAAGGGTCCCCCCGACGGCCCCGAGGACCCCGCTGGCGTGGGAAGATTCGGTGCCTTCCTGCTATGCTGGGATGAGGGGGCCCCCCTGCTCTGACACACTCGCCAGACATTTGATCCTATTATACAAAGCTACGGCCTTTTCATCTCGAAAATGAACCAGAGGTAAATACAGTATTCCTTACTAAGAAGATTGATCTCCGCAACACTCCCGGGACCAAGAACACGCGCCCACGTCGCTGTCACTCAGACAGAGAGAAACAGGTCACTGGCGGTTTGGCGAAATGCGCCAGCTCCCGCGGAGTGGGCTTAGGGGACCCTGCGTGATCCCAACGACACACCGCAGCTCACCCTTCCACCCCGGGAGGATTTGTCTTCCTCTGTTTTCACCTGGTCCCCCACCTCCCACCCCAGCAACCTGTTTATGAAAGGTGTCTATTTTATATCAAAGGAAAGTTTCGAGTCACTTCGCGGCCAGGGTAGCTGTATTTTCAGGCCCTATTAGGGTTCTTTGTGGAAATTTAAATACCTCTGTCAGGCAAACAAAATCCTATCAGGAATCACAGAATTTCATTGCTAGAAAGAGGAATTAGGTTAGGCAAACCCTGGTCCTTCCCCCAGAAGTCGCAATAAAATACAAGTACATTTTAATAGTCCCTGACTTCCGGTCTGAAGAGGCCTCACAAGAAATCTAAATGAATTTCTATGAAAGAAAGCTCTCCGTGAGGAAGACGTAGGAGTCGGACGTATTTATAGATCTAGGAAGAGAAAAAATATATCTTTCAGATGGGAAGGCAATGGCTATTTAAAATCAAAACAGCTAGGAAAATCCAATGACAGGAACCATGACAAGTTCACCAGCGCTGAGCTTCCAGCCCCTGAAAACATCCTTGTCGTTTATTAATATTTAGTAGAAATGTATAATTGCAGATGTGGGCTAGGCTGGGGTTTTATGTTAGGAGTCGAGCAAAGAAGACAGGTTTATTACAGCCATGAAATATTAAACAAGCACCAAAGAACAGTAGTTGTATGTCCTGGGCTAGCCAGGGAGCAGGCAGGCTCCCTGCACAAAGAGGTCCTCTCTGATTAACACCTGCGAAGGCTTAGGTTACCTCTCCCTGAGTCGCGAGGAGGCATGCGACCGTGCTGGAGGGCTTCGAAGGGAAGTGAGATTGCAAGCTCTCTTGCTCTCTCCAAACAAGTTGAAGTGAGCCTTCGAAATTCTGCGCACGGTGCGGGGAGGAGGGAAAACAACTCGGAAAAACAGCGTTCTCTGCTCCCCAGGCTGGGCGGGAGACCCAACCTTCCCACCACCGGCCCGCCATCCACATCTGCCCCAGGTCTACAGAAATGCAATGGCTGAGTATCGCTTCACTCTGCTCCGGCTGCAACATAGATGGACGCACAAAATTCCAAAAATTCCCTCCCGCCGCCTCCCCACATCACTGTAAAAAAAAATATACCATTCTCGCAAAAAAAAAGGCAGGGAGGAGTAGGGGGCAAGATTGTGTGCAGCCCTGACGCCCAGACCACGACAGCACCTTGGGTCTGCCCGGCGTACAGAGACGCAGGGCTACCAACGGGAAGGAAGTTTGGATCAACCCGAGAGACAGAACACGGCGGATTCAAGTCCAGAAGATCAACAGGGGCTGGGGAGTGGGGAGAGAAACACACTTTTTCCAACTTAATATCTGTTATCGATCATCTATCATTCTCCCCACTCTCTCTGCTTTTCGATTTCTCCATAGCTTCTCCCCACACGTACGCACGTGCCTGTTGCAAAGAGGAGTGGACGCTTCTGCAAACTATTTTGAAACACACCATCCGCGCTGACCCAATGGATGTAGGCCCAATACTGAGGCTGTTTTTTTTTTTTTTTCTTTTCCTTGCTTCAACTTCACCCTTCCCCCCACCTAAGTTGGTACAGACATGGGCTCAGAGCAGACCTAGAGTTTTATTATATAAAAGTGGCTGGGGGCATGGCGGGTGCGGGGTGGGGGGGGAGTATGAAGAAGACAAGGTTCCCCAGGGTTAAAAACGTCTCATCACATGCAACCCTGGCCTGGGCTTTAGGGAGGTGACAACCTGCCCATCAACAGCCTCTCCTCCTAAGGACATGGCCAACCTATAAGACAATCTGGGCACGTCCTGGCGGCTGCACAACTCGTGTAGTTCTGAGGACTTACTCCTCGCCTCCAATCTGAGCATGGATCGTTTTGTTAAATACCGACCAGTATTTTGTCATCGGAGCGGAGAAGTTCAGAAACGGTGTTAATATTTAATCACATTAGTCCTGGTGTGTTTTACGGCGTGACAAAATAAAATATCATCACCAAAATGGGCTTCGTCTGAAAAGAGGCCGGGGAGGGGGGGAAGTGCAGTGACAAAAGTGTTTGCTGAGAACGGACGCTGAGAACCACCGGTCACAAAGCTCTCCAGCTCAGGGGACCATGGGCACTATTTAAGGAAAAGTAGAACATTTTGCTTTTCGTGTTTTTTTTTTTTCCCCCCAGACTCTGCTGTGATTTTCAGCCAGGGAGCTTCGGGGTCTGGAGCAAGCTCTGTGTACCTATGTATACAGCGTGTGCAGATGGAACCGCAGGGTGTTATCAAAATGAAAAGTTTAACCGTCCTTATTTACTGCCCGTGAGGGAGCGGGAGTGGGAGGCAGACACCTTATAAAGCCGCAAGCAGCAGCGCCAAGACTGGCCGAG